>NC_082695.1:26205450-26549404 GCF_949987515.2 Delphinus delphis
ACGCAGAGGGAGGAAATCACACACCCAGGACTAAGATCGACGGTGTGTGGAAGTAACTACTTTCCACCCGAGAGGCACAAGATGCCAGTTCTGGCAGCGCGGACGGCTCGGGGAGACAGCTGCCCGCCAGCCCTGTGCCCAGCAGCCCCGGAATGAGCCCTGCAGAGCAGCCTTGCCCAGAGCCTGCGGACAGTGCACAAAGGCCCAGCCGCTTGCCACAGGGGGCCACCCCAAAGGCCCTGTCAGCTTCACTCAGAGCTTCCCCCACACCCCAGCAACCTCCTGTGCACTGAGCATCACCTCCGGAGCCTGCTTCCTGGAGCCCAGCTCACACCCCACCCTCCATTCCCAGCCTGCCCAATTCTGCAGACTGACTCTAGCCTGCCCCCCTCACTCTGCACACCGAGGCTGGACATGGCACTGGAGCAGGGCCTGCATGTGTTCACAATGTGATGATGAAACTAAATGAAAACCACCCAGCCAGGTTCTGAAAGGAGGCAGGGTGATCCATGGGAAACAAAACATCTACCCCAGGAGGATGAGCTGATCTGTGAGGCTAGGGCAGTGCTGACGTCCACGCAGTCTGCCAGGGCAGGGCTCCAAGGCAGGAGAAAGGTCTGCGGGGAGACCCCTGGCATCACAGGTATGTCCCACACTCACCAACAGGTCGCATGCAGCAGACACTGCAAGCCAGGGGTGACCCAGACAGTAGCAGATGCCAACATGACCCCAGCAATAGCTGTGGGTGCGAGGCAGCCCTCATGCAGAGCTGGGAGTGGACAGTCCTGCAGCCACACCAACAAAAGAACTTCCAGGGTGTGGGCCAGGAAGCCGTTCTCCTGTTGTCTGTCGAAACTTGAGCGCTGCCTGAAGAGCCCACCACCCACCCTACCAGATGCTAAGTGGGATGTCAGTGCGTGGAGCACGCTTTGTGCTGGGCTCCCCTGCCTGCACCCGGGGTGTGGCTGATAGCACCCAAAGGCCACGGCTGGCCGGCACCACCCTGTACTTTGGAGTGCCCAGCTGTGAGCCCCGTGGCAGCTCAACAGTGCTCCTTCCAGAGCAAGAGAGGCCCAGAAGCACTCAGGTGGTGTGAAAGAGACGCTATTTCTTCCCAGAAGAAACAAAGTCATCAGGAATGAAAAGCTTGACTCTGATCTCTGCGGACTGTTTTTCTGGTCACAGAGCTCCCGAGGTGGAAAGCTGGTTTTCTCTTGACCACAGATCCTAACGAGACACACCAGACGTCTACAGTATTGGACGAGCCAGGCCACGACTCCTCCTCCCAACACACACCCGCCCAGGGAGGCCCCGAGCGGCCATGGTGGAGGGCCCAGTGGGAGAGGAGGGGGCGCAGGGTGTGCTCAGCCCATTCCCCACACTGTTCCACACACACACATCAGGGAAGCGGGTCTGTAACGTAAGAATGACAGCTAAGCTTCCGAATGCTGGAAGAACAGGAAGCAGGAAGACCAAAGCACAGGGGCTGCTGGGAAATGGAGACGCATCCTGTCCTGGTTTTCACCTGCCATCATGGGGTGTGGCTCTCGCGCTGAGTCCTAGTCCAGCGCCCCGCTGGACAGGGATGTGACGGGGACATCTCTCTCATCTACACAAGTTAATGTCAGAGTCAGGCATACAGAACAGTGTTCACTGATTTTCCTGAAACACCCAAATCCCAAACTCCAGCCTGGGCTGTGAGCCCCACCACCCATCAGGTCCCAGCACCACCAAGCGCACAATGAGGCCCCCCTCCTCTGCTCTGAGAGGGCAGACTTGAGAGACCAGGCCTGGGGGCCGCCACCTGGGCCCCCATCCCAGCACCTCTTTCACACACACACTGGACCCCGTGTTCTGAGGTCAAATGCGTGGGCCCCGCACGTATGTGTCGACCTCCTGGTAGGTGACCAGCTGGTACGATCGAGAGCCTCAAAATGCCCCCGTGAGTCACTCTGGGAAATGTCAGCAAACGGTCCAGGACCTGCCATGCACCACGGCTAACAGCAAAAAACCAGAAGTAACCTCAGGATCCGAGAACAAGACAATAATTAAGGACAGCAGGATACGTTCATAAGAGGAACAGCACACAGCCACGGAAGGCAACACTGACCAAGGGACTCTAATTACAGGACAACCTTTTACTTCTATTGTAACGTGAAAAAGAAAGAAGCCACACACAAAATCCTAGAGAACCGGAAAGAAAAGAAGCCAAGCAGGCTCTCCCGCTTGAAATGCTTCCCTTGCTTATACTCCCCTCAACCTCTCCCACCTTCTACAGCCACCACCTGTTTTCTAGTTTTAGGGTCAGAATATCTGTAGCCTTGTCTTGTCCACTGTTGCCACTGAGGTTGCAAAAAAAAGGCTGTGAATCCAGAGATTCTCCCTCAGGGGTCTCCTTGCACCCTGGGAACCCCACTGCTGCTAGATCCACACAGTAAGGCAGCCAACTGGCCCCCAGGGACCTGCACGAGCACCCCACACATACCTGCGCCAGACCTGGGAACCCACAGTGCGGCCCCGCAGGCAGGGTGAGGCCTCATTTCCACTCTGCCCAAGGCTGGCCTCTCACTCAGGATGGGGTGGACACCCCTCCCATAAACCCTGAAGGTACATCCTCAGAAAACCAAACCCGCTCGCAGGTATGAGTGGTGGCGCCTCCTGTCCACCCAGCTACCCGAGTCCCCACCTGGGGAGAAGAGCCCACGCCTGCCTCAGCCCTGCCGGCTGTCAGCCCTCCGTGCTCCACGAGGGGGCAGAAGGTTACAAATCAAGGTTACCCTCAAGGTGATCAAGCCCACGGCCAAGCCCCACGCGGGCTGGACTGGGACCTCCAGCAGAAGCAAAGGCATGTGACTACCAGGAAGGGAAGCACAGCCAAGGGGTTGGCATGGGGAATGGAGCGCATCCCCCTCGGCCACTGCAGGAGAGTGATGGGCGCCCAGGAAGCTGCAGGGAGTCCACCTACCCAAGCGAGAAGCCTACGAACCAGCAGGTGGGGCCTGGACCATTGGAAGACGGCAACTCTTCGGCTGCTCGCTTCCCAAACACCAAGAACTGGGGTGAAAAGGGAAGTTCTGCTTCAGGATGGAAGCTGCCAGGTCAGAGGGCCAAGCCTCCCACTCTCCTACCAGACCTGAGAGGCAGCAAGGGCAGCGGCTTCCACCGGCTGGGCGGTCACTCCATGCCGCTGCTGCCATCCCAACTCTGACCACACTCTGCACAGGACACCGAGAGCAGAGAGCCCCAGGAGGCCTGGGGACAAGGCTGGGACACACAGGGTGGTGGCAGAGGACGCCAACATTGTCATACAAGGCCTCCAGCCCTGCCCCAGCTACAGACATGATGTCCGTGGTTTGTTGCACATAATACCACAGGTGGGCAAGCTGGTGATGTGGCGCAGTGACCAAGAGCTACCTCCAAACGCCACAGTTCCCCTCAGCGGTGTGTTTCCCACGGACTCCAGCCATGTGGCGGGGACCAGGAAGGACCATTTCTGAGCCTCCCGCCAATGCTAAGGGAACACACGGCATCCCAGCAGTGCTTACCACACGGTCCAGTGCCCCAGACAGGGAGCTCAACGGACTCGGGGAGTGAGCAGGGCAGGAGCTGGCAGGGACACTCAGCACGGCAGCCCAGTGCCGCACAGCACCGGGGTGGCCGGGTCGCCCCTGGGGTCTCACCACATCGGCTCTGTCTAAAGCCAACGCTCTTCTGAGCCAGACTATCAGTGTTGCCACTGCTGGGTGGAGACAGGAGGAACCAAGGCTGGGGACTGGACATAGGTGAGGGGGGCGTCTATGGAGAAGTCATGAGGCCCAGCCTCCCACCCCAGACACCAAGGAGGCTGTGGCCTCTACTAGGCAAGGCCGGAAGGTCTCCTCCATCCCATCGACATCTGATTTGCGGAGGGTGGGCATGGTGGACCTGGGCCACATGTGCCACACGTGCCACACAGGGGTGAGCCCTGCAAGTCAGCAGGGCAAGGGGCCATGGCACAAGTCTGTGCTGACCACCAGAGCCACATGCCACCGTCCTCGTGCTCTTCCCAGTTTCTAGAGAGCTACTATCCCCCCAGCCCCATGCTCAGGGCTGAGGTAAGAAGAGATCGTGATGCTCTCACCAATGCCCTCTTGGAGGAGAAGGGAAGAGGGAAGATGTGGGGCATCACGGGAGGTGGGAACAGCCTGTGCCCTGTGAAGCCGGGGGCCCAGACACGGCCGGGCGGGGCTTCCACCCAAGGTCCCCAGGGACAGGCCCTGATCCAACCAGGACCCTCACCATAGCGCGGGGGACATGCACTGGCCGGCGCCTCCAGAGCCTTGGCTCTGGGCCCTCACCTGGACTCCGGGACCCACTATCTGGGAGGCCTGAGCCGTCGGCACTGCTGTCTGCGGTGGCACCTGGGGCTGCACCTGCGGCACCTGGGGCTGCACCTGCGGCTGCTGCACCACCATCGGAGCCCGGACCTGAGGAGGAAGGGAGCAGCAATCTGGAGCCACCAGGGCACAGGGCAGAGCACCTCCACGTCTGTCTGTGGGAGCCGGAGTCTCTAAGCTCTCCTTGAGAAGGGGAGTGGGCTTGCCACCACTTCCCTGGCTGATATCCCGCTACTGGCTGTCCCTTATCCCACGGCTCATCAAAAGTGTCCACGCCAGCCTGGCTCTGAGTCAGCACAACTGAGCCCTGTCTCTCCTGGCGAGACGCCTGCCCCAATGGGACACCACCACACAGCCGTCACCACCAGCTACCGCAGCAAGCAGAGCACGC
This sequence comes from Delphinus delphis, assembly GCF_949987515.2. Lineage (NCBI taxonomy): Eukaryota > Metazoa > Chordata > Mammalia > Artiodactyla > Delphinidae > Delphinus > Delphinus delphis. The sequence goes on from NC_082695.1 coordinate 26,210,218, forward strand.
TGATGGTCTACGAGAACCCCACTCTGAGCCCTGACTCCTCAAAGGAAACCAGGTGACAGGTGTGACCCTCCTCAAGACCCTCCCCAGATCTCCAGCCTGCACCTGTGGGGCTTACTATTCAGCCACTACTCGATTCAGGTGTGGCCCATATCCCCACTTCACCCAATGAACAGCAAATAGAAAAGGCCACAAAAACCAAGGAAGTGAGTTGAAAAAACATTTAAATGGCCCCTTGACACAGCTACCCTTGACTCAGTACAATATTTTGTCTTTCATGTAAATGTCACTGATTGGTTCTGCTTTTACACAGATGCATAAGACTGAAAATAACCGTATTTTACATCAATACACCCCTCAAAAATACGGTCATGATCTCTGCTCAGAACAGAACTGAGTGGTCAGCAGACCACCGTGGACGCCCGGGGAGGTGGTACACTGCCCCCCCCCCCAACAGTGAGAAGATGGATGTTGCCATCCATCTAATCATCCACAATCTTACAATGCCTGTGGCTACCACCGAATCAGCCATGCTGCTCGGAAGACAAGGTGCCACACGGGAGCAGGGGTGTCGCACACTGGATGCAGCAGCTGGCGGAATGCACGCACCCTTGCTGATCTGGATGTGCGGGCCGGCAGGGGTCAGGGCCACCTGAGTCCTGGTGCTGGAAGAAGAGGACCTTCCATCTACAGCCAGGGCGCCCCAGAGACCGCCTACAGCACAGGAGACGCCAGAAGAGCCCCGGCTGTGCGAGCCCTGGGTACTCACGAGTTTCAGCTGCGGCTGGGCATACAGCATCTGTCCGGGGAGGGCCGGAGCCTGCGACACCAAAGGCTGTGTCTGTGACTGAGGCGGGAGCTGCGATGGCTGGTTCTGGGCCACTGGCGGCTGGGGCTGTGGTGGTGGCTGGTGGTGCTGCGGGTGATGCAGCTGCTGCAGCTGCTGGGGCAGGGCCTGTGAGGGGGGAGGCTGTGGCTGCTGCATTGGGGGCTGCTGTATTGGCGGCTGGGCCTGCAAAGCCTGCTGCTGCTGCTGCTGCTGCTGTTGCTGTTGCTGCAGCTGCAGCTGTGCCATCCGTTGTAGTTGTTGCTGCTGCTGCTGCTGCATCTGGGGTGGAACAAGCAGCACCCATCACCTCTCCGGCCTTGGAATCCTGTGTTGGGAAGTCTGCCCAGGATGCTCTCCCGGGAGACAGAGGGACACCGAGGGCACCAAGCGTGCACCTGTGCCCTGGTCACCAGATGCTGGCCCATCTCTAGGCCTGAGAGGACAAAGGAAGGGTCCAGGGAAGGGTCTGGAGGGCTTGGTAAGGGGTCACATATAGGCGCAGACCCAGAGAAGCCGGGCAAGGTTCAGCTGACCGCAGATCTCCAAAGCCTCTCCAGGGATGCCTGTTTGGTCCCTAGAGTGGTCACAGGACCAGGCTCAGGATGAGGAGGAAAAGTGGGGCTGGGGCTTTCCTGGTGGCGCAGCGGTTGAGAGTCCGCCTGCCAAAGCAGGGGACACGGGTTTGTGCCCCGGTCCGGGAAGATCCCACATGCCGCGGAGCAGCTGGGCCCGTGAGCCATGGCCGCTGAGCCTGCGTGTCCGGAGCCTGTGCTCCGCAACAGGAGAGGCCACAACAGTGAGAGGCCCGCGTACCGCAAAAAAAAAAAAAAAAAAAAAGAGCGGGACTGAAGATTCACTGTCAGCCCTGGGAGAGGAGCTGCCAAGATCCAGGAGGGGCCTCGGGAAAAGCAGGCATAAGCCAAGGCCTGGAGCAGGTGGGAAAGAGCAGGGGGTCCTTCAGGGCTTACCTCCCTTAACCCACAACAGGCCTGACAAAAGACGCTTAACCCATCAGGGCGTTGACTGCAGAGCATGTGCGTGAGAAAAGGTTTTCTTGTAAGCAGGGCTCCTAATGTGACATGGCCACCCCTGCGGGACACTAGGCAGGGCTCGATTAGTGCCGCGTCCAGACACTGTAACACTCAGGGACAGGTCAGGAGGCCTGCGTGTGCTCAGAGGACACACACCCACGGGGTGGTCCAGGCCGTGCTACGAGTGGAGGGTAGCTTCACTCTGGCCTGGGCAGACTCTCACATGAACTGCCTGCACCAGGAGCCACCTGATCCATCCCCCGGCACACAGTAGGCCCACTCATTCTCGTCCCAGGCTCGGGGGCCCTGGAGAAGGCCAGGGTCCAGAACGATGGCGTCTAGTACCTGCTGCTGGTTCTGATGATGCAACTTGATCAGATGCTGCTGCTGCTGCTGCTGCTGGAGCTGCTGCTGCTGCACCACAGCCTGAAACTGCTGCTGCATGGCACTCTGCTGCACCTGGAACTGCTGCTGCTGCTGCTGCTGCAGCGCCGCCTGCTGCTGTGCCTGGAACTGCTGCTGCTGCTGCTGCAGCGCCACCTGCTGGAGCTGCAGCTGGGCTGGAGACAGACGGGTCGGGGAACTCGCACTGGGTGCAGCGGGGAAGGCGCCGCCCCCGCCAGTGCGGGAGGGACAGGGGTGACGATGACAGGACGGAACTTACTATAGAGTGAATCACAGTAGTAATGAACAGGAAAGAACAGGCCAGCCAAGAGGCCTGGGACCCAGCAACTAGTGATCTGCTTCCCGTCTCAATGGAACCACCTGCTCTGGACACTTCGTATCAACAGAATCTCACAACTGGGATCTTTTGTGACTGGCTCCTTCCCCTCAGCATCCCGTTTACAAGGTTCACCCACACTGTGGCACGGATCAGTATTCCCTTTCTTTTTGTTGCCGAATAATACTCCACTATATGGATTTCCCACATTTTGTGTTGTCCATCAGCTGATGGACATCTGGGTTGTTTCCACTTTTTGGTAGTTATAAATAATGCTGATACAAACAATCATTCAGGAACTTCCCTGGTGGTCCAGTGGTTAAGACTCCATGCTTCCACTGCAGGGGGCATGGGTTCAATCCGGGCTCAGGGAAATAAGATGCCACCAGCCACGCAGCGCGGCCAAAAAATTAAAAACAAATCAATAAAAAAAACAATCATTCACAAGATTTTCAGTGATCCGGTCTCTTTGGGTGATGAAAATGTTTTAAAATTGATGCCGTGAGTGCACTGACCACCCCTGCACAGTACACTTCAAGTGGGTGAATATGAGTACATGAACTATATTTCAATAAAGATGAAAAGGAGGAACACAGAGACACTATGCCCAGTTTTCCCCAATAGTAGCACTTTGTATAACGCCATAACACAATCAGAATGTGTGCCCATTTGCCTGAGTGTGTAGTTTAAATTCTATACAATTTTCTCACCTGGCAAGATTCAACCACCATGGAGGTCAAGACCTGGCACAGTTCCAACACCACAGGAGCCCTTGTGGTGCCACGCCTCACCAGCTACTAAGGTGACCTCCATTTCTAATGACTCTGCCATTTTTAAACCACACAGAAGGACTGGCTCTCTCCTTCAGCACAATTTCTGAAGAGCGTCAGGGTGGGGAGTACATCCATGCAGGACCCATTGTGAGCACATTTCCCACCCACAGGCTTAGACGAAGCTGCTCACTACATCCTTCAACTCCTCTCTAAATTCATTATTTTTGTCTGGTTAACTCAGTAACTGGGAGGGGAAATTGCCCAACACACCTTTTATTTTCAAGTCTTTTTGCATCTTCTATTTCAGGTGTGTTTCCTGTAAGGATTAAAGAGCTGTACCCTCTCCTTACGTTTCCATTCAGTCTCAGCAGGAAAGCCTATCCCTTCACTTTTACTGTGATTACTTATGGTTTTCAACTTATTTGTATCTGTCTTTCCCCTTCTAAGTTTCCTCTTTTTTTTGAGCTTTACTGAGGTATAATGGACATTTTTTTCTCCTCTTCTGAATTCTGTTTTGTTGGAGGACTGGGTTGATTTTTGTTCGTTTGGATTTTTGTTTGTTGTTTCTGTCTCATTCCATTTTTTCCTATGGATTTGGAATTTACAAACTATTTCTACTGTTTTAGCAACGACTTTTACAATTTTATCATGCATATTTAATTTAACAAAGTATAAAGTTTATCCACATTTAAACCTCTTTCCCAAATATGAGGACCTTAGAATCCTCTCTAAACATTTTTTTAAAGTAGGTTTTACATGCACACAATAGACCTGATATCCTTGATATTTGCCCTTCCTGACTCCATTTGGTATGGTCCCTGTTTATCTTCTTATGCCCACACAGCAGACTTATATTAAGAGGCAGGATAGAATAAAGGCCAGGGGTACAGCCTCGGACCCAGACACCTGGACTCAAATCCCAACTCTGTCACTGCTCTGTGTCTCAGTTTCCTCAGCTATACTACATACCCCTACATTGGACTCAGAATTAAATAATCTACTACAGACCCAAAACAGTGCTCAGAACCTGTAGAGGGTAGCTCTAAGGATTATTTTACAGAGGTAATTTTTGTTTACACCAAGGATTCCCAGCCTTGCCCCTCCTGACACCTTGGGCCAGACAACACCGTGCTGTGGGGGCTGCCCTGTACACGGAAGATGCTCAGCAGCATCTCTGGCCTCTGCCCACTGGATGCCAGCAGCAGCATCCCCCCCCCCCGCCACCAGCTGTAACAGCCAAACTGTCTCCACATATTGCCAAACACTCACCAGGGTGCAAAATCGCTTAGAATCACTACCTTAGATTTGTGCGTGTTTATGCCCTTATATGGAAAATGTTTCTTCTCCCATTTACACCTGGCATCTTGGGAAGGATGGTCTGAGAGGTAAGAGGAAATGGTGAGGGGAAAAAGAAGTATGCCCTTAAAAACTTTTAGTGAAGGTCTCCTCAGCTTTGTTGGCAGCTCTGTGCTCAGGGCTCTAACAACCTCTACTGTCTTCTTGACTCCATCACCGAGTCTGCTGAGTCTGCTTCTCGCTCCTTGACAGAAATGGCTGTTTCTGAGACAGTCTTCTGGCCTTTGGTGTCCTGCTGTTTCACAACAGGTTGGGGCATGGATGCCTTATTTAACCTGTGTGGTCCACTGGGCTTTCATCGGCCATCGTCTCCTCACACCCTCTGTGCTTCCATCTGCACTTAGATGCCCGTCAGACTTCCTGATTTCATGCTCCACGTTTCTCACCCTCCTGTTCCTGAGGCCTCTTCTCTAGGCTACGTTCTAGGTAACGTCTTCAAATGTAGCTTCTAGTTCAAACTCTTTCTTCAGCTGTATCTAATCTGTTTATTCATCCACACTTTCCTCTTTCGATGACTTTACTTCTCGTCTCTACAAGTTCTACTTGGTTACTTTTCAAATCTATTTGGTCACTCCTGATACAGTATCACAGTGTCCGTTCATTTGGAAGTCCAACCTTTATTTTTTTAAGCACCCCAAGGCCATATCTAACAATGGCTATGTCCCGGGGCGTCTCCACATCTGGTGATTGTTTCTGCTCCTCCTTGAGGTGTGTCTGCTTCCTTCCATGCCTGCTGATTTTGTGTGCTCAATGACTGACCCTGATCTGCAATTCTCACAGGCCTAAACTGGGAGCACCCTCCTCCAATCTGCCCCGGGTTCTGGCGGAGCTGGGGGTTGCCAAGGGCCCTGGCACATCCTGGACGGAGGGATCCCAGGATTGCTTTCCCCCACCTTGCAGCGTGCCAAGGCACAGCAGGGCAAAGAGCTGCCCCTACCTTCTGCCAGCCCAACAATCCAAAACACAGTCTACACAGAAGGAGAGAGGGCTCCTCAGCAACAGCCAGAAATACGGCTTATTTTTAAAGTAGGTTCTACAAGCACAGGATATAAAATTCATCAAGGAAACAAAAAAGTATAGTTTAAAAGTATCCTGTACCTCAGCCCCAGCCTTATCCACAGTCAGCAGTGTGTGTTTCCTGTGACTAACCCAGGTCACCTGGAGATGCACAGCAGGCTCTGGGCTGCCCTTTGCGAGTCCTCTGACCCAGGACCTACACTCTGGGGGCGTGGAACTAAGGTCCGAAGCAGGCTTCATCACACAGTGGCGTTTGGAGGTGTCAGAAAAGGGCAGCAACTACCCATCAAGCACTACACTTATTTCAGGTAGACCAGGCCACCAGAGGTCACAGGCAGGGAGGGTGGGTCTCTGTAGAGGCAGCAGCAGCACATGAGAGTAGAGACCACTTTAACTTCCACTGGTGCCACACAGGAGACCAAGCCCCTCGGAAGCTGAAGACAGGATGTGGGCCAAGGTTGGACTAGGGAGGGTGCAAGACAGCCCACCAAAGCGTCACTGCTGAACTGACAGTCTCAGGAGTCAGACTGCAAAACATTCTAAACTCATACAGCTTAAAACTATTTTTTATTATAAAATCTAAGTTTGTGATAAAAAAGAAATTCAACCAGCGCACCCGAGTATAACATGAAAAGGAGCATCCTTCTGAAAGCCGCCCTGCCTGTGTGTGTGTGTGTGTGTGTGTGTGTGTGTGAGAGAGAGAGAGAGAGAGAGAGAGAGAGAGAGAGGGAGAGAGAGAGAGAGAGAGAGAGAGAAAGACAGGTGTGCTGACAAGAGGGGACCTGGGAGCTCGAGATGAAGAACCAACCACTGAGCCAAGCGTCAGACGGCAAGACGTCAATAAGGAAGAGAAATGAAGCTCTGGGAGGAAGGGGGTGTCTGGGGGCAGAAGGTGCCAGTGCAGGAGTGGGTGGGACAGAGGATGCATGTGGCCTCTGAGAAGGGCAAGGTGACCCGGACACAGGGAACCCAACAAAGAACAGGGTGCTCAAGGCCGCGGCTGCCCTCATCACAGGGTTCCTGAGAGGGACGCGAGACAGAATACATGGGAACACCACAATATGCACACAAGCATTCACAGCAGCTTTAGTTTAACAGCCCAAACTGAAACAACCCATATGTCCTTCAAGGGTGAGCGGATAAGTGAATTGTGCGTGGCCCAGCAGTCCAGGGAATATTACTCAGCAGCGAACAGGAGGGAATTACCAACACCACCTGGAGGCTCCCAAGGGCGTCAGGCCGAGTGAAAAAAAGCCAGTCTCAACAAGTCAAATATTGCATGATTCTATTTATGTAACATTCGCAAAATGACACAATTACCAAGGCGGAGAACAGATCAGCAGCTGCCGGGCTTTGGGTTGGAGGGAGGGTGTGATTATTAGGAGGCACCAGGACAGCCTGTTGGTGGTGACGGTTCCACGTGCTAACTCCATTCCATATGTGATAAGACCTCACAGAACCACACACATGCACGCCCATGCGCAAGAGTGCATGCAAAGACTGGTCACATGTGAATAAAGTCTGCCTGAGTTGACAGCACTGTCGTGGTTTTGGTGATGTACTAGGATGTTTTCGTTGGGGAAGCTGGGGGAAGGGCACATGGGAGCTCTGTGCTATTCTGCAACTTCCTGTGACTCTTCAACTATTTCAAAAATAAAAAGTTACATAAGGGGAAAAAAGTACTGAAGCACTTAGCAGTATTAGATAAAAGTCTACAAGCATAAATGTCCATCAAGAGGGTCCTGGGGGACTTCCCTGGTGATGCAGTAGTTACGAATCCACCTGCCAATGCAGGGGACATGGGTTTGAGCCCTGGTCTGGGAAGATCCCACATGCCACGGAGCAACTAGGCCTGTGCGCCACAACTACTGAGCCTGCGATCTAGAGCCCGCGAGCCACAACCGCTGAGCCCGCGTGCCACAACTACTGAAGCCCACGCGCCTAGAGCCCGTGCTCCACAACAAGAGAAGCCACCGCAGTGAGAAGCCCGTACACCGCAACAAAGAGTAGCCCCCGCTCGTCGCAACTAGAGAAAGCCTGTGCACAGCAATGAAGACTCAACACACCCAAAAATAAATAAATATTTTTTTAAAAAAAAGAGGGTCCTGGGACAGAGGCAGCTGGCGCTGCAACCCTGCTCCTGGCCCAAGCAGTTGTGCGGAGGATCAGGCACCTCCTTCGGGAGGGGAATCAGGATGCGAGCCACAGCCTGGGCGGCCTGGGGCCAGGGCAACGCTGGAAGGGACAGATGGGGCTTCGCGGCTGAGGACACCCTGAGACGGAGCTGTTTCTATCTTGACTACAAAGCACAGCCCCTTGGATGGAGTCCCAGGCCACCCCATCCTCCTCCAAGTCCTCCCTCAGCCTGGGCAAGAGGGCCTCGGTGTCCCTCGCCCTCCGGGAGGCAAAGCAGGCTGGAGCTTCCCCAGCTCCTCTCGCCCCCTCACCACCCCCACCCCCGGCTGGGAAGAGAACGCGCCGCCTGTGGAGAGCGCGGCAGGTTCTCTGAGAAGCGTGGTACTCACTCTGCGGAGCGGCCGTGGACACGACGGCCATGCCATGGGGGGCCATCCCCGAGGTGCCAGGAGGTGGCTGCCCCGAGAGTGGCATCGGCTGCCCCATGGCCCCCAGGCCGCCCATCCCGCCCAGGGGCTGGCCGGGGCCCCGAGCAGGTAGGCCAATGCCGGCTGCTCCCGCGGCGGGCCCGCCAGTCAGGCTCTGCAGCGCATTCATAGGGTCTGCGGGGCACAGGGTGCAGCGTCTCAGGGCAGTGTCCGCCAAACCGGGCCAGGCTCCGTGGGCCATAAGGCCTTCCCGGGCACACGCTTCCTCCCACCTCCAGGCTCGACACCCTCAGTGTCCCAAATGGTGAGCGGCCGGAGTCCCGGGAGTCCCCCAAGCCCCGGCCCAGCTGCATACCACACCCCAGGGGCTGGGACACTTCCTAGGCAGGGAGCACAGCCCACACCCTAGCCTAGCCTATGCCAGGTCCTGACAGACTCCAAGGGACGAGCAAGCCCTCGGTGGCAGGCGGTGGCCCCACCCCTCCTGGCCATAGGCCCCTCCTGCTCGGTGAGACACAGCTGGGAATCCAGAGAAAACAAGGGTCAAGGGCTCTTCACAGTAAGCCGAGCCTGGGGCCAGAGAAAAGGGGGCAGGAGTAGATGTCCCAGGGAGGTTACAAGTCCCCTTGTGCACCAGAAGCCCATCTTTGCTAAGTCTGGGCAGGACCCCACTGAGGAGCAGTTCTCAGGAAAGACCCCTGAGAACAAGGGTGTGTGGGAGGGGTCCGCAGATGCTCGCCAGCTGAGTGAGTAATGGCCAGGGCCTGGGGCAGGAGCCAGAGGCTCTTGTTATAACAGCAAAGAGCCACCTGCAGGCAGGTGTGTCCTGGCCGGCTCACCCTGCCACAGAACCGAATAAACACACACATTCTCCTGGCCAAGCACTCTTGATACCCACCCCCACCACCACCCCCCAGCCCTGGCTGGCCAACAATCGCTGCACAAGCCAAGGGACCCCAGGCAGGTGCAGCCAGTTCGGCCAAGGCAAGCCTGGGCATGCGGCATGTGCCGCCGACAGTAAGACAAACAGCCCGCCAGGGTGGCTCCCCGCCCGGCAGTCGGAGTTTAGTTGGCCACTGGGATCTGCTAAACCCCTTCACTGGCAGCTCACTCAGCGAGACCTAGGCTAAATCAACAGGGTTCCCATGAGATAAAACCTTGAAATTAAAAAATAAAAAAGAATGACAATTCTTAACTTACAAAGAAACTTTGTAACTTAAGAAAGTGAATTCATAGTTATTCTCTAAATGCTACTACAGATTATTATGCTGAGCACAGCATTATACCATACTAGTTCTCTCCCAGAGAGCTCAAAATTTTAGATAATATTCAATAATCGTGTGAGTTTTCATCATTTTTTTTTTGCGGGAGGAATGGGATGGGGTGGTATCGTCCAACTCCACGGTCACCAGGAGGAGGGTGCCTGGTGGGCCAGGAGCTGGCAGTTCTCCGGAACCCGAGGTTGTCTCTCCAGGAACTTCCTCCTCCGGTAACAGCTTAACCCCAGGCACACGCAGCACCCACCATCCCATTCCTGCTACTCTGTAGCCAAGGTTGGGAAAAACTTTAATTCCAAAAGGAGAAACTCTTACCACTGACAGAAGCTTGTGATTTCTTGTTATCTATATATAAAAGAAAAAAAAAGAAAAGAAACCAAAGTAAACAAAGTTTTTCTGTAACCATATATTTCCACGCTAAGTCAGTGCTGAAGGCATTCGCCCAGAGGTCATTTGCTAACACTGAACTGACCCTGCCTAGAAACTAGACAAAACATACCTCAGAGTTTCAGAGAGTGTGTGTGTGTGTGTGTGTGTGTGTGAACATGTGTGAATACATGTATGTGTCCCACCCCTGGCAGCACTGACACACAAGGAGGCCAGGAGCGAGAGGGTGCAGGACCACCCCACGGTCAACCTGGGCCCTGGAGAACAGCCCCCAGGTGGAGGCTGGTGCTGGGTCTCCTCTAGTTCCCTCCTTCCCAGGCCAGGGCTCTTAGCACAGGCCCCAAGCCACAAACAAGAGCGCTTCAGGGATCTACGTTGGGCCCACAACACCTCCATTTTCAGCCCACTCTGGTTAGGGAGGCAGCATCCCCATTTTCTGGATGAGGAAACTGAGTCTGTCCAAGGCTGGTTAGAAGCTGGATCCAGCCAGCCCCAGGACGGGCAGGGAACTGCCACAAGAGTTCCACCCTCTGCCGGGGGTGAGGCAGTTGTGGGCACCCCCGCCAAAGGGCTTTGTGCACTGCCGTGCCAGGGCCAGCTCCCAAATGGGCCAGCCAGCCCGAAAGGCCGAGCCCTTGCCAGTACAGACGGGGTCCTGGCCAGGCTGCTCATGCCCCAGGCTTCTAGTGGCGGCTCCTCTTGTTCCAAACACCATGGGCCCTTCCCAAACACAGCAAAGAAAGTGAAATCAAGTGAGGTTCATCTGGCTAGCCAGTCTGGTAAAAAGTTAGTGTGGAAAGAAGCAATGGCCCTGCAAGGACTCTGGGGTCCCCAATGTCTCCCTCTGAGATGAGTGACGCTGACGCCACAGCTGTCTCAACAGCCACAGGGAGCAGCCACCCCATGGACAGGCTACGTGGGAGGAACCTGCCTCCTGTGGTCACCCCACTGCAGGCCGGCAGGAGGCGCTGTGGCTGTAACCACGCCCCACCCCCCACCGCCCCCCACCCACCGCGCAGCGGCCAGCGGCCCTGGAGAAGAGGAACTGGGATGCTGTGGGGCTGGGCCCTCACCAGGGCAGGGAGTGCAGGGTGGCGCTGAGAAAGCTGGCCCCAGAAGCTTCCAGCCTGACGGGAACACAGTTAGGTCCAGCCTCCATGGGTCAAAAAAACCAGGCATCAGGGAAGGAAGTGTCTATTCCAGGGTGGACTTTGCTTATTCAGGAACTGCCTAGAGATCAAAGCAGCAGTCCTTCAAAAAGGGAGATTAAGCAGACAAGCAAAAAGAGCAGTCCAGCCCAGACCACTTGGACACTAACATCTCCATTAGGCCACAATCAGCACGTTTCAGGCTGAGGCTCTGGGAGGATGGGAAACATGGAATCAAATGCGAAGCCATGAAGAACTTCCCAGAAAGCAGGCGCTGTCCACAGACATCCTGCCTCAGGCACTGGGGCCGCGACTGGCCGGGCTCTCACGGCGACCACAACCACCCAGAGATGTGATGTTTTACTTACGGATGTCTCGAAAATGGATAATGAGCCTGGCCACGAGAGAAAGGTATTCATCCTAAAAGCAAAAACAGGAAGCAGTTTAATCCCAGACGCAGAAGTGAGGCCGAGTGACGCCCCTTCCCGCCCTGGCCCTGCTGCGTTCCTCCTGAAGGCAGGGATGGCAGCCGTCCCCGTCTGTCTGTCCCTGTCTGTCTGTCTTCGCCAGCTTGGCTCGGCCTCCTCTGGAATCCATCCCTCTGGGAAAGGCCGGCAGAGCTCGGCTACCACAGAACAACAAAAGGCACAAAGAAACAGAAAACCAAAAAGGTACCAAGACACTAGAAGACGCTGCTCCCCCGCCCTGCTGTAAACCCTGGCGAGGGTCATGGGGCGGGGCTCAGGCACCCGTCTTTCTGCAGAGGGGCTGGCCCGGGGTCACAGGGCATCTCAGAAGTAGACACAGGAGGGCCGCTTTTGTCTTTGCTCCATTTGTACCAAAGTACTTTCGCTTTTCACACCAGCCTGTTGCTTTTCCACTGCTGACGTCATATTTGCATGCAAATCTGGCTGGGCGCCCTGGCTGTGCTTTCCCCAGCTCCCACTGATCTGAATTCACTGCACGGCCCAGGGAGAGGGCACAGTGCCGCTCAAGGAAGCAGGTGAAGGCCACTGCCCAGGGCCCTCTTGGTTCTCGCTGTGTTTCTGGAACCTCCCAGCAGGGCCTGCCTTCCACCATTTGTCCTCTTTGTAACCAAGGACACTCACTCCAGGGGTTCCAGGGAAATCACTACTGTGAGTTTGTCTTGGGGTCAAAGAAGGGATGTTCGTAACTAAAATCTTATTTCAGAGAAGCTGGACCATCTTTCTGGCAAGGCAGGCAGAAAGGGCAGAGCTTTCACCCCGCCTGCTCACTTGACCCCCGCCTAAGTCACCATGACACTGAGTCCACTCAACAGCAGCCAGAGGAGACGACTCCCGCAGCCCAGGACCCACCACAGGGGACAACCCGTGAGCCTGGGACAGACAGTGAACCTGCCGTCATGAGAACACCTCCAAGGGAAACACATGAAGGGGGCCTCAGACGAATGTTAACAACATAAGCACACTTTGTAACCCCCATCAGCCCTCATTGATCTCAAACTTCACCCACCACTGTTTTCTCAGCCATGGAATCAGCAGAGGAAAACGTGGGGGAAAGGCCCAGGGAGGCCACAGGGCAGGTACCAAAGGACACGACACATGGGAGATGTGTTCAACACTCCCCCTCCCAATGCCCCCCACAAATTTCTGGGAGGAAAAGATCCCACTGATCACCTGACCAGGCTGGTCCTTGAAGGACAACAGGGTGGTGAGTGGGGCACAAGGAAAGTGGGGGCTAAAGGAAGCTCCGAAATGAGGTGGCCAAGGACGGGGAGCTTGCCAGGTCAAGAGCTGACATCTCAGTAAGGCCTTGGCCATCTTTTGGGTTGGAGAAATCTTAAAAGAATTTGTTGAGCTTTTTCTACTTCCATAAAAGGTGAAGCAAGAGGAAGCAGGTTTAAAAAGCAACCAGATCATTAAAAAGTCCACAAACAACAAATGCTGGAGAGTTTGGAGAAAAGGGAACTCTCCAACACTGTTAGTGGGAATGTAAACTGATGCAGCCACTATGGCAAACAGTATGGAGGTTCCTCAAAAAACTAAAAATAGAATTACCATATGATCCTGCAATCCCACTCTTGGGCATATATCCGGAGAAAACTCTAATTCAAAAATATACGTGCACCCCTATGTTCACATCAGCACTATTTACAACAGCCAAGACATGGAAGCACCTAAGTGTCCACTGACAGATGAATGGATAAAGAGGATGTAGTATGTATATATACAATGGAATATTACTCAGTCATAAAAAAGAATGAAATAATGCCATTTGTAGCAACATGGATGGACCCAGAGATTGTTATACTAAGCGAAGTAAGTCAGACAAATACCATATGGTATTACTTATATGTGGAATCTAAAATATGATAAATGAACTTATCTATGAAACAGAAACAGACTCATGGACATAGAGAACAGAGTTGTGGTTGCCGGGGGTGGGGGGTGCTAGGGGAGGGATGGACCGGGAGTTTGGGGTTAGCAGATGCAAACTATTATATACAGAATGGATAAACAACAAGGTATAGCACAGGGATCTATATTCAATATCCTGTGATAAACCATAATAGAAAATATACATATGTATAACTGAATCACTTTGCCATAAGGAAAAAACACAACATTGTAAATCAACTATACTTCAGTTATAAAACAAAACAAAACAAAACCAGCAACCAGATATTTTACTCCGACACAAGATACAGTAAATGGGGCTCAGGAGCATGTCCCCGAAGCCCCTGGCACAGAACCAGGACCGAGTGCTTGGAGCCAGGTGGGCACAAGGCACCCAGGGTCTGCGCCCACTGAGGCTGCCCACAGCCCAGTGCAGCAGAGGCTCTGGGGACCAGACCAGCATGAGGAGGCCTGAAGGGGACAGAGGGGAGCAGCAACCACCTGACAGGAGAAGCGGGCACAGGGAGTGGTCAGTCACACTGCCACCAAGGGGCGCTCCTGTGGGTAAATACATCACCCAGCACGTTGAGGGTAGAGTGCTTCAGGCCTGCTGATTTGATCCTCCTCTGACTCCCCAGGGCACCTGCCTTACTCTATGTCTAGATTGGCTTCCCTGGGCGTGAGAGTTCCCAGCCTCCATGCAGACAGAGAGGTTATGACCCCTCTTCTGCTCCAAGGCACCCCCGCTCCAGGACAGTCCCAGAAATGGGCCGAGGAGCATGTACCTCCCTTATCTTCACTCCACCTTTATCATCTCCCCCTCCTGACAGCAAAAATACAAGCATCCAGGCTGGGTACGGCCAGAGCACAGCAGTGACAGCTCACACGCTGCACTGACTCCGGGCCAGGCACAGCTCTGAATGCTTTACAAATAATTAACACACTTAATTCTTCCAACTGCCCAGTGAGGCAGGTACTACTAGCGGGCTGGTTTGCAGGTGAGAAGACAGAAATGTGGGAAAAAAGCTTCCTGCAGTTTATACACTTTGTCTAACCTGTACAAGTCTTGTATGAGGGCCTGACAGCAAAGGTGGAGGACGAATCCCCTCATGGATGTGGAGGGAGCAACAGGAAGGACACACATGCTCCGGGTAAGATGCCACAGGCCACACACTAGACGCTACACTGTTATACCTTTTGTATAAGACTCGGGGAATCTGAACATGTATATTTGCTTTATACCTGCAAAAAGAAATGCTGCAGATCAACAATTAAATCCCCAGAGGTATCAGGAAGTGGCCTGGAAATGAAACTTCCCACCTTGTTATACAGCTTTCACATTGGAAGTATGTAATCTTTTACCAAATTGAAGACAAAGCCAAATCAAAAGAAAAAAAAATCACCAGGGACTTCCCTGGTGGTAGAGTGGTTAAGAATCCGCCTGCCAATGCAGGGGACACGGGTTCGAGCGCTGGTCTGGGAAGATCCCACATGCCGCGGAGCAACTAAGCCCGTGCGCCACAACAACTGAGCCTAGAGCCCACAAGCCTCAACTACTGAAGCCTGCGTGCCTAGAGCCCATGCTCCGCAATGAGAAGCCACCGCAATGAGAAGCCCGCGCGCTGCAACGAAGAGTAGCCCCGGCTCACCACAACTAGAGAAAGCCCGCGTGCAGCAACAAAGACCCAACACAGCCAAAAATTAAAAAAAAAAAAGTACAATTCCTAAAAATGCAAAACCAACCAAACATATGAGCTGATATCAAGTTGGTGTCAGAATCATAGGGAAAAGAGTTCCTTTGATTGATCATTTTAAAAAACAAAAAGCAAACAAAACAAAAAAAACATGTCCGTAGGGGAAGCGGTACATTCTAAGTACACACAGAGCTGTAAAGAAATCTTAAACTTCATTCCACATTTTGTTATTTGCTACTAATATTAGTGCTAATATTGGTCTGTTTATTCTGAAAGTATTTTAGAGTAATTATGCCAATGACATTAGAAGACAAGATATTCACAAAAGAGAGCAGATACATGTTTAAAATAAAAGTAAAACCCTGTAATTGGAAATATCAATGTGAAATTATGGGGTTTTGAGGTTGTTGTTTCAAAAACATATGACTCCCTAGCTCTGTTCACAAAAAAGCGCAGAAGCTGTGAGCAGCCCCATGCCCACACTGCAAGCCCCAAGTACCATTTCACCCTTGAAAAGGAACAGGGCTCCTTAGAGCAACAGCTGATTCTGGGCCAAGATGCACGCAAGCTACAAAAGACTAAGGGGTTGTGACAGGGGCCCCAAGGGGTCAGGAATGTGCCTGTGAGCAGCCACTGGGGACACATCAAAATGAACGGCTGCAAGGCCTGAAACTCGCTTGATGCAGAGCCATGCTCACAACACCACTCACAGGAAGAGAAGCAGCCTCACCCCACCCCCAGGCCCCGGGACTTGCCCCTGGGTACGAAGGGCAGCAATTCCACAAGACAGTCAGTACTCCTGACGGTCCCGAACAGGCTGTGTTTCAAGCAACCAAGTAGCACTGGTGGATGAAAGAAAACCTTTCCTGGCAAGACAATTCCATCTAATAAATGTGGAAGAAAAGCCAGAATTCAGGACAAGTACCAGTTTGCAACACCCAGTTAAACGATGGAATCATCAGCTGACAAGTGGATGGGAAACTTCATAAAAGAGTCAGACTGTCACTCTCCCAACTCCTGATCAACTGTGGCCTTGTGGGAAAATCAAGACACCCAGAAATATATACAATATATACAAATATAAGGCACCACCTCTAATGCCTTCTTGCTAACAAGACCCCTGCATACTGTGCTCTTTTGATCGAACACCTGGTTCACAAGAAATAAGGGGCAGGCAAGAGGGTTCACAAGAAATAAGGGGCAGGCAAGAGGGAGCCAGGCCACAGGGAATACTGTTGGTGGGAACACGCATGGTAAACACTCTGTTACTGAGGACTCAAAGGAAGAAAAGGAGCTGGTCAGAAAGTTCATGTCATCTTAGAGAATACAGATGTCATCAGGAACAGAATGCTGGGAAAAAGGTGAATGTTAAAAGTGTTTCTGGTGAGGGCTCAGGGGAAAGAGGAACGTGTGATTGGAAACAAGAGCACAGAGAACCCCTGTCATACAGTGTCCAAAAGTCTAGCTGAATCGTACCCTAGTTGAGAGGAAGGCAGACCTTGTAAGCAATGAACCTGGATATTTGGCTGAGTAGACTTCCAAACAAAGTGTGGAAGGTCTGGCCTGCTTTCTTCTTTTTTTTAAAAAAATTATTTATTTATTTATTTTTGGCTGCGTTGGGTCTTCGTTGCTGCACACAAGCTTTCTCTAGTTGTGGCGAGCAGGGGCTAGTGGCTTCTCTTTTTTGCAGAGCACGGGCCCTAGAGCACGCGGGCTTCAGTAGCTGTGGCATGTGGGCTCAGCAGTTGTGGTGCACAAGCTCAGTAGTTGTGGCGCACGGGCTTAGTTGCTCCGCGGCATGTGGGATTTTCCCAGACCAGGGCTCGAACCTGTGTCCCCTGCACTGGCAGGTGGATTCTTAACCACTGCGCCACCAGAGAAGTCCTGGCCTGCTTTCTTCTTGTTGCTTACAGTGAAATTGGGAGTAAAGAAAGAAACTGAGGGAAGAACCGTTAAGCATAAAGGAACCTGGACTTGGTTTCGGAAATTCCCAGGCTATTCAGATTACAAAGAAACACTAAAATTAGGAGATTCACTGTAGGAATGTGTGCTCTGGAGAGAAGGCTGAGGGTGTGGTTGCACAGACTATGCTAGTGCCAAAGAGATCAGGCGTGTGATGAATCCTCTCAGTCGTCTCACAGATGCCAGGAATAGGGATGAAATTACAGGGATGAAACATCTGTGGGGAAACCTTCTGTCTGATGGCATGAATATGTCACATATTCACGGTTTAGAGCGTCATACCAGCAGAAATACTGCCAGTTTAGACTAAAAGGGAGAGACTGGATGAAATTTTAAAAGGGTGTCAGACTCCCAAAGTCAACAGGCAGGCAACAGGCTGGTAAAACTACTGGCTACAAACATGACCACCGGGGAGAGCCTTGGGCCAAGAGGCCAAAGCCATGAGTCCAGAGACTGTAGCCTCCAAGTCTGTGGGAATTTGTCCAGCAGCTACAGGAAACTAATACACTACCTCTATAGATTGGCCTATTCTGGGCATTTTATACAAATGCATCATACAATACGTGCTCCCTTGTGACTATTTCACTACACTTATCGTGATGGTTTCAAGGTTCATCTGTGTTGTACCATGTATCAATACTTCAGTCCATTATACGGCCAGATAACAGTCCATTATACAGACACACCACATTTTCTTTATCCACTCATCAGCTGATAAACATTTGGGTGTTCCAACTTTCTGGCTATTATGAGTGATGCTATGAGTATTTCTGCACAAGTTCTGTGCATATATGGTAACTCTGTTTAATTTCTGAGGAATCACCACACTGTTTTCCACAGTGGCTGCTCCACTATACATTCCTTCCAGCAACGTATGAGGTGCCAATATCTCACCAATACTTATCATCTTTTTTTATTATAGCCATCATGAGTGTGACGTTGTATCTCACTGTGGTTTGGATTCGCCTTTCCCTAAGGGCTAGTGATATTGAGCATCCTTTCATGTGCTTCTTGACCATTTGTACTGGGCTGGCCAAAATAGTTCCTTTGGTTTTTTTTTTTTTTTTTTTTTTTTGCGGTATGCGGGCTTCTCACTGTTGTGGCCTCTCTCGTTGTGGAGCACAGGCTCCGGACGCGCAGGCTCAGCGGCCATGGCTCACGGGCCTAGCCGCTCCGCGGCATGTGGGATCTTCCCAGACCGGGGCACAAACCCGTGTCCCCTGCATCGGCAGGTGGACTCTCAACCACTGCGCCACCAGGGAAGCCCTTTGGTTTTTAAGTAAAAATAATGACACATTTTTTACTTTCACCAAGAACTTTATTGAACAATGTATTCACCACTTTGTCCCACTACCTTCTGCCATTTTTCAGGCAACTTCAAAATTCCATCTTCCCAAAACTTTTTATTTATTTAAAAAAATTTTTTTTGGCTGCATTGGGTCTTCATTGCTGCACACGGGTTTTCTCTAGTTGCGGCAAGCGGGGGTTACTCTTTGTTGAGCGGGCTTCTCATTGCGGTGGCTTCTCTTGTTGCGGAGCACAGGCTCGAGGCACATGGGCCTCAGTAGTTGCGGCAGGCGGGCTCAGTAGTTGCAGCAGGCAGGCTCTAGGGCGCGCAGGCTTCAGTGGTTGTGGCACGCAGACTCAGCAGTTTGGCACGCGGGCTCTAGAGCGCAGGCTCAGTAGTTGTGGCACATTTACTTAGTTGCTCTGTGGCATGTGGGGTCTTCCCAGACCAGAGATCAAACCCATGTCCCCTGCATTGGCAGGAGGATTCTTAACCACTGCACCACCTCAAAACTTTTTAACTTTTTGAGCAAAGAACTGTTCTAGGTGTCTTTTACAGTCTTCCAGGGAATTGACATTGTTTCCATTAAGAGAATTTTGTAAAGACTGAAATAAATGTAAATCCAAAGGTGCAAATGTCTGGTGAATACGGCGGATGAATCAGAACTTCCCAGCCAAGGTGTAACAGTTTTTGCCTGGTCATCAAAGAAACATGAGGTCTGGCGTTATCGTGATGGAAGATTATGAGTTTTCTGTTGACTAATTCTGGACGCTTTTCATTGAGTGCTGCTTTCAGTTGGTCTAATCGGGAGCAGTACTTGTTGGAATTAATCGTTTGGTTTTCCAGAAGTAGCTCATAATAGAGAACTCCCTTCCAATCCCACCATATACACAACATCACCTTCTTTGGATGAAGACCAGCCTTTGGTGTGGTTGGTGGTGGTTCATTTCGCTTGCCCCACTGATCTCTTCCATTCTACATTATTGTACAGTATCCACTTTTCATCCCGAAGCAATTTGTTTTAAAAACAAAATGTTTGGGCTTCCCTGGTGGCGCAGTGGTTGAGAGTCCGCCTGCCGATGCAGGGGACACGGGTTCGTGCCCCGGTCTGGGAAGATCCCACGTGCCGCGGAGTGGCTGGGCCCGTGAGCCATGGCCGCTGAGCCTGCGCATCCGGAGCCTGTGCTCCGCAATGGGAGAGGCCACAGCAGTGAGAGGCACGCGTACCACCAAAAAAAAAAGAACAAAAACAAAAACAAAAAAAACCACCAAAAAACAAAAAAAACGTTTTCACTACGTTTAAATGGAGAATCACATGTGGAAATATGGTCAAGAAGGTTTTTTTTGCTTAACTTACGTGGAACCGAAACATCAAAGCGATTAACATAACCAAGCTGATGCAAATGATTTTCAACGCTTGATTTGGATATTTTGAGTATGTCAGCTATCTCCTGCATGGTATAACATTGATTGTTCTCAATTAATGTCTCAGTTTGATCGCTATCAACTTCAACTGGTCTACCCGACCGTGGAGCATCGTCCAGCAGGAAATCCCCAGCACGAAACTTCACAAACCACTTTTGACACGTTTGATCAGTCACAGCACCTTCTCCATACACTGCACAAATCTTTTTTTGCATTTCAGTTGCATTTTTACCTTTCTTGAAGTAATAAAGCATAATAAAACAATTTTAAAAATGTTGTTTTTCTTCCATCTTCAATATTAAAATGGCTACACAAAAATTCTCCAATTTTGTTAATTTTTTTTTAAATGCACACTGATATGACAGCTGTCACAATACAATCTAACAAAATTGTTTTGAAGGAAGTTAAAGACAACTAAGCGCTACTAGAGCCATCTTACGGGAAAAAAACGAATGAACTTTTTTAGCCAACCCAATATATCTTCTCTGGAGAAATGTCTATTCAAGTTCTTTGCCCATTTTTGAATTAGGTTGTTTGGTTTCTTTTGTTGTTGTTTTTGAGTTGCAGTTCTTTATATAATCTGATACCAGTCCCTCATCAGATATCATCAGATATTTGATTTGCAAATATTTTCTCCCATTCCATAGGCTGTCATTTTACTCTCTTGATGGTATCCTTTGATGCACAATAGTGTTTAATTTTGATGAAGTCAAATTAATCTATGTTTTCTTTTGTTGCTTGTGCTTTTGGTGTCACATGTAAGAAACCATTGCCTAATCTGAGGTCACAAAGATTCATGCCTATATTTTCTTCTAAAAATTTTAGTTTTAGAACTTTCCTGGTAGTGCAGTGGTTAAGAATCCGCCTGTAAAAGCAGGGGACACAGCTTCAAGCCCTGGTCCCACAGGAAGATCCCACATGCCGCGGAGCAACTAAGCCCGTGCGCCACAACTACTGAGCCTGTGCTCTAGAGCCCGCGAGCCACAACTACGAGCCTACACACCTAGAGCCCATGCTCTGCAATGAGAAACCTCTGCAATGAGAAGCCCGCGCACCTCAACGAAGAGGAGCCCCAGCTCACCGCAACTAGAGAAAGCCTGTGCACAGCAATGAAGACCCAGTGCAGCCAAAAATAAATAAAAAATAAAAGTTTAACAGTTTTAGCTCTTAGGTCTTTGATCCATTTTGAGTTAATGCTGGTATATGGTATGAGACTGGGGTCCCACCTCAATATCATACATGTGATAATCCAGCAGATGTCCCAGCACCATTTGTTCTTTTCCAAGATTGTTTTGGCTATGCTGGGTCCCTTGAGTTTCCTTAGAATCATTTTGTCAGTTTCTACAAAGTCTGTTAGAAACTTTTCCTCATACTTGAAAAATGTATCAATTCCCAGAGCAGGTGCTCCAGAGCCAGTGTTCTCAGCAACATGGGACCTTTGGTAAGTATTGTGTTGTGATTCACGTATTTTAAAATTTTACCCTTATACATTATAAAATATTTTAAACATACAAAAATTAAATAATAAAACAAATGACAGTGGGTTCCTTACCCGGTTTAAATTAAAAAATAAGATCGAAAGAAAGCAAGCTAGCTCCCCATGCTACCGCTGATTTGCCCCACACCTTGTGTTCTTCACAGCTGAACTGGAGAAAGTCACGAGGACTACACGGAGTGTCTGTACTCTCTCAGCTCCTCAGTACATGCTAGTGAAAATGGAGCGACTGAAAACCAAAGAAGTAGAATTTCCAAAGAGGCCTCCGAGCAAGCACGCCGACGCCGGGTAGTGGAGGAGGAGGCCTGGCTGTCACCCCGCAAACAGCAGAGGGCAGGAGCACAGCCCTGGACCTGTCAAAACTGGCCACACCCAGGCCTATCTAGCAGGTCCCAGCAGTTTTTCAGAAAATACTAGTCTTTTCATGCGGCACAAGTGTGCTTTTCTCCTCCAATAGCTGTCCCTAATTAAACAAAGATAGCAGAAGATGTATTCGGTTTCATTCAAAAGGCCAACCCTGGGCTTGCGAGGTCCGTAAAAAGGGCTGAAGGTTGGAGAGTGTCTCCTTCATCAGACGTGCACGGCCTCTTCCCGCTCTCCCCAGGCTGTGCTCTTGCCCTGTTATTCCAGCAGCTGCTTGTGCCCCTCAGCCCTCCTCTAATTAGCCTCCAGGTCACTTCCCAGTTCTGATGTTCTCGGCCTCCTGGTCCCTGGGTTTCACCTTGGCCCCCATGTGGGGACTCAGCGTTTACAGCTGTAAACCAGAGACATGCACTACTTCTGCATAATACTATACAACGTGCAAAACAGTTGATGTGTGTTTAACATATAAGCTTAATTTAAAAACAACCAAGTGATAAGTACATGTTCAGCAATGCACCCAGCTGTAATAAGCCTCTCTATGCACTGCAGCTGTGGGTGCCGACGCAGAGGTCCTGGGATCCCTGGCTGTGCTCTCATCCAGCAGATGCCATACCTTCATGAATCTGCAGAGTGCTTAGAGCTGCTATTATTATACCACCCACCACCCCCAGGGAAAGTGGTTTCTGCCTTGAGGCAGAGAGCAGTCCCACCTGCAGGAATTCAGATGTTAAGAATTAAAGTGGGTGTTTGGGTGTCTTTTGCTTTGCTAGATGGGGGGAAGTAGCACAAGTAGCAAAGAGGGTAGGCTCCTACCCCACACCCCCAGGATGTGTGACCTCCTGGGCAAGTTACCTGGCATCTGTGTGCCTGAGCCTCCTCATCTGCATCCTGGGGAGAGCAGCACTGTACCTGCTTCACGGGCCTTACAAGGCGACATCACATCACTTTAGAGGGAGCAATGGGGCCTGGCCGTTAGACCCAGGGCCAGCCCCTGACAGAATGGGAAGAGCTTTAACTCTGGGTGCTAACACCACACTGGAAGCATGCACCAACCAGGCAATCTGGAGCTGGTGGTCTTTTAGACAAGAGTGCTCAAGGTCTTCCTTGCCCGGGCTGTATACCAGGCAGCCTGAGGTGCCCATGGATGACCTGGTTTCCTTTAGGGTGGACACCTCTGGACCCACCTGCTTGCCAGGATTCCAAGAGAAGGTTAGCCCCTTTTCCATGACCTCCTCTGCCTCCCGGACCCTCCTGGAGTCTAAAAACAGAAATCACTCTTCTGTATCCTTTTCTTCGCTCTGGGTCCCACCTTTTACATTCTTTCACAGTCATTCTAATGGGGTCTCAGGCAGGAGGGGCAAGTAACAAGCGTGCCGGCTGCCACCTGACTGGAGAGTCCCTCCGGAGCCCCACCCTGGAGGAAAGGTCTCACCGCATGACAGGGCCCAAGGCTCCATGTGGGGCTTGAGCAGGACTAATAAACTGGACATCGGACAGCAGTGTCCAAGCAGAAAGTCTGTCTCTAAAAATGACATAGGAAACTTCCCAGACCTCTCTATAAATACCTCTCTTCCAAACAGTCAGGGCCTCCTCTTGAAGTTAGGGATTTAGAACCAGCCTGACCAAAGGAAATGCAACTGAAATTGCTAAGGTGTGGTGTGGGCTGCAGTAAGGAGAGGCGAGGACAGTGACGGGGGCTGTTGTGCTGCCAGTCGCCCCCTCGGGATGGAAGACTTATTCCCCAGCTGCTGGGAGGGTCTCTGGGGTGGCCAGTCTCCAAGATGGCAGCTAACAACCGCTGGCCTCCTTGGATGCACAGGCCACAGCGCACAGAGAAGGTGGAGGCGACTCCCTCCCCAGACTCCACACTGGCCTTAGGACTTGCTGTGACCCAGAGATGTTCTAGGACTTCAGGGGACTGACAGCTTCCACGTCCCCTGCCTTGGAAGCCAGCCACTGTGCCGTAACGAAGCCCGGGCTATGCTGCTGGAGACACCAGGTGGCTGCCAGCTGAATGTGGCTGCGCCGAGGTCACCAGTGAGACCAGAAGAATGGCCAGCCAGGCAGTTCCAATCATCCCAATCCTGACCCACAGAATCAGGACAGATACCAACTATTGCTCTAGGCCACTACATTTTGCGGTAGTTCCTTATAAAGCAATAGACAACAAATAATACTGGACCAACAAGTTGTGTATTTCGAAAGTTGAAATAATTCAATAAGCCCTCACCAAGGTTCTTATCTCCCAAATATCTTCAAATAATGTATCTAATAATAATGAGTTCTTACAATCTAGCAATAAAAAGACCAACAACTCAATTTTAAAATGGGCAAAGGATTTGAATAAGCATTTCTCCAAAGAAAATATACAAATGACCAATAAACACAGTAAGTCATCTGGGAATGCAAATCAAAACCACAATTAGATACCACTTCACACTCATTATGATGGCTATAATAAAAAAAAAAAAACAGTAACAAGTATTGATGAGGAATGGAGAAACTGGAACCTCATACACTCCTAGTGGGAATGTAAAATGGTGCAGCTGCTTTGAAAACAGTCTGGCAATTCCTCAAAAGGTTAAATACAGAGTTACCATCTGATTCAGCAGTTCCTTCCCTAGGTATACAGGAAAGAGAAATGGAAACATATGTCCCCAGGAAAGTTTGCAAACAAATGTTCATAGCAGCATTATTATAACAGCCAAAAGGTGGAAACGCTCCAGATGTCCATAAACTGGTGATGGATAAATAAAATATGGTACATCCATACAATGGAATATTATTTGGCAATAAAAAGGAATAAAGTACATGCTACAACATGGTTCATGGGTGAACATTAAAACTATTATGCTAAGTGAAAGAAGCCAGTCACAGAAACATATATTTTATGATGCATTTATATGAAAAGTACAAAACAAGCAAATCTATAGCAACAGAAAGCAGGTAAGTGGTTGCCTAGGACTGAGGGTTGAGGGAAAATGGCGAGTGCTGGCTAACGGATATAGAGATTCTTTAGAAAATGCTCTAGGGAGTACCCTGGGGGCCTAAGTGGTTAGGATTCCGGGCTTTCACTGTCATGGCCCATGTTCAATCCCTGGTCGGGGAACTGAGATCCCATAAACTGCAAGGTGTGGCCAAAGGAAAAAAAAAAAGAAAAAGGAAAATGCTCTAAAATGGATTGTGGTGATGGCTGCACAACTCTGTGAAGATCCTAAAAGACCAACCACTGAACTGTACACTTTAAATTGGTGAATTGTACAGTATATGAATTAGAGCTCAATAAAGTTGCTATAAAAAAAGAATATAACACTTACCATTTTCTATGTCCACAGCACGAGCCTGCCCACCTCAGTGCACGGGCTTCTGCTGCTCGTCCTCCACCTACTTGTGCTCACAAACACATGCTGGTGTGCTCTGACCTCCAAGCCCAGGCTGTACACATGGTTTCTGTTTTGGAAGCTGCACTCTCCGGCCAATCATCTCTACCTTTCCATTTCAGAAAATGTTTACCTCATCTAAACACTCAAACCAGGCTAAGTTTCCCCAACGGACCTCTGTACGTCTTGACAGTTGGTTTACCTAAACCTGGATCCAACCATAAATAGCATCTGCTTTTGATTCTTTCTTTTCTCTTCTTTTTTTAAAAAAAATTTATCTATTTATGTATTTCTTTTTGGCTGCATTGGGTTTTCGTTGCTGCGTGCGGGCTTTCTCTAGTTGCAGTGAGTGGGGGCTACTCTTTGTTGCAATGCGTGGGCTTCTCATTGTGGTGGCTTATCTTGTTGCAGAGCACAGCCTCTAGATGCACGGGCTTCAGTAGTTGCAGC
This sequence comes from Delphinus delphis, assembly GCF_949987515.2. Classification (NCBI taxonomy): domain Eukaryota; kingdom Metazoa; phylum Chordata; class Mammalia; order Artiodactyla; family Delphinidae; genus Delphinus; species Delphinus delphis. The sequence continues at coordinate 26,235,753 of NC_082695.1, forward strand.
ACACAGGCTCAGTAGTTGCGGTGTGCAGGCTCAAGAGCGCAGGCTCAGTAGTTGTGTCGCACAGGCTTAGTTGCTCCACGGCATGTGGGATCTTCCCGGACCAGGGTTCAAACCCGTGTCCCCTGCATTTGCAGGCGGATTCTTAACCACTGCGTCACCAGGGAAGTCCCTGTTTCTGATTCTTGACACACAGTAGGTCTTAGAGCTCCAGCACCACGCTCGGGCATCAGGTGCTCAGCAGAGCTGGTGCAGCAGACACAGCCCGCCCTGCACGAGCCAGGTAACCCAGACAAGCTGCTTGCTTCTTTGTGCCTGTTCTGTTTCATTTCTACGAGCAGCTCTACCCCAAGGCAGGTAACAAGAGGTGGTCACGTGAAGCCCGTGGTGATGCCCAGTTCACGCGAGAGCTCACACAGGAAACCCGCCCCAACCACTCCACCTGTGAAGTTCCCAAGCATCGTCCTCACCAAAACCTCGCCCTCCACGAGCATCACCTGCATCATTTAACAAAAGGGGACAGGAACCCTTCTGGGCCCACCTGTCAGGGCCCTGACCCACAGGAGGGCTGAGCCTGAGGACAGAGAGGTTCTTACTCAGAGCACCGTCCACAGGAACCACCGGGGCCCGAGGGAGCGCCCTACAGGATTCACGGGAGCTGACCACGAATGGGGGTGCCAACAGCAAGGTCTGGGGCCAGAGGCTGCGCCTGCATCCTGGATGCCCACCCAATCCCCTCCCGCACCTATACCACAAACACAGGATTTTCCCACAGAATGCCACCCAACAGTGAGCAGCCACCCCGTCCCCATGGCCTGGCACCCTGCCCTCCAGCAGCGTCCCCACTGGGAGCCACCCCCCAGGGCCTTACCCGAGTCTTGGCCTTCAGAAACACGTGGCTCTCCATGTCCTTGCTGGATTTACTGTGGGCCACACCAGCCTTCCTCATGGCATCCTCTCTGGAACACAAAGGAGGAGAGATGTTGACACAGGCTCCCTGGCCAGCAGGCCCACGGATGTGGCCTGGCCCACCAGCCTGGTTGAGGCCCAGGAGAGGCACGAAGGGGGGGGCTCTCAGCACAGCGATGAAAGGCAGCTGAGCAAAGGAGAAGGCGGGCAGCGCCACGAGAAGGAAGGAACAGGAAAGGCGGTCACCATGAAACAAAGCAGCCACCCCGCTTGAGCGGGCAGAGGGGCCAGGCCCAGAGGCTCCTCACAACCAGCACATTAAACAACAGGGCGTCCAGCTGGCCTCCATTTCCTGCCCTCTACGTGACCTGAGCCCCCACCCAACTCTGGCGTCAAGAGCAGTGGGACCCTTGCTCTGGAAGCCTCCTCTGCTGGAAAAAAGGGGCCATGCCAGTCACCTCTCAGTTCCTCCCAAGGCAAAGGTCCCTGTGTCGGACATGCAGCTCCTCCCAGTGGGACCAAGGAGATGAGCCCGACCTCAACAACTTCCAGCTGGGGGCAGGAGACCACACAAATGCCAACACATGCATGGCAAGACACGGAATGTGACCCCAGGTTTTCATCACATGATGCTCTGCTGCACATGGCTAAGCCCGACCTCCTCTGGATGGTAGCACACATTCCCCCACCCCCACCCCGCCCCCAGACGAAGGTAAGGATAGGTGCGCATTTGTTAGAAAGGAAGGAGCACATCAGGCTCAGGTCCACAAGCCTGGCCCCTCTGCTCACAGCCCGCCTTCTTCTCCACAGGATGGGTCTCCCGACCTGTCTTCCCAGCGCTGGGCTCACTGATAAAGACCCCCCTCTCCCAAGGGAATCCAACAAGCCTAGTCCAGCCGGTGCTGGAAGGCTTTCTGATGGCTCCAAACACACACACACACCCTGGGTACTGAAAGAGCGTGCACATGGGCTGCAGGATCACATTCGTGATCCCGAGAGAAACCCCAGACAAGAGGCTAAATGCTGAGATGGATAAATCTGTACTAACGTATAAAGAAAGATAAAATGCTGCTGACTACCACACTGCCAGATTCCACATGTGAGGCCAGAGTCCCCACCTCCCGCCTGCTTCCCTGAGCCTGCACCAGGGCCAGGAGGCAGCAACGGGTTCCCGCTGGAGAAGCATCCAGAGTAGAGCAGATGCTCGCACGAGGGGATGTGTGACCAGGATCAAAGAGAGGCAAAAGGAAGGATGCAGGAGGACAAGGCGAGACCCTGACAGGCCAGCGGGACCTGGCGCTCAGGGGCTGAGGCCAGCGGAGCAGGCATCCCACGTGCGAACGTGGGTTCTGAGCCCTCGAGCAGCTCCGACAAGTGACTGAGCAGACCTGTCTTCAAGGGGGGGTCTCCCCAGCACCCCCATCCCTCCTCCAACAGCCATATGAGGCTAACCCTACCACAGAGGCTTGCCCGAAGCTGAGGGCCACAGAGCCGCGGACCACTGGGGCAACCCCAAGGACAGCGGTAGACACATGGGGGGGCCGTGATGGCTGGCAGCTGGCTGAGAAGAGGCCCCAGGAGCCAGGTGAAGCGCAGAGTGGCCAAGAGGGGCGCAGACAGCCCTGCGTCACGAGCAGACGACCTGGGGGCTTGGCCAGGCACCTGGCTGGTGACAAATGGTCCTCCGAGCTGCTGGCAACAACTCTGAAGGGGGCAGGCTTGCAGGCCCCCCGCGGACACTGCATCTTGCCTGCAGCAGAGACCCTGGCACGTCCGCAGAGACAAGACAGACCTGTGCTTCGTGGTGGAGGGACCTTTCCAGGCCCAAAGACACCGGATCTCCTGGAGCAGGAGCCCTGGCCTGTCGTGGTCAGGGCAACGCCACAGACGATGGGGACGCACGGGCACCGGCTGTTAGTGACTCAAGAGCCTGAAGGGCATCAACTACGCAGGAGGCCAGAAACAGGTGTCTGTGGACAAGAATGGAACACAAGCAGCAGGCAGCGGGGCCTGGGTAACCACCCAGTTCTGCCTGGTGGTCTCAGCGTGCTCGTGCTCATTGTGCTCAGGGAAGGGGTCTCATGGCAGGGGCGGGGGGAAGGCTCTGCCAGGAGCACCAGCCACGTCCCCACTGCGCCCGCAGCGCCGCCCGAACAGGAGAACTGACAGGCACCCTGAACACTGTTCTCAGTTCTGCAAACCATACTGTTAAAAATGTTCTTGCTCTTGGGACTTCCCTGGCAGTCCAGTGGTTAAGACTCTGTACTTCCACTGCAGGGGGCACGGGTTTGATCCCCCGTCAGGGAACTAAGATCCCACATACCGTGCGGCACGGCCAAAAATTAAAAACAAAACAAAAACAAAAAACAAAAAACGTTCTTGCTCCTGTTTTCAGTCTGCAGATCATACTCCATAAAATAGAAGATGAGACAAAAAAGGAAGCAGGCAGTTCTGCTGTTCTAATCCTCCGCTTTCCCCCAAGGAAAGGGCCTGTCCTGTCATTTTCGGCCACCTCAGCATTTTGTCAGAGGCGCCATCCATCCGGGCTCTGACCACGACGTACTGCATCTCACGCGCCTGCACAGGTGCCGGCTCCCTCCTTCGCACTCAGGACCCATGGGCTCCTGGGCCTCCGCCCCCAGATAACAGGCTTCTGCTGGCAACTGTCAATAAATGACTGTCAATAAACACAGTCAAACTAGCACAACTGGGGCAGAGGGAGAGCCTCAGAAGCCTGGAGGGAGGAACGTGAGCACGTGGTCTGCCCCACAGGCGAGACCCCGGCCACAGGTCCAGTACCTTGGCGGCTGTCAGGGAGGCATCAGTACCATGAGAGACAGAAGGGCTGTCTGCAGGCCACGGCCTGGGCGGACCAGCCCTGACAAGATGATTGGGGGCTGAGAGCACGCAGCCCTCACTGAGACCCAGGCTCCACAAGGCACCTGGGGGTGGGAGAGGGTTGGGGGGGCTGCCCCTGCTCCACAGCCACCCGTCTGCCAGGCAGAGCTCCACTGGTCTCTGGTCCAGACCTGACCCACCACCCGGGCCCCGTGAGTCCCCCACCTGGAGCCCAGACCCCACCTGTGGTGACACACCAAGAAAACACCCAGGGCTTCCCTGGTGGCACAGTGGTTGAGAGTCCGCCTGCCGATGCAGGGGACACGGGTTCGTGCCCCGGTCCGGGAAGATCCCACATGCCGCAGAGCGGCTGGGCCCATGAGCCATGGCTGCTGAGCCTGCGCGTCCGGAGCCTGTGCTCCGCAACGGGAGACACCACAGCAGTGAGAGGCCCGCATACCGCAAAAAAAAAGAAAAAGAAAACATCCAACAGCCTGAGCTCTGTGCCCCACAATGGTCCAGACGGGATGCCCGGGAGCCTCCTCTTCGCTTCCGGATTCTGAACGCCATTCCCTGCAGTTCAATCCTCACCGCATGTCACACTGCACCCGTGGCCATCCCTGTGGTGGCCTCTGTCTCCAGGCCCCACCCCATCCCCACCCCCTCGTCAGCTCCCCAAGCCTCTGCCCAAGTCCATGTCCCGCCTGCCTCAAGGGCCTTCCTCCTCAGCAGCAAGGCAGGCAGCCCGTCCAGCGAGGAGGCCCCTCCTCTCCCTCACCCACTCTGCTCGTTCTCCCAGGGCGGCTCTCTCCCTAGCCCTGCCCGCTGGGCCCTCCGACCTCGTACTTACGCAGCACCCCTATTCTCTGCCTCACGGAAACCCTGTGGTCACTCTGACCACACCCACGGCACCTCCTGTGGAAATCGCTGGCTTCCTGTCTGTCCCACGAACACCTGGAGAACAGACCATGGCATCCACCTCTGCGTGCTGCAGGCGGTCATCTGTGTCAATTTTTTATAACATGAGGGATGGCGACACCATGTACTTTGACGGACACGACATGCAGAACCCAGAACTGCTGTGACAGGCTCAGGGGACACCAAGCCTGGCACAGGCACGTCCCAGTGGTAGAGGCCAGGGGGCTTGGGGAAAGGCCTGTGCTGGGCAGATGGACCTGGCAGGAAGCAGAGAAGGGAGGGCCTGGGCTCCGATCACTTGTACAGAACACACAGACCGGGGATCAAGTTCCACCCTGACCACTGGCCAGCTCTGGGTCCTGGAGGCACTCCACCCCCAGGCACATCCTCTCCATAAAGGATGCTCAGAAGGGACTGAGGCTAGGATGAAGGGCGCTAGGACAGGTCCAGCCTCAGCACACCTGCTCCTCCTCACCTCCGCCCTGTCTCCAAAGTGGGAAACTCAATTTGTCGACTGGAGTCCAGTCCTCATCCCCGACACTGGAATCTGCAGAGGAAAGGCAAACACCCAGCCCACTGTGTGTCCCTGGGCAGGTGCGCCTGGACGTAAGCTTGACGTGCACTCAGGCTTCCGTCTGCCCTCACTGCCCACCACACCCCCCCTGCCAGTGATCCCCGAGGGAGGCGCCACCTTGAGGTGCCTGTGTGTCCTCTCCTACAGAGGGAGGACAGTGACAATGCCACCTCACGGGGTTGTCCTGAGGATTACAGCAGTAACATCATCAGGCACACTGGCACGGGAAGCACCAGGGTGTTAAGGAAATCAGTCAGAGAACAGTCTCGCCTGACTCTCCCACCTATGTTCCCTTCTCTCCTTACCCCACCCTCCTCAATGCTGCCTCCCCGGTCCAACAGAAGCTGAGTTCCTGGGAGCCCAAGTTCCTTGGCTCTGTGCCAGTGTCTAAACTCCTGGCCTCAGGCAGACGGGATGCCCTCCACCCACCCAAAGACTTTCATTCTGCCCAGAGGCATCTTCCCCTGATTTGAAAACCATGACACCCGTCGACCAACTGACCTCTCATGGATGTAAGTTTTTGCCAGCCCTGCTCCACCCTCGAGGAGAAGCTTCCTGGTGAAGTACCGCCTGTGTGTGCAGTCTGTTCACCAAACTGGGACAGGAGCCTGCAGCTGGTGTGTGCAACCCTTCAACCAGTGTAAGATCCCAAACCACAAAAGTACTGGAAGACAACAGGAGGACAGTTACATACCCAGCATCAGGAGGAGGAAGGCTTTCCTAAGCACATCGCCCAAAGTAAACGCCAAAAAGGGGAAAAGATTTTACCAGATGGAAAACAGATTCCTCACACATTTTTATCAGCCACCAACCAGAGAGATAAGAAAAAGGTATCTGAACCTCAGCACCTCAAGCCCTGCCCTGACATCTGAGGAGGGGTGCTGAGGGCAGCCCCCACCCCACTCTCAGCCAGGGCCTGTGTGTCTGAGCTCCCCCCCCACACTTGTGGCACAGCCCTAGGTGATGTTTGTTTGGTAAAGCACAGCTCAGGTCAGCACAAGAGAGAAAACTGTCCCACCCTCCCTAAATGCCAGTTGGGCCCATGCATTCCACAGATGTGGCCAGCCCAAAGCTTCTGTACCTGCCCAGCACCAAGGAATCCTGGGAGCCTGCCTCCAGACGAGATAGGAGGGGAAGACAGACCAGAGGAAAACAAATCACCACAATGGCCCTGAGAGGGAAACACAACTCTGACAAATTCTCACTACATCTATGGGTTTCATATTTTCAAGTGAGAAAGGACCTATATTTCCTTTGGTTGGTCCCCCAAAATATTATACTCTGAGGCACCAAATTTTTTTAAAATCAGGAATTTATTTGGAGAGGAGGATGATAAAGGATCAGTCACAATAAAAGAATACAGGTTCCAGGACTTCCCTGGTGGCGCAGTGGTTAAGAATCCGCCAGGAAGATCCAGGAAGATCCCACATGCCGCAGAGCAATGAAGCCCATGTGCCATAACTACTGAGGCTGTGCTCTAGAGCCCGCGAGCTACAACTACTAAGCCCGCGTGCCACAACTACTGAAGCCCACGTGCCTAGAGCCCGTACTCCGCAACAAGAGAAGCCACCGCAATGAGAAGCCCACGCACTACAACGAAGAATAGTCCCCACTCGCCACAACTAGAGAAAGCCCGCATGTAGCAACGAAGACTTAACACAAAAATAAATTAATTAATAAAAAAAAAAGTACAGGTTCCAATGTAAGGTCTGGCTCTCCAAAAAGAGGAAACCCATCTGCAGAAGACACATGATGGGTGAGGTGCTAGCTTAAGTCATAATCCAAATACGCTCCCTGCAATAATTTCATTTTAAAAATAAAATTAAATGAGATATGAACCTCCAGGTTGGAAAGGGGGACTGAATCTGAGTGTCTAATTTCCAGTTGCCTTCACAGTGCCCCGATATGAGAGTGAGCAGCCAACCAAGGGCTCCCAGACACCTAACATGGCAGATAAAGACCCTGCAAGAAACTCAGCAGGAAGAAAACAGAAACTATCTCAATATCCAAGTAGATAAGACATAGCATCCATTTAACAAGAACAAGATGCTATAAAACCAGAAAAGTCAGATTACAACAACAACAAAAAAGTTCTTACAAATAAAAGCCTATTAGATGTTAGCAGCAAAGGGTCAGAGATAAAATTGAAGAAATCTCCCACAGAGCAGAGCTAGAAGACAAAGAGATGGAAAACAGGAGATAAAAGATAAAATAAAAAGAAGGTAGGAGATTGGTTCAAGATGGTGGAGTAGAAGGACTTGCGCTCACTCCCTCTTGCAAGAGCACCAGAATCACAACTAACTGCTGAACGATCATCGACAGGAAGACACTGCAACTCACCAAAAAAGATACCACACATCCAAAGACAAAGGAGAAGCCACAATGAGATGGTAGTAGGGGCGCAATCACAATAAAATCAAATCCCATGACTGTTGGGTGGGTAACTCACAAACTGGAGAACACTTATATCACAAAAGCCCACCCACTGGAGTGAAGGTTCTGAGCCCCACATCAGGCTTCCCAACCTGGGGGTCCGGCAACGGGAGGAGGAATTCCTAGAGAATCAGACTTTGAAGGCTAGCAGGATTTGATTGCAGGACTTCAACAGGACTGGGGGAAACAGAGACTCCACTCTTGGAGGACACACACAAAGTAGTGTGCGCATCAGGACCCAGGGGAAGGAGCAGTGACGCCATAGGAGACTGAACCAGACCTACCTGCTAGTGTTGGAGGGTCTCCTGCAGAGGCGGGGGATGGCTGTGGCTCACTGTGAGGACAAGGACACTGGCAGCAGAAGTTCTGGGAAGTGCTCCTTGGCGTGAGCCCTCCCAGAGCCCACCACTGGTCCCACCAGAGAGCTGGGTAGGCTCCAGTGTTGGGTCGCCTCAGGCCAAACAACCAACAGGGAGGGAAACCAGCCCCACCCATCAGCAGACAAGCGGATTAAAGTTTTACTGAGCTCTGCCCACCAGAGCAACACCCAACTCTACTCACCACCAGTCCCTCCCATCAAGAAACTTGCACAAGCCTCTTAGATAGCCTCATCCACCAGAAGGCAGACAGCAGAGGCAAGAAGAACTACAATCCTGCAGCCTGTGCAACAAAAACCACATTCACAGAAAGATAGACAAGATGAAAAGGCAGAGCGCTATGTACCAGATGAAGGAACAAGATAAAACCCCAGAAAAACAACTAAATGGAGATAGGCAACCTTCCAGAAAAAGAATTCAGAGTAATGATAGTGAAGATGATCCAGGACCTCAGAAAAAGAATGGAGGCAAAGATCAAGAAGATACAAGAAATGTTTAACAGAGACCTAGAAGAATTAAAGAACACCTAGAAGAATTAAAGAACAAACAAACAGAGATGAACAATACAATAACTGAAATCAAAAATACACTAGAAGGAATCAATAGCAGAATAACTGACGCAGAAGAACAGACAAGTGACCTGGAAGACAGAATGGTGGAATTCACTGCCACAGAACAGAATAAAGAAAAAAGAATGAAAAGAAATGAAGACAGCTTAAGAGACCTCTGGGAAAACAGTAAACACAACAACATTCACAATATAGGGGGTCCCAGAAGGAGAAAAGAAAGAGAAAGGACCTGAGAAAATATTTGAAGAGATTATAGTTGAAAGCTTCCCTAACATGGGAAAGGAAATAGCCACCCAAGTCCAGGAAGTACACAGAGTCCTAGGCAGGATAAATCCAAGGAAAAACATGCCGAGACACACAGTAATCAAACTGACAAAAATTAAAGACAAAGAAAAATTATTGAAAGCAACAAGGGAAAAACAAAAAATAACATACAAGGGAACTCCCATAAGGTTAACAGCTAATTTCTCAGCAGAAACTCTACAAGCCAGAAGGGAGTGGCATGATATATTTAAAGTGATGAAAGGGAAGAAACTACAACCAAGATTACTCTACCTGGCAAGGATCTCATTCAGATTCGATGGAGAAATCAAAAGCTTTACAGACAAGCAAAAGCTAAGAGAATTCAGTACCACCAAACCAGCTCTACAACAAATGCTAAAGAAACTTCTCTAAGTTGGAAACACAAGAGAAGAAAAGGACCTACAAAAACAAACCCATAACAATTAAGAAAATGGTAATAGGAACATATATCAATAATTACTTTAAATGTGAATGGATTAAATGCTCCAATCAAAAGATACAGGTTCACTGAATGGACACAAAAACAAGACCCATATATATGCTGTCTACAAGAGAACCACGTCAGACCTAGGGACAGATACAGACTGAAAGTGAGGGGATGGAAAAAGATATTCCATGCAAATGGAAATCAAAAGAAAGCTGGAGTAGCAATACTCATATCAGATAAAACAGACTTTAAAATAAAGAATGTTATAAGAGACAAGGAAGGACACTACATAATGATCAAGGGATCAATCCAAGAAGAAGATATAACAATTATAAATATATATGCACCCAACACAGGAGCACCTCAATACATAAGGCAACTACTAACAGCTATAAAAGAGGAAATCGACAGTAACACAATAATAGTGGGGGCCTCTTAACACCTCACTTACACCAATGGACAGATCATCCATACAGAAAATTAATAAGGAAACACAAGCTTTAAATGACACAATAGGCCAGATAGATTTAATTGATATTTATAGGACATACCATCCAAAAACAGCAGATTATACTTTCTTCTCAAGTGCACATGGAACATTCTCCAGGATAGGTCACATCTTGGGCCACAAATCAAGCCTCGGTAAATTTAAGAAAATTGAAATATCAAGCATCTTTTCCAACCACAACATTATGAGATTAGAAATCAATTACAGGGAAGAAAATGTAAAAAATACAAACATATGGAGGTTAAACAATACGTTACTAAATAACCAAGAGATCACTGAAGAAATCAAAGAGGAAATAAATAAATACCTAGAGACAAATTACAATGAAAACACAATGATCCGAAACCTATGGGATGCAGCAAAAGCAGTTCTAAAAGGGAAGTTTATAGCAATACAAGCCTACCTCAAGAAACAAGAAAAATCTCAAACAAACAATCTAACCTTAACCTAAAGGAACTAGAGAAAGAAGAACAAACAAAACCCAAAGTTAGTAGAAGGAAAGAAATCATAAAGATCAAAGCAGAAATAAATGAAATAGAAACAAAGAAAACAATAGCAAAGATCAATAAAACTAAAAGCTGGTTCTTTGAGAAGATAAACAAAATTGATAAACCATTAGCTAGACTCATCAAGAGAAAGAGGGAGAGGACTCAAATCAATAAAATTAGAAATGAAAAAGGAGGAGTTACAACAGACACTGCAGAAATACAAAGCATCCTAAGAGACTACAAGCAACTCTATGCCAATAAAACGGGCAACCTGGAAGAAATGGACAAATTCTTAGAAAGGTATAACCTTCCAAGACTGAACCAGGAAGAAACAGAAAATATGAGCAGACCAATCACAAGTAATGAAATTGAAACTGTGATTAAAAATCTTCCAACAAACAGAAGTCCAGGACCATATGGCTTCACAGGTGAATTCTATCAAACATTTAGAGAAGAGCTAACACCCATCCTTCTCAAACTCTTCCAAAAAATTGCAGAGGAAGGAACACTCCCAAACTCATTCTATGAGGTCACCATCACCTTAATACCCAAACCAGATAAAGATCCTACAAATAAAGAAAATTACCAACCAATATCACTGATGACTATAAATGCAAAAATCCTCAACAAAAGACTAGCAAACAGAGTCCAACAACACATTAAAAAGATCAGACACCATGATCAAGTGGGATTCATCCCAGGGATGCAAGGATTCTTCAATATATGCAAATCAATCAATGTGATACACCATATTAACAAACTGAAGAATAAAAACCATATGATCATCTCAATAGATGCAGAAGAAGCTCTTGACAAAATTCAACCCCCGATTTATGATAAAAACTCTCCAGAATGGGCTTCCCTGGTGGCGCAGTGGTTGAGACTCCACCTGCTGATGCAGCAGACATGGGTTCGGGCCCGGTCTGGGAAGATCCCACATGCCGCGGAGCGGCTAGGCCCGTGAGCCATGGCTGCTGAGCCTGCATGTCCAGAGCCTGTGCTCTGCAACGGGAGAGGCCACAACAGTGAGAGGCTCACGTAACGCCAAAAAAAAAAAAAAAAAAAAAAAAAAAACTCTCCAGAAAGTGGGCATAAAGGGAACCTACCTCAACATAATAAAGGCCATATATGACAAACCCACAGCAAACGTCATTCTCAATGGTGAAAAACTGAAAGCATTTCCTCTAAGATCAGGAATAAGACAAGGACATCCACTCTCACCACTATTATTCAACATAGTTTTGGAAGTCCTAGCCACAGCAATCAGAGAAGAAAAAGAAATAAAAGGAATACAAATTGGAAAAGAAGTAAAACTGTCACTCTTTGCAGATGACATGATACTATATAGAATCCTAAAGATGCCACCAGAAAACTACTAGAGCTAATCAATGAATTTGGTAAAGCTGCAGGATACAAAATTAATGCACAGAAATCTCTTGCATTCCTATACACTAACGATGAAAAATCTGAAGGAGAAATTAAGAAAACACTCCCATTTACCACTGCAACAAAAAGAATAAAATACCTAGGAATAAACCTACCTAAGGAGACAAAAGACCTGTATGCAGAAAACTATAAGACACTGATGAAATTAAGGATGATACAAACAGATGGAGAGATATACCATGTTCTTGGATTGGAAGAATCAATATTGACTATACTACCCAAAGCAATCTACAGATTCAATGCAATCCCTATCCCTATCAAATTACCAATGGCATTTTTTTTACAGAACTAGAACAAAAAAATCTTAAAATTTGTATGGAGACACAAAAGACCCCGAATATCCAAAGCAGTCTTGAGGGAAAAAAAATGGAGCTGAAGGAATCAGACTCCCTGACTTCAGACTATACTACAAAGCTACAGTAATCAAGACAATATGGTACTGGCACAGAAACAGAAATATAGATCAATAGAACAGGATAGAAAGCCCAGAGATAAACCCACGCACCTATGGTCAACTAATCTATGACAAAGGAGGCAAGGATATACAATGGGGAAAAGACATTCTCTTCAATAAGTGGTGCTGGGAAAACTGGAGAGCTACATGTAAAAGAATGAAATTAGAACACGCCCTAACACCATACACAAAAATAAACTCAAAATGGATTAAAGACCTAAATGTAAGACCGGACACTATAAAACTCTTAGAGGAAAACATAGGAAGCACACCCTTTGACATAAATCACAGCAAGACCTTTTTTGATCCACCTCCTAGAGTAATGGAAATAAAAACAAAAATAAACAAATGGGACCTGCTGAAACTTAAAAGCTTTTACACAGCAAAGGAAAACATAAACAAGACGAAAAGACAACCCTCAGAATGGGAGAAAATATTTGCAAATGAACCAACGGACAACGGATTAATCTCTAAAATATATAAACAGCTCATGCAGCTCAATATTAAAAAAACAAACAACCCAATCAAAAAATGGGCAGAAGACCTAAACAGACATTTCTCCAAAGACATACAGATGGCCAAGAAGCACATGAAAACCTGCTCAAAATCACTAATTATTAGAGAAATGCAAATCAAAACTACAATGAGGGATCACCTCACACCAGTTAGAATGGGCATCATCAGAATATCTACAAACAACAAATGCTGGAGAGGATGTGGAGAAAAGGGAAACCTCTTGCACTGTTGGTGGGAATGTAAGTTGATACAGCCACTATGGAGAACAGTATGGAGGTTCCTTAAAAAACTAAAAATAGAACTACCATATGACCCAGCAATCCCACTACTGGGCATATACCCAGAGAAAACCATAATTCAAAAAGACACATGCACCCCAATGTTCATTGCAGCACTATTTACAATAGCCAGGTCATGGAAGCAACCTAAATGCCCATCAACAGACGAATGTATAAAAAAGATGTGGTACTTATATACAATGGAATATTAGCCATAAAAAGGAACGAAACTGGGTCATTTGTAGAGACGTGGATGGATCTAGAGACTGTCATACAGAGTGAAGTAAGTCAGAAAGAGAAAAACAAATATCGTATATTAATGCATATACGTGGAACCTGGAAAAATGGTACAGATGAACCGGTTTACAGGGCAGAAATAGAGACACAGATGTAGAGAACAAACGTATGGATACCAAGGGGGGAAAGTGGCGGGGGTGGTGGTGGTGGTGTGATGAATTGGGAGATTGGGATTGACATATATACGCTAATACGTATAAAATGGATAACTAATAAGAACCTGCCGTATAAAAAAATAAATTAAATAAAATTCAAAAAAAAAAAAAAAAGAGGGTCAAAGGGCCAGCTTTAAAGACATGGGGGGAGAGTGAATACAGGGCATGGAGGAAACGGGACTCCCTGGGAAATGACTGAAGGGACTTCCCCTGAAGCACTGCCAGTGAGTTTTGGGAGTAAGGCAAGTCGCCCTAAAGCTCACCTGAGAGGAGAAGCAACAGGCCAGCCCTGGAGGCAAGAAAGCAGCAGGAGAGGCTTCTCAATCCTTGAGGAAGCACCTCCGCCCTAGAAGTCCACATGCATCCAAACTGACATGGCCTCCCTGGAGCCCCTTTCCTGGAAGCTGGTAGAACAAGGCAGTGAACCAAAAAGAAGAAAACCCAGGATACAGGAAGCAAGAACTCCAACACTGGAGCCCTGCAGGAGACAAGCCCTGAGAGGGCCTCACCCTTGAGGCCTCCAGAAGGGAGGTGCAGAAGGACAGACAGCCCAGCAGTACCAAGCTTGTGATAACTGCACTGAGAGGTGACTGAAGACAAAGGAAGACTCAGCCTCAGGCACACAGAACTCTAGGCACATTTCTAAGAAGGCACGTTTTTCCCAGGGAGTGAAAACCATCACAGTCTGCCACTGTGTTCGGCTGTGAACGTCTGTCCATGTGGCCCTAAACACTAGCGCTCATTACCCATTTACCCAGAAGCTGAAACACTGGTGGACAAGGGAGAGGCAGAGATAACAGCTGCGTTCCCAGAGAAAGTCAACAGATAATCAGAAACTCATCACCGTGATGACCCATGCGTGCATGTGACTTAGAACCACGGACGCTGGCCAGAAAAGAAAGCCCCGGCCAGAAAAGAAAGCCCCGAGTCAAGGGGAGGACACAGTGAGTCGGGACCACCGCACTCTCCTGTAAGTTGTTATCAGTCCTTGACTTTTAAAATTTATGCACAAATATTAGTTTGATAAAAATCAAATGACAGGGACTTCCCTGGTGGCGCAGTAGTTAAGAATCTGCCTGCCAATGCAGGGGACACGGGTTCGAGCCCTGGTCTGGGAAGATCCCACATGCCACGGAGCAACTAAGCCCGCAAGCCACAGCTACTGAAGCCTGCGCACCTAAAGCCCATGCTCCGCAACAAGAGAAGCCACTGCAATGAGAAGCCCACGCACCTCAAAGAAAAGTAGCCCCTAGAGAAAGCCTGCGTACAGCAATGAAGACCCAACACAGCCAAAAAAATAAAATTAAAATAAATAAATTAAAAAAAAAATCAAATGACAAAATGCACCTAAAGAGTGTGCCACTGACTCTGCCATAAAGAAATATTCAAGGAACGCCAGCTATGAAGAAAGGCCTCCTTCGCCTTTCTATGCCTTCCCAACTCAGTCCACGCAGAGACAGGAAGCTCCGCTCCATCAGCAGTGCCCCCACCCACCTGCCCCAGCATTCTGCAGTTCTCCCAGGACCCCTTGGCCAGAGTGTGGTCAGAGGCACCGACCCAAGAGGGGCCATCGCACACCGCCCCCCACGGGACACGCAGCTTCCCCGGGGCTCAGACAGCCGACAGGGGGTCTTCTCTCGAGCCTGCCCCAGCACCCAGGTGGCTTCAGCTCGGAGTGAGGAAATGATGAGACACAGATGGTTTAGTCACCAACTGCAACCAGAGCAAACTACCTGTCCTTAACTCAGGGAGCCTGCTTCACCTCACTGCAGCTGGAAGCCTGTTTGCCAAACTACATCCCAGACTATGAGCCCTTCCTGTTCTCTTTCTCTTCACTTTCTTATCGGTTTAAGCTCCCCAATTTCTGCTTGCAAGATTTCTCAACCCTCGACAAATTAGATCAATGAAAGAACAACACCTAAAGATGCTACCGCTGCTCTTAAAGCATATGTCATTATTTGAGCTACAGAAGCTACACAAGTTTCATCATTTTCTCCATTCTGCGGGTTTGACCACAACAGAACCAGGATGCTGGAAAGACCTCTTGATCCATCCAGGCAGTGGCCTCTGGG
This sequence comes from Delphinus delphis, assembly GCF_949987515.2. Taxonomy (NCBI): domain Eukaryota; kingdom Metazoa; phylum Chordata; class Mammalia; order Artiodactyla; family Delphinidae; genus Delphinus; species Delphinus delphis. The sequence continues at coordinate 26,251,312 of NC_082695.1, forward strand.
CTCCAGGCCTTGGACCACTGTGGCTCCCCAGGTTCCAGCCCTGAGCGTGTCCCACTCACCACTGGGCAACCACGTGGTTAAGGACAGACTCTACCAACCCAAGAGCTTATTAAAATGCTTATCTCACGTGACTTTGTAAAATATTTCGGGGGAGGAAAGCCCTATCTTCCAGAGGTCTGCACTCGAGTCCCAGCAGTGAAAATCATACGGTATCTGGGAAGTGACTGAAGACAGTGCAGGACGGGGTGGAAAGGGATGGGTGAAACACTGGCCATATGATGCTAACTCTCCAAGTAGCTAGGAGACCATACTTCCATTATCCCTACTTCTGTGAAGGAAAAGTCCATAACAGAACTTTTAACAAGATAGGAAATAAAAGAGTTATCTCAAGCACACAGGATGACTGTGCAGAGATGCCTGAAGGAGGCTCACTCCCAAGAGTGCCCTGCAGTGGGGCCCTCTGGGCCATCACACGGGGAGCAACCATGCACTCCGAGTCTCCCTCGGCCTAGAGAGCTTGGGCCTCAGAAAGTGGGAACTGATAAGTCTCACAAAACCTGTTCCCATAACCAGAGGTTGGTCCAGTCCCTCCCCACCCAGACAGAGCCAGACTATGTGGAAGAGTCCTATCCGCCAGAAGACTTGCTGTGTCCAGTCTCATGTGAACCTGGGCCATGGGCACACAAGTCCCAGCCAGAGTCCCCCCAGGGGATGAACCTTGGCGGTGAGAAAGCCACCACTCAAACCTGAACTCAGAGTCTAATTCCACTTAAGAAACATGGGTCTGTGTGTGTGTTGGCATATTTAAAATACATACACATCAAGTCATATGCCCAAAGAAACAGGACTGGAGGAAAGAGATCAAAATGTCAGCAACAGCCATCTCTGAGCAGAGAGATCACAGAAAATACCCTCCTGTTTTGAAATCATCTGCAACATTATCTGAAGAGAATGAAGTACCGCACCCACCAGCCCGGAACACACTGACTGAAACAGGAGGTGGAGACGTGCTGGCGCTGCCGGGACTGGCTTCCCTGCACCCACATCCTCTCCCTCCGCTCCACCCACATGCCCCTTGGGGCCCCAGCGAGGCACTCCTGCAGCTGACGCTCTTCCAGGTCTGCTCCCTGCTTCTCCCACAGGCAGCTGGACTTCTCTCCTCCAGAGGGTTGACACTCCACACACCCTGCACTTCGTCACATTGCACTCACCTCTCAGAAATTAGCACAGGATCAGGGCTCGCCTCCCTCACACCGTCACCAATTCTGCAGCTTCCTTCCTGACAGATCTGTCCCTCCTAAGCCATCCCTTCCATTCCTACTGTCTCTGCACCTGGTGGGTCAATCTGAGTGCGCATTAACAATTAACAAAGTGATTGTTATGAAGGCAGCTTCCTTGACAACATTGGGTGTTGGCAAAGATGTCTAACAAGGGCAACCTCCCCACGTGGCTGGTGGGAATGTCAACTGGTATCACCTGGGAAAATCATTTTCCAGACGGTGCTGAAGCTGAAGGCCACCCCTGCACCTAGCCCTGGGGTCAGAGCCCAGAGAGCGAGTACTGTACTCACAGGAGACAGGACCCAAAGCGGCCCTGGTGCAGTCTTCACACAGCCAACAACTGGAACTAACCCCAATGTCTGTCAAACACACAACAGGACAGTACCGGGGGTGGGGGTGGGGGGCGTGGTCATGCAGTGGAATATCGGCATAAATAAGAACCTGCTGCCTACGAGGACAAACGTCACACACGTCACTCTGAACGGAAGAGTCCAGACCCAGGGTTGCAGAGCTTGGGATTCCAGTGACAGGAAATTCTGGAACAAACGTCTCCATGGCCCGGAAGTCAGGAGAGTGGGGCAGGGGCTGCACCGGCTGAAGCACAGGGTGCTGGGCCTGTTCAGGATGTAGTCTGGGCAGCTGGTGGGCATTTTCACGGTGACACGTGTCCTCGGGCCGCTCACTGCATGGGTGGGCTTTACTTCAATACAAAGAAACACTATGGGAGCCTGGTGAGGGCCCTTGAGCCTGGCCCCAGGACCTGCCCCAGCCCCACCCTCAGGTTTGGACTCCAATGGTCTGGGGTCTGAATTCCAACACTGAACCCCTGGCAGGGATTTCCCGCTGCACAGTCTCAGGCCTGAATCCTCCCTGGCATGACTCACGGCAACCCGATGGGTGTGAAGGGCCTGCGGTGGCCCAAAAGGGCCTCGCAGGGCAAAGCTGGCATTCTCTCCACTTTATATCAGGGGCTCCAGCCCACACCCAGCAGCCAGATCACTTCCTCACACAGCATCTCTGATGAGGATGGAAAGGAAGTTGGAAAGAGGGAGAGAACAGGAGACAGCGGGGATGGGAATGAGCCATTTCTGAAACAACAAGCACTGCCCCCACACCCCCAGGAGCCTGCACTGGAAGGAGCAAGGGGTGCACAGGCTTCAGAGAGCAGAAGTCCCCACGCAGGGCCTTCTGCCCCTCCCCGCCTTGCCACCCCTCTCCCGGACTGGATGCCAAGTGGCTGGGCACAAAGGCTGACCTGCAGCCAGGCCACACCTCAGCCCTGGTCCCTACCCGCCCCCACCCTACCGCCTGAGTCCCAGGCAGAGCTGGAGGAAACCATGTCCAGGGGAGGAAGCCAGACAGCACCCAGCTGCTACTCGCCAAGCCTGAGCACAGAGCCATGTGAGAGAACCGGTGAATGGAGGGAGAGCACGCCAGAGCGCTCTGCTCTGTCCCTGCAACTCTGTATGTCTGAAAAAACGGTCTCGGAAAAAAAAGCTCAAAGTAAGGTCAAATGTCTCCTCCAAGGACTCACTGTCCCAAATAAGTTACTCCTCCTTGGATACTTAACTCATTCAATCAGGAACGGTTACTAACAGGCCCCGCCTAGGTTAGCAAGAGACTCCTTATATTTTTTTTTTGGCCACTGCAGCTTGAGGGATCTTAGTTCCCAGACCAAGGATTGAACCTGTGCCCTCAGCAGGGAAAGCTCAGAGTCATAACCACTGGACCGCCAGAGAAGTCCCAAGAGATACCTTATTAAAGTGGAGGGGAACATCCCTCCCTCACGGGGTTGTGGTTTCGAGATAATTATGCCTGGGCTCCTAACGCATCCTCCTCTGTCTCCGGGATCAGGTACTCATTCGCTTATCTGTTAAACAGAACCATCTAGTAACACCCTGAACTCCCCTGTCTTTACATGAATGTCTCAATCAAAAAAAAAAAAGGCTCAGCACTGCTTTCCACAACGCTCCCTGCAATTACCCTGCATCCCTCACCTAAGACAAGGCACCATGCTAGGAGCTCACTGGGATGCAGAAGTGTACGACCAGGTCCTGCACTCAACAAATTTATAATACTGTTGGCAAGGCAAAAAAATAATAATGAGTGTAAAAAGAGCAAAAAAGAGTTCATCTGTTCAGTTCATGCCAGGATGCATCCAACAAGGGCTCTACAAACTCAAGAGGAATTAGGGACCACTGTGGGCTGAGCCATCAGGGTCATGAGGAGGGAATGAGGCCAAGACCAGACCTCTGACAGGGCAGAGAAAGAACGACAGAGGGCAAGCCAGCCGTGTCTGCAGCCAGAGGGCCTGACGTGCAGCAGGAGTGTCTGGCTGGGGCTCTCCCACCAGCACAGAGGGAGGGTCAGCTGGAAAGGTAATTTCAGATGGAAAGCAGAATGCTTCTTAGCAGGGGTGGAAAGAACGGCTGTGCTGGCACCTGGCCCAGGCGACGGAGGACACCCACCGTGACACAAAGCACATGGCGACTTCCCACCTTATGGCAGCTGCCTGTGACCACGGCTCACCGCCTCCTCATCTGTAGACAGGGTCTACCTCTCCTTCAAAAGATTTCTGATTATGAAAGAAATACACGTTTACTGTTAACAAGCGACACACATACATATATATACTAAAAATTACAAAGAAAATTAAAATCACTCAGATAACCAGCCAAAGATGTCTATTTAACGAACTCAGCCTGTACCCCATGTTCCACGGCTCCTGAGGATGCCAGTTTGCCAGCATCCCTGCATGCGCAGTGCTATGACTTTCTCCAACTCTGAGGTGAAGGCCCATCAGGTTGGCTCACCGTCACTCTTGGAGAGGCAGGAATCAACTCTGATTCAGAAACTCTTGTAGTGTCCCTGCCACGAGGGGTTCAGACTGGGGGAAACAAGTGTTCAAACAATTCAGATGGAAACCGGTAACAGAGCATGGGTAAAGAGAGGGGCATGGTGGGTGGCTGGGTGTCCTGGGAGGGCGAGTGGGATAGGACTGCAAATGCTCAGCCACGGGAAGGACAGGTCTCTCAGGCAGGGGAACAAGCAGGAGGCAGGGCGACCAGGTCAAGAACGGGGCTCCTGTGAGGATCTGGGGCAGCCTGGCACGGTGAGGGCAGCAGGCAGGTGCAGACCCTGGAGGAGGGATCCTGGCTCAGAGCTGAATCCACAGGCTGCCATGCACACATTCTGGGCATCAAAGTGACTGGAGAAAGAGGATGGAGTCCATGAAGCAAGAGTTGACAACTTGAAGCTGAGTGGTGAACGCACAGGCATGGGGTCTTTAAACTACTCGGTCCTATGATCCATATTGAATTTTTTAAAATCCAGTAGAATTCCTTTAGAAATCAACCCTCTAGGTACATAACCAATATCACTGCCCTGAGGAATGCTTTTCAGGGGCAGGTACCCCTTGCCCTTCATGACCAGGGCAGGAAGATAATCACGTGGTCACGGTCCTTCCCACCCCAGAATGCCCACCATGGGTCCTGGACCAGCCATAGCCACCAGGTCAGGAATGGCAGTAACAGCTGGAAGACTTCTGACCAGGAATGGACGTAAGGGATGCAGCTGGTAGGGGGGTAGGGTCACCTATGAAAGGACGCTGGTGTGGCTGGGGACTGGCTGCAGCCTGTGCAGAGGCCAAAGATCAGCTGGGGCTTGCGGTGCTGTGCCAGCAGTGTTGTGCCAACTGCAGCAGAGGGGCCTGCCACCCTTTGGGGCCCAGTGACCCATGGGGAGTTGCTAGAACTGCCAACAGGATGCCTACCGGCAGCAGCTCCTCCAATGGGCTCTCTCAGTGCACATGGCTTGGGTTAACTTCCAGGGCCATCTCCCCGCTTCCCCAAAAGAGGCGTGACCACTCTTTCAGGTGAAAAAGTGGTTTGCCTCGCCAGTCCTGCTACGGTTCAGCAAGCACTCCTCTGTGACACGCATCCATGCCTCAGTTTCCTCACCCTACACGGGAGTAACAAGTGCACCCGCCCACTCTCAGGGCCAGCACAGAGACGGTGGGTGAGCCAACACAACAACTCCTGCAGCAGGATGCACAGCACACTCCCCACGTTTCAGCTGCTGTTGTCGCTGCTGTTGAGAAAACCCTGGATGACGGAGGGCTCCCATCCCCTCATGTCACTGTCACTCCTGGCCTGGGGCAGTAGAGACAAGGGTCAGGACTCTGAAGTCAGTGTCTCACCAATCACTTTCTAGTGTCTTCGCTGGGACTTGTGGTGACCAGACAGGGCCCCTGGCCTCAGGGCACAGACATTCTGGAGCTGGGCTGTACACGGACATCAGCCCAGTCACGTGGATGACAACTGGGCTATGAAGAAAGCGGTGGGCTCAGCAGCTTCCCTGCTGGAGAACAAGGGCCAGAGTCACACCAGGGAGGCACAGGGCTGTTCGGAGGCCTGCGTGGGCTAAGCCACAGAAAAGGGTCGGCCAAGACTCAGTGGCTTCTGCCCGTGGGAGGGACCACAAGCCACAGGCAGGATCCGGACATGCAAGTTTCAGGACACTCCCTGTCCTTCTGAAGACCTCTCCAGACCCTTGGAAGTTGCTGTTTCGTTGTCTGTTCTCTTCTGCTTTTTTGCTTTGTTTTATTTTGTTTCTGGCTAAATAGCACTCGACTTTCTCCTTCTGGTCTAGGCTGAAATTTCCACACCTCCTAGGTTCCTGACCTGGAGCTCACACCTCCCTAGGGGTCCTTGGCAGAAGAGGCAGCTGACCGGTCCGCCCTCACTCTGCTCCACACTCCCTCAGCCCTTCGTGGCCCCTGACTGGAACCCTGATCAGGGCTGCCCTCCCCAACTGTGTCCTCCCCTTGCAATCTGTTCAGCCCAGCAGACATTTACTCCACGCCTTAAGATGCAATCTGCTGTACTGAGGGGTGGGAGGTACAAAAGTCTCAAGACTAAGATGGGAAGAGATGATCAAGGTGGTCCTTTTATGTATTCACCGTTCACCAACCCCATGGCATACGAGGCGCTGCTCACTTCTCACACACACTTGTTCTCCAGGAGCTGACAGACCAGACACGCGTGCTCAACACTAACCCAACAACCCAGGAGGCAGGCCCAAGGCCCACAATGACCAGCTCGGGGGCTCTAAGGGGGGCTGCTCTTGTGGTCCTGCAGGGAAAGTGGATGTTCCACAAAAAGCCCATCTGAACCCACCAAGAGTTTCACAACTACCCTCCCCAGAGGCTCCCGTGTCATCAATCCCCTAACCAGACTCAAAGGTTCCACCTTCACTCCCCAAGGCTCCTTCTCCTGCCAGGGCCTGGGGAGGGGGCATCAGGGGACGCATCACTGAGTCCCGAGCCCTCTGCTAGAGCGCGAGTGGAGGTCTCTTCCTTTTCCCTCCCACCACCCCTGTGAGACAGACTGGACTCCTGCCTTTGCATGGATGAGGGAGATGACCCAGAAAGGTGACGTATGCAAGGTCACTCAGCTCACACATGGAGAAAGTGGGTGTTCCCAAGCTTCACAATGGCTGCTGGCGCAGGTAATGAAGGCCACTGTCATTGAGAAGGTGGCACACACAACACCCAGGAAAATATCTACTCTTGCACTCTTCAGCAAGTGGTTTATACGCCAGGTGCCATGCTTCATAGGATTGGAGTCTTACAGGAAACTCAAAGGGGCTGAGATACAAGATATCAGGGGGTGACCCACTTTAGGCAGGGTGGGCAGAAAAAGATCTTGAGTATTTAATATTTAAGCAGACATGTCAATGAGGAAAAGGAACTAGTCATGAATACAGTGAGGGGCAGTCTACCCATTGTGGAATATCTTAAATACTCGATAACAAATTGTTTAAAGGGAGAGAAGAAAGAAAGAATTTGGAATGCTCAAGAAGCTGAAAGACCAGAGAGGGTGGAACGGGGTGGGGGTATGAGAGCAGGTGGCTAGGCCAGGCTGGGGTGGGGGTGGGGGGGACATCTGGAGCTCTGTTCGGACTCTGAGGACAGTCACTGATGGGTTGTCAGCAGGGCAGTGATGAGTGAGTGGAGGCAGAAGTCCGGGGAGGCCCGGAGGAGGCAGAGGCAGTGCAGGGCTAAGAAGAGGCTGCACTAGAGTCCCTTCAAGGGCCCTCCTAACCAGCCCCAACTCCAAACTGCTTTTCCTCAGTGGAAGCCAGGAGCCGTTTATTCAGCCTATTCTCTCAGGAGCTACTCAAGAGTGAGGTGAGGACAGGGAGCCCCCTCCCACTGAAACTTCCCAGGTCTTCGCTTGGCTTCCCTCATTCAACTGTAAATTACCTCGGTTCAAAACATTTCCCAAGGGATGTCCCTGGAAGTCCAGTGGTTAAGACTCCGTGCTTCCAATGCAGGGGGGCACGGGTTTGATCCCTGGTCTGGGAACTAAGATCCCCCACATGCCGTGTGGTGCGGCCAAAAAAAAAAAAATTTCCCAAGTCGGCCAACTTTAAACAACAGCATAAACACTGGAGAAAGTCAGAATTAACATGTCAGGCATCCTGACCTTCTTTTTTAATGCTGTGAACACAATAAATCAAGGCACCAAGAATCACGGCTTTCAAAGTGAAACCTGGAGAGAAAAGAGACAAATCTGAGAACTGAGAACACCCACATGATGTCAGGCAGAAAGCCTCTGAAACTCCTCATCCCAGTGGCGGCAGGCGGAAGGGCTCCCTAAAGTGCCCAGGCCTTAACCCCGGGAACACGCCAACAGTAGATGCAGAAGAGCCTTTCCAGATGTAATTAAGGTTATAGACTTGAAAGTAGGGACATCATCCTGGATTATCCAGGTGGGCTCAATCTAATCTGAGCCTTTAGTAGAGAATTATTTTCTCTGGTTGAAGGCAGAGAAATGGGGCAGAAGAGCCCACCCTTGCTGGAGGGGGCCACATAGGAAGTGTGACAGAGAATGAAGGCAGCCTCTGGGAACAAAGACTGACCTTGGAAAGGTTAACAGCCAGTTAGGAACGATTTCGCCTCAGTCTTCCAACGCCATGGAACTGAACTTAGCCAACAACCTGAATTAGCTTGAAAGCAAATTCTACCCCAGAGCCTCCAGGAAGAAATGCACCTGCCAATATCTTGATTTCGGCCCTGTAAGAGCCCGAGGAGAAGATTCAGCTGAGCCCACTTAGACCTCTGATCTACAGAACCTGTCAGATAATACACCTGTGTTGTTTTTAAGCAACACAGTTTGTTGGCAGCAACAGAAGAGTAATAGCAGCAATCTGGCAAAAAAAAAAAAAAAAAAAGAACCCAGTTTCTCTAGAAGCAGAAGGAAGCTGAATCAAGAAGTACTCAGTTGGTCCTCTTCAATGGCCCCCGCAGCCCTCTGACACTCCCCCACCTGCCCCATTTCCTTTGGCGGCAACTCATTCTTCCCGTCCTTAAATTCCGGGCTCCCTCAAAGAGGACTCTCTGCCCTGGGGGCCTTTCTTACAAGAGCCCTTAAGTAGGTCAATCCTCAAGATTTCATCGATTGGTAACTCCAACATTCACTGATTCTGCAATATCGGCACATCTGTCCCCAGACAATTCCACCGCAGGGCCCGGAGCCTAGCTCTCCAGTCCCCACTGCCTGCCCTGGACTGAGAGCTTCCCTGCCTTCCGCCCCACTTCCTTCCTTGCACACTGCTGCACCCCACCCCCTCCATCCAGTTAGTCATCAAGGACCATCTGCGCTCGCTCTCTGCTTTCTCTGGAATCATCTTCTTTCAGTTTCTACCACTGCCTAATGCAGGCCTTTAGAATCTCTTGCCTGACTAGGTCATTCCACAACCATTTTACGGAGCGATGTGACACACAGTGCTCTAGCAGGGGGAATACAGGCATGAAAAACGACAGGTCCCCAGACCCCAACAGCTCAAAACTCTCATAATGGGCCTCACTGGTCTCTCTCCTCTGTTCTTGATCCATCTTCGGGGACTCAGGGGATCTTCCCAACTCTGGCATCTCACCACCTCAAAGCAGGCCCCATGACAAATAGAGGCTCATCTCCCCAGCACAGCACTCCCACAGCTAACGGGTCAGCCCCCGCTGGCCCTCCTTGCACGATCATCTCCTCAAACCCCAGAACTCAGCCTAGCACGAGGTCCTCCACGCGGTGGGCACTCACGCTCCCCACTCCTCAGCTTGCAGTGATGGCCCTTCACACTCCTACTTATCATTCTGGGACTCAGTTTATTCGCCGCCTACTCCCCAACTGCTCAAGCAAACCATCAATTCCAGTAGGAGAAAGCCTGCCCTGTAACTGCGCCTTGGCGGCGGCGGCGCCTCCCCCAAGGTCAGGGGCTGATCCCCGCCAGCACAGCCCGCCGGTCCGGCAAGCCCGGTAGAAGACAGTAAACCCAACAAGCAGCCGGTGCGGAGGAGCGGAAGCTCCGCGCGCGAAGCCCAGGGCGCCCGGCAGCCCCTGCATCGATGGTCTCAGCAGCTGAGACTGAAGAGGAGGCACCAACCCCAGCTCTTCACTCCCACTCCCGACCGAAGGTCGCTTCCTGACAGCCTCTTCCTGCCACCCTCCGGCGAAGTCCACGGGGGGGAGGGGGGTCACCCGTAGATTCTCGCCCCCACCGCCCCTTCTGCCCACCCCCTCCGCCCTCGCCCCGAGGCGCTTTCTCCGAGGAGGAATCGCAAAGCGCCCAGACCTGCAGAAGCCGCCACTGGCGGCCCCGGCCTCCTCCGTCCGCAGTGGGACGCAGAGCTGGGGAAAGGTTGCCTCCCAAGCACACAAATGACGAATGAGAAAGCTCAGGACGATGACTCAGAAGCCGGGGCTCGCCGGCTGGCAGAGTTCGGCCCAGGAACGCTAACCCGCGACCGCGGCGGCCGAGAGCGGAGGGGACAGAGGGGAGGGCCACGCCCCGGTACCCCGCGATCCGGCGCCCGGAATCCCCCGGTCCGGCCGCGCCTCCCCCTCCGCGAGGAGGGCTGAGAGGAAGGATGAGGAGGGGAAGGCTGAGGGGAAGGCCGGGGGTCGCGCCGCCGCCGCCTCGGCCCCTACTCACATTTGGCTGACCAGCTTCTGCCGGAAGGCGGCGCTCCGCCAGTCGGTCTCCTGCCCCGAAACGTCCATGCCGGTGCCCCGCTCCCACCGCCTGCGCCCCGCTCGGCAGCCGCCGCCTCAACCGCAGCGCCAGGCCCAAACCCGGAAGCCGTCGGCTGCGTCTTGGCCGCGCCGGAAGCGGAACGGGGATTGTGGGAACTGGGGCGCGAGCGGGGGCCTGTGGGAAATGGAGTCCGCGGGCGCCCGGGAGCCCCACCCGCACCGCGCTCCCAGCCGCCCGAGGCTGACGGCAGCTGCACCTCGTCGAGTGCCTAGCCTGTGGCCCTACTGTGGGCTGGCCCTGCAAGTCCAGGGGATCCACACCCCTCGGGGAGACCGCGCGCGGCCACCCGCTACCTGAGCGGATGCCGTGGAGAGATTATCAGAGATTTATCAGACACCTGCTGTGCCCCTGCTGTGCCCGCACGATCCGGGCCCTACTTCCCTGAGGCTGCCTTCCAGCGCCGCATCCCAGGAGGGACCAGACGATGCTTCTCTCCGTTAGACTTTTGGAATCTCATATCCCACCAATGGCTATATTTTGTAGGGGTTGGAGATGTGAGGAACCCAAACCACACTGTTAATTTTTAGACACAGGCTTTCCTGTTTGGCCCAACAGGAGAACACCTTCCAGATGCTCGCTGACAGCGCACAAACTTGCTGAGTGGAGGAGGCAGGGGAGTTGGAGGCAGGCGGGAATGGACAGGGGTTGAAGCCTGAGGATACTTTTAGGAGGATAAAAGTTCTGCCAGACTGAACCTATGCGGCCTTTCTGTGGCCCTGCGGAGGGAAGACAGGTGACAAAAATCCTAAGCCCAACTTAGGTCCCCAAGTGGTAAATAGACAGTCACCAAGATGGGCCTCACAGAAAGTGAACTGGCACCTACTGACGCCTAATAAGTGCCTGGCCCAGGAGGGGCTGTGTCCACCCCGTGTCCCTGAGCCCCAGGCAGGAGTAGGGGGTGGGGGGGAGGGATTGGGAGAGGAGGGAGTGAGCAGGTTCCCCAAAGGGGCCCGTCTTGCCCTCAGGTTTCAGGTTTTGCATTGATAGGAGAGCTGTTCACAGCTTCAAACTTTTTTGCTCTCATTCTTTCTAAAATAATTTTTAAAAATTCTGTCCTGGGAATTCCCTGGCTATCCAGTGGTTGGGACTACGTGCTTTCACTGCCAGGGCCTGGGTTCGATCCCTGGTCGGGGAACTAGAATCCCACAAGCCACGTGGCCACCAAAAAAAAAAAAAAATCTGTCCCTAGGGTAATCAACTTGTCCTGGTTTGCCCAGGACTATCCTGGGTTTAGCTCCGAAAGTCCATGTCTTGACGACCCCCAGGCTGACCAGAATGGTTCATCACCTTGTCTCTATCCCTCTTGCACATTTAAAAAAACTGAGATCTAATGCACATACCATATAATTCACCCTTTTAAAATGTACAATTCAGTGTTTTTTGCTATATTCACATATTCATAAGGTTGTGCAACCATCACCACTGTCATGAACATTCTTCCACTGTCATGAACTTTTTTAAGTTGACCTATAAATGTTTCTCTGTGAATCACTGGAAAGGTGTAACTGCGGTGTGTCCTATATTGTATTTGGACTTCAGATGCATTTTGTTATTTAAATCCTCAACCCTGCAGATTCCATTTACCAATTTATGGAAAACTTTGGTCTTATAACTCCATCGGCAAAGCCAGTCCTCACTGTCAAATCCTTAGGCCCTTGGGGCTTTTGGAAGAAGAGGATGGACATCACATCCAACTCAAGTGAGCTTGTTATGTTAATGGGGACCCCAGGACATCTCTCCCTATTCTGCATGCTGGTTCTTTTTCTTTCTTTCTTTTTTTTTTTTTTTTTTGGTTGCGCGGGGTCTTAGTTGTGGCAGGCAGGCTCCTTTGTTGTGGCTCCAGGGCTCTTCATTTGTAACATGCGAACTCCTAGTTGCAGCATGCATGTGGGACCTAGTTCCCTGACCAGGGATCGAACCCGGGTCCCCTGCATTGGGAGCACGGAGTCTTATCCACTGCGCCACCAGGGAAGTCCCTGCACTCTGGTTCTAGGAAGGTGGAGAGAGCATGGCACATAGATTCACAGACAGACTGACAGACAGAGGCCCTGTTAGGATGTGATTTCTTTTATGTTATGATTCCTACTCATCGTGTATGAAACCTATAGGATTTAAGGTATGTTAAGCTAAGTTTAGTAGTTCAAAATGGAGTCACAGTGGCCAATGTGAATTTCCATATTAGTTGTTTTGAAACATCACTAAAGAACTGGGAGTGTCTGTGATAAACTGAGAGTGTTACTTTAGATAAGAAAGCTGTTGGGCAACGTATGTCACTGGAACAGAAGGAGCAACTGATAAAGGCGAGATCCCCTCCCCTGGGCATAACTGTTGCTCCTTAAAAAGAGACCACCAAGCTGAGTAACTCAGAGTGTTCCAGATGGAGGCTGCCAGAGAGCTACTTCCCACTCTGCTTATCCAGAGACCCATTGCTGGACTGGAGACCCTGCTTGTGCAGAGACACCTCCTTCCTGACTTCTCCTCAGAGTGGTTTGTGACCCTCTTTTCCCTACTTCAACTAACCTGTGTCGTGTGCTAATTGTGTGCAATAAACTAAATGGTTCATGAATTAAATATTGGCTATGGATATTGTATGTCTCCAATCCAGTGATTCCTTCCTGTCCTTACTGTTGGGCCCTGAGACAAACAGGTCCAGAATGTTGTCAAGAATTTGTCATCGGGATAAACTTAAGTGCTACCCCCTTTGGTGTTTGCTCCAGTCTTCTATTTCTACTCATCCCTTCCTCTGGGACCCAGAGGTGGTGATACCTTGGTTAGAGTTTGGATGGTGACTAGGGATCACCATCCCTAGGGAAAGAGAGGTAGAGACAGCTACAGACCTCTTGGCCTTGGGGAAAGAGGGAGGCCACAAGAAGGTCGATCCTGAAATGGACCTGCATGGTTTAGACCCTGGGGAGGAAATGATGGAGGAAGCTGAAGCTGGCCAGAGGTGTGACTGTATCCCACACCACTTGGGGTGGGCTCCTGGCTGGGCTAAATCTCTGTTCTGCTGGTTCCTGAGGCTACCTTGCCATAGCTGGACCCTGTCACTGGCCACACATTTGGTGGACACCATCCTGGGCCCTGCAGGAAGCAGGAGCTGGAAGCTTCGCAGGTGGAGGAATAGTCCCCCTAGAGAGCCTTGCACACCCTCTCAGAGGCTCTGGCTCTCTCCTTCCAGCCTCACATAGGGACCCCTCTGATACCCCTCCTCATTTAGTGCTCAGTCCCTGGAAGGTGCTGACCTGCCCCTCTTGAAACCGCACACCTTGGATGGGATTTGAACCCAGCCAAAACTCAGATTGGGACTCAAACCCACTGTCTTTTAATTGATACCGCACACCTGGTCTCAGGATTTATCAAAGCTCAGGTTCCTTATGTCTCAGTGCAGAAGGAATTCAGCAAGAGGCAAAGTGATAGGTGAGAAGTGGATTTATTTAGAGAGATACACATTCCATAGGCAGAATGTGGTCCATCTCAAAAGGTGAGGGCAGCCCCAAAATATGCGGTGGTTAGCTTTTATGGGCTGGGTAATTTCAAAGGCTAATGAGTAGGAGGATTATTTCAACTATCTTGAAGAAGGAGCAGAGGTTTCCAGGAAGTTGGCTTTTTATGGTCAGCCTCGGAACAGTCATGGCGCCTGTGGGTGTGTCATTTAGATGCTAATGTATTACAATGAGCGTATAATGAGGCTCAAGATCCTGGAAGTGAATCTTCCACCATCTTAGACCTCATCGGTTCTAACCAGTTTTTGTCCTGTCCTCAATGGCTATGTCATTTTTTTTTTAAAGGTTGTGCCCTGCCCGCTTCCCTCCTGTTTCACTATCATCCCAGCACCTGCTAGATGTAACCCCTCTTCTGTGTTTGGCCTGGAGCCTGCAATCATTTATGAGTGTGGTGTTGGGGGGCAGTTATTGCTTCTAAAAGCAACACACAGTAGAAACTTTAGAAAGAACCAAACATTATAAATCCCATCACTGAAGCAGCCAATGTTCATATTTAGGTAAATTTCCCCCCTACCCCACCGTTAGTTTAAAAAATAAAACAAGTCATGAGCTGGATGCCATCTGGATCCTGTATTTAAACCTACATCATAGCAGAAGCATTGTCTCAAGTATTAACAACTCTTTATTAACCAGAATTTTAATTATAATTTAGAGTATAGAACTACATCATGGGCAAATCTATATACAGACAACTGTAATGGGTGTAAAATACACACAATTTTAACTGCAAGATCATATGCCAAGGGCTTCCCTGGTGGCACAGTTGTTAAGAATCCACCTGTCAATGCAGGGGACACAGGTTCGAACCCTGGTCCGGGAAGATCCCGCATGCCATGGAGCAACTAAGCCTGTGCGCCACAGCTACTGAGCCTGTGCTCTACAGCCCACGAGCCACAACTGCTGAAGCCCGGGCACCTGGAGCCCGAGGAGAAGCCCGCGCACCGCAACAAAGAGTAGCCCCCGCTCACTGCAACTAGAGAAAGCCCACGCGCAGCAACGAAGACCCAAAGCAGCCAAAAATAAACAAATAAAATAAATAAATTAAAAAGAAGAAAAAAGATCATATGCCAATCTGAAATAGGAGGGAAGGGGGCAGGGCACAGCCTTTAAAAGAATGACATAGGGGGCTTCCCTGGTGGTGCAGTGGTTGAAAGTCTGCCTGCCAATGCAGGGGACGTGGATTCGTGCCCCGGTCCAGCAGGATTCCGCATGCTGTGGAGCAGCTGGGCCCGTAAGCCATGACCGCTGAGCCTGCGCGTCCGGGGGGGGTGGGAGGGGTGGGGGGGATGACATAGCCATTGAGGACAGGACAAAAACTGGTTGGAACCAACAAGGCCCAAGATGGTGGACGATTTGACTTCCAGTGGACCTTGAGCCGAATTATACTCTCATTGTAATACATTAGCATCTAAATGACATACCCAGAGGCACCTTGACAGTTCTGAGGCGGACCTTCAAAGGCCACAAAGTGGGCTGTTGCCCACTTCCTGGAAATCTCCGCCCCTTCTTCAAGATAGCTGGTATAATCCTCCCACTCCTTAGTCTATGAAGTTACCCAGCCCATAAAAACTAACCACCCAGGGGCTTCCCTGGTGGCACAGTGGTTGAGAATCCACCTGCCAATGCAGGGGACACGGGTTCAAGCCCTGGTCCTGGAAGATCCCACATGTTGCGGAGCAACTAAGCCCGTGTGCCACAACTACTGAGTCTGTGCTCTAGAGCCTGTGAGCCACAACTACTGAGCCCACATGCCACAACTACTGAAGTCCGCGCACCTAGAGACAACTACTGAGCCCACATGCCACAACTACTGAAGTCCGCGCACCTAGAGCCCGTGCATGCTCCGCAATGAGAAGCCACCACAGTGAGAAGCCCGCGCACTGCAACGAAGAGTAGCCCCCGCTAGAGAAGCCCCACAGCTAGAGAAAGCCCCAACACAGCCAAAAATAAGGTAAATAAATTTATTAAAAAATAAAACTAACCACCCCATATTTCAGGGCCTTTCACCTTCTGAGATGGCCCACACTCTGCCTGTGGAGTGTGTATCGCTCTAAATAAATCCACTTCTTACCTATCACTTTTTGTCTCTCACTGAATTCTTTCTGTGATAAGACATAAAGAACCTGAGCTTCCAAAAAAAAGACTTGGGGGCGGGGCGGGGGGTGGCGCCAGACTTCCCTGGTGGTCCAATGGTTAAGGCTCCATTCTTCCACTGCAGGGGCAAGGGTTCGATCCCTGGTCCCTGGTCAGGGAACTAAGATCTCACAAGCTGTGCTGCATGGCCAAAAAAAAAAAAAAAAAAGAGTCATTGGTACATCACAGCCCCTAGATTACCTGCTGCAGGTCATCCCACAGGACCGATGCAGCCCGGTTTATTTATGGACAGATGTTGCAGGAGAAGGGGGTGTGAGAGGATGGTCATGTCCCAGGAATCGGGCAAGTCCCTGGGACTGGCCGCCAAGTGAGGATGCTTGGCTTCGTGAAGGAAAGAATTCAGGAGTGAGCCACAGTAAAGTGAAAGCGAGTTTATTTAGAGAGGTATACATTCCATAGACAGAATGCGTCCCTCTCAGAAAGTGAGAGTGGCTCTGGGCTGTGGGAGTGGTTAGTTTTTAGGGCTGGGTAATTTCAAAGGCTAAGCAGGAGGATTATTTCAATTCTTTGGGGGAAGGGGCGGGGATTTCCAGGAATTAGACCACTGCCCACTTTTTGGCCTTTTATGGTCGGCCTGGGAGCTGTCCTGGCCCTGGTGGCTGTATCAGTTAGCTAATGTATTATATTGAGCATATAATGAGGCTCAAGGTTCACTGGAAGACACACTTTCCACTGTTTTGGACCTAGTTGGTTCTAACCAGTTTATATCCTCGATGGCTGTGTCATTCTTTTAAAGGTTGTGCCCTGCCCCCTTCCCTACTGTCTCACATCCACTTTGGTTCTGCTTTTACACAATTGAAGATATGCCACAGTGGGTATCCTCCACTACGCTGTCTCACTTCCATCTGGAGTATTTCTCCAATGTAGATACCCAGAAGTGGCATTGTTGGCTTGCAGAGAGCCACTGTACATTTATTTAAATGTTAATAGCTACTACCAATTGTTCTAGGTATCAGTTATCTAGTGCGGCTGCATAAGAAATTACACCACAGCCAAGTAGCTAAAAACAACAATAATAAACATTCATTATCTTCCACCCTTTCTGTGGGGAATTCAGGAGAGGTTGAGCGGGGTGCTGGCTCAGTCTCTCTTGAGGTTCCAGGCAGATGTTGGACTCCTTCCAAGGACCACAGTCCTCTGACGGCCTGGCTGGGGTGGAGGATCTGCTCCCAAGGCAGCTTGCTCCTAGCTGGCAAGGTGGTGCTGATTTTGACAGAGGTCTCGGGTCCATGCAGGCCTCTCCTCAGGGCTGCTTGAGTGTCTTCATGACATGGTGGCTCATGGCCCGCAGACAGAGCAAGACACAGGTGCAATGCCTTTTATAGTCACACACGTTTCCTTCTGTCTCATTCTGTCCCTTAGAACCAGTCACTAAGTCCAGCCTGCATTCAAGGGGAGGAAGGAAGATTGGGTTTTACCTTTTGGAGGGAGGAGAGTCAAAGATTTTGCACGCATCTTTTTTTTTTTTTTTTTTTTTTGAGGTACGTGGGCCTCTCACTGTTGTGGCTTCTCCCGTTGTGGAGCACAGGCTCCGGACACGCAGGCTCAGCGGCCATGGCTCATGCGCCCAGCCGCTCCGCGGCATGTGGGATCTTCCCGGACCGGGGCACGAACCCATGTCCCCTGCATCATCGGCAGGCGGACTCTCAACCACTGCGCCACCAGGGAAGCCCTGCAGGCATGTTTTTAAACCACTACTAAGCTCCAAATTGGCTGTTCTAACTTACATTTCCATCAGCAATGTATGTACTTTCCCACCCTCACCAACTGCTGCTTCATCTCCCCCTACTTTATATTTCGCCATGTTGATGTTGACAAAGACTCTCCTTGAGCAAACTTTAGTCAGCTCCTTTGAGTGCTCTTGACTAGGCCTCCGCTGTGGCACCTGTCCCGTTCTTGGCCTGCCTAGCCCAGCCTAGGCAAACCATTCTGCCCAATCAGTTCAGGGAGAATCCCCCCCACCCCTGAAATCTGATCAAGTTCCTCGTCCCCCACTCTGGATAACCCCATTGGGCCAGTGTAGTAAGAATCCCCCACCCTTGATGTCTCAAGTTAATAATTTTTGGGGGGCTCCCCACCACACGGCATGCGGGATCTTAGTTTCCGGACCACGGATCGAACCTGTGCCCCCTGCAGTGGAAGCGCGGAGTCTTAACCACTGGACCGCCAGGGAAGTCCCTCATGTTAGTAAGTTTACATCCAACGACCCCCTCAGCCTGCTCCTTTGCTTTACATCCCCAGCTATCTTTGCTGTATCCAGAGCTGAGCCTGAGCTCTCCCCTACTGACAACCCCTGATTGCAATAGTCTTCCTGAATAGTCTTTCTTACGGTTTTAACAAAAGTCAGAATAATATTTTCTTTAACAGTGTAGGAAAATGTGGTGTAGCATTTGCATTTCCTGAGTATTAATGTGATTGAACTCTATTTCCTTTGTTTACACCCTCTGGGACTTCCTCTTCTGTGAGTTTGCAGTAAAGATCCTTTACCATTTTTCTGGTTGGTTGCCTTTCTAATTATTGATTTTTAAAAGTTTTTTATTAAAAAAAATCCCTTATACATTTTGAATAATAATCTTTTGTAGGTTATGTTGCAAATACATTCATTGATATATGTTGTCATTTGCATTTTTTTACTTTCACTGATACTCATGATTCTCTCAGGTATTAAGTTATGTATTTGTCCCTCCTTTTATTTTTATTTTTTGGCAGTGCCACACAGCATGTGGGATCTTAGTTGCCCAACCAGGAACTGAGCCCGTGACCCCCGAATTGGAAGTGTCGAATCTTAACCACTGGACCACCAGGGAAGTCCCTGTTTTTGTCCTGTTTTGAGTGTTAACTGTTCATGTTCATTTCCATTTAATTAATGGAATCAATATCGTTTATTGTTTTGTATGAAAAAAAACTTTTATTTTTTGGCTGCACCACGCAGCTTGTAGGATCTTAGTTCCACAACCAGGGACTGAACCCTGGCCCTGGCAGTGAAAGCGCCAAGTCCTAACCACTGGACCGCCAGGGAGTTCCCTGTATGAACTTTTTATATACCATTTGCCACTTGCTGCCAATTTCCTCAATTGTTTTTTGTTTGTTTAGGATGGCTGTGATCAAACTGTTGTGCAGGCAAATGCATTGGTCTTTCCTTTAAGATGTTTCTGTTGTGTTGAGACTTCAAATCTTCCTTTATCTATACCAGCCCTTTTATTTTTAAAAATAAATTTATTTATTTATTTTAAACAACAGTGTTCCACTTTTTTTAAAATTAATTAATTAATTTATTTTTGGCTGTGTTGGGTCTTTGTTGCTGCACCCAGGCTTTCTCTAGTTGCAGTGAGCGGGGCTACTCTTTTTTTTTTTTAATTTTTTTAAAAAAATAAATTTATTATTTATTTATTTATTTTTGGCTGCATTGGGTCTTCATTTCTGTGCCTGGGCTATCTCAAGTTGCGGTGAGTGGGGGCTACTCTTTGTTGCGGTGGGTGGGCTTCTCACTGGGGTGGCTTCTCTTGTTGCGGAGCACGGGCTCTAGGCGTGCGGGCTTCAGTAGTTGTGGCTCACGGGCTCTAGAGCACAGGCTCAGTTGTTGTGGCGCACGGTCTTAGTTGCTCTGTGGCATGTGGGATCTTCCTGGACCAGGGACTGAACCCGTGTCCCCTGCATTGGCAGGCGGATTCTCAACCACTGTGCCACCAGGGAAGTCCCTATATCAGCCCTTTAACCAGTCTCTCTGCTTCTGATTTCTCTCTACTCCAATTCCCTCAACTTGTATTTACTTAGCACCTACTGAGCACCAGGCCAGCCCTGTTCTCTGTGCAGTGCAGGAATACAGACATGAAGGAGCAGATAAAGCTTGTACCCTCAGGGAATGGAGGATTTGCTAGGAAGCAAACACATCCCTGGCAGGACACCCCACTTCTGAGGCCTCCCCCACCTTGCCACTCCTCTCCTTGTGAACGTTACTGTAGGGGAACCACAGACTTGATCCAGGTGGATTTTGAGATGATGGTCCCTCCAGCTTAGAGAAAACTGGGGCATGTCGTCTCCCCTGAGTCCTGGCCAGTGGCTCCCCTTGCTCCTGACCTCTTCCCCTCACTCATCCTCATGCTCCCCACCTGCCAGCTCCTCTCTCCTACCCTGGAGGTGTCCTCCTTCAGTCTCTCCCCTCACACTGTTGTCCCATCTGTCCTCTAAGAGGTTGGGCCTCTGAAGCCTGTCTTCCTGTCCTCACCTCCTTTCACACCTCAGTCACTGCAGGCTGGCTTCTGCCACCCCGAGGAAAGGCCTCCCCTACCCCTGGCCCCATTGGGCCTTTGAGATGACTCCTCCCCTGTCCCCTTTGGGTGCCCCAGAACACCACTGTGCTCTGCACTCAGCCCACCCTCCTTTTCCCCACACCTGTTCTGACTTGCTGTATCACCTCCAGAAGTGCATGACTCCCCCAGAAAGGCCCTCAGCTGGACATCTGCAGCCTCCTTACTGTCCTGGGGCCATGGTGGGTCTTTCTTTCCCTAAACCTGCTCCTGCTCCAGGCTCCTTGTGACAAGGATAGCCCCACTGTCCACCGCCATGTCTTGGGCTCACCCCTCTTCACCCATCACTCCCCAGTACTAGGGAACCTGCCTCCCTCCCCAAGTTTCCAGCTAGCACTGTCCTTTGACCTCACTCCCTGTCCACCTGAGGCCACAGCTTCCCTGATGCCCCCTCCAGTCTAGTCTCTGCAACAGGTGCTGGCATCTGCCGCCCAGGCTGAAGGCTGAAGGCTGCCTTCAGGGCCACATCCATCTCTGGAGGTTCGGGTCTGGTCTCTAACTTTCCTTCAGGCTCAGAAACTCCTGGCAGCCTGCCAACCACTCGCTTGGCTGCATCTGTCCTCCATTCCTCTGCTAACACTGTCCCCTTCCTGGAATGCTTTCCCGCTCCCCAAAAGTCCTCATCTGTTACACAGCTGGAGGGTTACCACCTCCGTAAAGCCCTCCTGGAAGCCCTCTCCCATTGGGAACCTCCGCTCCTCGGCTGGCCCTGTCTCCGAGTCCTCTTTGGAGCCACACGCAGCTGTCTACGCTCAGCCAGGACAGTGCTTCTCTTTCACTTACTTTCTCCCTCTTCCACGTTCGCTCACCGTTCTTTTTAACCTCGAGCCATCCCCAGCCACATGCTCCTCCACAGCTCCCCACCCTCCGGAGGCGGCCATCACCCATGAGCCTCGGAGGATGGGGTCCTCTGGGGGTGAGGCGGAGAAAAATGAACGCAAGAGCCGCCGGTTGTAGTGGTGGGACCCGGCTGCGGGCTGGGGAGCGGATTTACTCCACAACCTCGATAAACAGGAAAACACCTGTTCACACTGGCGGCGTTTTATGTCCCTGCCAGCATCCAGCAGGGGGCGGGCGACTCAGGGGACCCCGAGGAAGGGACCGAGGGGAGGAAAGAGGAAATGGATTTACAGTGCCCCACCCTCGCCAGAACGCATTCCTTCACGTCCTCCTTCCCGTCCTCATTCTTTTTGCGTTCTGCCGCGCCCGGCGCCGGGGTCGGGAAGCGAGCGGAGACTCGGCCTTCAGGGAGTCTAGCCTCCGCCCGGGCCCCGCCCTCCGCTCCGCCCCCACCTCCGCCGGGCCCACGCCCTCTGCCCCGCCCCTGCCAGAGCCACGCCCTCCTCTCCGCCCCGCCTCGCCTCCGCCCGCATTCGTCCGGCGCCTGCGCAGTGAGGCCACGTGATGCCCGAGGCCCCGCCTCGCGCGCCCCGCCCCGCCTCCACGAGTGCGGCCTCAGCGTGCGGCGGCGCCAGGTGAGCTGCAAGCGCGGGCCGGCGGGGTTCTCGGCGCGGGGCCGGGGCCGGGCTCGGGCCGGGCGCGCGGGGCGCGAGCGCGTGAGGACGCGGGCGGGGGCGCGGGCCGGGCGCGGACGGGGCCGGGGTGGGGGCGGCGGCCTGACGTGGCGGGGGCGGCGGGCGGGACCCCCGGGCGCGGCGGGTTCGGAGCTGAGGGGCCGCGGGGACGCCGGCGTCCGGGCCTCGGGTGGGCCTGTCGCCCCCGCGGGTCCGCGCGCGTCCTTCGGAGCCGCGGCCCCTGCGCTGCGCCGGCGGCCCTGCAACAGGCGGCCGGTCGGGCGTAGTCCCCCTGGCGCGACCTTGGACCCCGGCATGCCAGCCTCGGCCCCTCAGCCGGCCCAGGTTCGGCTCCCGCTTGCTGCACGGATGGACCTGGACGGCCCCCGACAGCCCCGGCGGCCGCGCTGTCAGTGCGACGCCTCGGCCCGGAGCGCCGGCCGCTGGTCTGCCCACTCCCACCCCGGCTCCGAGCCCAGCGCTTTCCGCCCGGGCGCGTCCCTACCCCGCTCCGGCCCCCGCGCCGCGATGGTCCAGAACGCATCCCATCCGCACCCGACGCGGGCCGTCCCCTGGGAAGTGGGACCCCCTTTCCCTTTGTTGCAGACCTTGCTTCGTGCTGCCAGGGACTGGGCTTCGTGGAGGGCAGACGCTGGGGCCCTGCAGAGGACTGAGGGTGCCTACTCAGTAAATTGTGTTGAGTTGAACATTGTTCAGAGATGCTTCCGACTCTGTCATCCATGAATTCATGAAAATTCATTTTACGTCCTTCAGTTTGTATCTACTTGGGACATAAAACCTCCTTCCTGCTCCCTCCAAAGCTCTGAACTGAAAAGCACTGAACGCAGGGCCTTGCTTGCCGTGACTAGAATCGGGGACGTTATGGGGCCGAGGGTAGTTAATCTAGGGAAGGGCTTCATCATAGAGGAACCTGGGTAAAATGAATAGGAGGTCGAGGGTGCCAGAGAGTGAGCCCGCAAGAACATATTTTATTTCAGAAAAACAGGCATGGGAAGGGAATCGCAAAAGATGTGCAGCATTCCACTTAATATTTTATTCTTTGAAATTTTATGAATTAGCAAAACGAAGTTACACTGTGAAATGGTGTTTTTCATCTAAGTCAGCAAAGATAAAAAAAAAAAAACAACGCTATTGGTGTGCTAGACAGTGGTTGCAATCCGGTTCTCATACTTTGCTGGTGGAGAATAAATTGGTACAACCTCTACGGAAGGCAATTTGGCAATATCTATTGAAATGTCAACTGCACATTGAAATTAAAATGATCTAGCAGTTCTATATCTAGTAAATGTTCCTCATTTAACTGCTATATATATGGCAGATCTCAGTGACTTTCAGTGCAAAACTGTTGGCAACAGCAAACAATTGAAGGAAACCCAAATGTCTCTCTGAAAAGTATTGGTTAAATAAAATACGGTTATACATACAATGGACTGTGGGTGGGACACGAGGTTATCATGTGTAAAAGCTAATAAAAAGGGGGAAATTTTGTTCTACAGCTCTGCCTGCAAATGCATAGGTGCTACCTGGAGGGGTGACAGGAAAGTTGAATAGCTTCCTCTGGGAGAGGATCTGGTTAGGGGGCATAAGTGGGAGGGAAATTTAAGTTTCATAATACAGTATACCTTTCTGTTTTATAGTAGAGTCTATTTTTCCTTTTTTCTTTCAAGGGTCCAGTAGGGGATTGAAAAAGCAGCACATTTGGGGAGGGGATAGTGGAGGAACGTGAGGTGGGGAAGGGAGATGTGGCAAGTGGTCCGCTGGCTGGCAGTGCTGTGGCCTGGAGAGTTCACAGCTCAACCCCACAGGTCGGTGTAGGACTGGCTGCCCCCAGTCACTTGTGGTTGGCTTGGAGTGCTTGGTCAAAATGTGTTTGCAGTAGCTGGTTTTACTCATGGGGTTTCTGAGGCTCCTGTTCAAATCAGTTTGCATTTTTTTGAACATATTGACTCAATTATTAGAAGTTAAGCTTGAATTTAAAAGACAATGCAGACAATCTTGAATGTACCAAATTTACTTGAAGTTACAGTGCTTGACTCAAAATCTCGGTAAAAGAAGGTAGGGCCTGGAACCCTCCCCTGTACCACCACCTAGGCCTGTTGTCTTTTTTATTCATCCATTCCTGTTGCCGGGGGGGGGGGGGGGGGGGGGGGGGGGGGGGGGGACGACGACGACGACGACGACGACGACCAGTGTTCTTTCCCAATAGAAGAGAGGAAGAGCCCTTGAGAACCTCGTCTGTGCTCGTGCTTTGTTTTCATCCTTTAGGAAATTTGAGAATGCCCCGAGGGGCTGGGTGCTTGTAGTCCCCTTTTCTCAGCTGAGGGGCTTGACACTCAGGTTCACCACACTG
Organism: Delphinus delphis; assembly: GCF_949987515.2. Classification (NCBI taxonomy): domain Eukaryota; kingdom Metazoa; phylum Chordata; class Mammalia; order Artiodactyla; family Delphinidae; genus Delphinus; species Delphinus delphis. Next base: position 26,275,534 of record NC_082695.1, read on the forward strand.
AGTCCACCGTGGGGCAGGGTTTCCTGCCTGGGTTGGTCTGTCTCTAGAACCCTTTTGTTTCATGGTGATGCTGAAGCAGATAAATGGAAAGGAGAATCTTGGCAATGAAGAGACACAGGTCAGGAGAAAGAAGGCACCAAGTTTGGACAGCAGTGGGAGGGGAGAGGGAATTAGAGGTTTGAGACCACGGGGAAAGCACAGGTGAGCAGGAGGGAGGGACCCGAAAAGCTGGCCAGCCCTGCACAGGCTGCGCTGCCTCCCAGGCTCATTCCTCGCCCCTGTGTCTTGGCAGCTGACAGCCGCGGTGCTGAGGTTGGGAGCGGTGGTCAGGATGGCGGAGGAGCAGGAGTTCGCCCAGCTCTGCAAGTTGCCGGCACAGCCCTCCCACCCGCACTGTGTCAGCAACACCTACCGGAGCGCACAGCACTCTCAGGCGCTGCTCCGGGGGCTGCTGGCTCTGCGGAACAGCGGCATCCTCTTTGACGTGGTCCTGGTGGTAGAAGGGAGGCACATCGAGGCCCATCGCATCCTGCTGGCTGCGTCCTGCGATTACTTCAGGTGAGTCTGCATAGTAAGGTAGCAGGGATGCTGGCTGCACCAGGTGGACGCCTTGGCACCCTGGGCTTCTCCCGCTTCTCGCTGTGCAGGCGTAGGGGGCTCGGGGTCTGTTTTTCTCTCAGCTGCCCCATCTCTGGGGCATGTGCTCCCTTTTTTTTTCTTTTAAAGGCGGTATGCTTGGCTTTACTTATAATATTGTATTTTCTAGAATGAATTTTCTACTATAAGTACAGTATCTTGGTGTGAAACAGATTTTCCTTCTACTTTACTCTGGCTACCCATCATCTCATTTTAAAAAATTTCAAACCTATGGAAACATTGAAAAGAATAGTATCACAAACACCTGGACACCAGTTGTTACCATTTTGCCGCATTTGCTTTCACTGCCTTTGTAACACACGCCTTTTTTAAAAGACGTTATGATGCTTTATGCCTTACACTTTTCAGCCCCACCCAGTGTTCTTGTAAAACCGTCAGGAAGCCCATACGGGCCCAGGGACCTCTGTGGGGGCCGAGGCAGGTGGTCAGTACCGTATGCATGTCGTCCACACCAGCTACGTGATGTGGAGTCACTCCGTTCGCACCCTCACCTGGCCATCCACCTCTTGCTCTCACCTCCTCATCCCTTGGGCCTCGGCCTCCCACCCTCCCTGTGGGTTTTCTGTCCCCTGAGTTTCTCATGACCTCCTACGTGACGCCAGCCCAGCCCTGAGCACATTGGGCAGAGCTGGTGCCACCATCCCACTTGAGACCTGAGACCCTCTATTCTGTCTCCCATTCTGTTTGGTTCTTTTGTCTTCAAGGCTCATTTGTAGTTCTTATCTTTTAACTTTAGGAACTAATGAGCAAAATATTTCTTTATGGTTAAGTGCTTCCTGTTCTCCAGAAGGAGTTTATGGAGAGGGTGACCTAGTGGTTAGTGGTGCCTTAGAGCAAACATGTCCAGGGACAACAGTGTCCCTTCAGTTCATCAGGATTCAGCTTTTACAAGCTTTGAGAAGACAGGGCAGTGGGCAGGGCAGAGTTGTGGGAGGCCTTAGGGCCCAGAAGTTCAAGCACTGGAGTCCTCCTGGCTTAGGGCCTCCTGGACACACTGTCGAAGCCCTTCAGGTGGAGCTTCTCTCCCCACGCAGGCCATCCTGTCACTGTCACAGTCATGGTCCTCTTCCTAAAGGACAGTTACTGGTGCAACCTCTCCCTTCTTGGTGGAAACACTCTGTGTCTCCCCACATCCTCCAGGAGCGATTCCTGGCCCTTTGGCAGCCACTTCCAGCGGGTCTGTCCTGGGAGGTGTTCCCCTCTCAGGCCCGGTCACTGTGCAGGATGACACCCCCTCCCACTGGGACCAGGGAGAACCCAGACTCATCTCTGGTATGTGCATATGCAGTGATGATTCCCAAGCTTTAGTGGGTTTATTTCCTTATTATTCATTTCAGTTACTGACTCAGGTTGAAATGATAAAGGGTTTTTCCCAGTGAGGCTGCTGAAGATATCTGATGTGGGCAGGGGTGGAAGGAAGGGCTTTGGAGGGCAGTGGGCCCATGGCTGGGCCCTGTAGGGGACGCCCTGTGGGGTGTCTGCCAGGTGCTGAGCGGTGTCCGGCCAACACATGGAAAGCTGTAGTTCCTTATGAATCAGAGTGTGTGAAATGCTCAGTGAGACCTGGGCATGTGGAGCAGTAGACTCCCGCCTGCTGGGCCTTGTTCGTGGAAGGACAGTTGGTTCCGTGTTAGGAAACCTCTCTTCCAGTGCGAGGCCCTAATCAGCCTGAGGCGACCTGGCGTGTGGCCATCCACAGACAGGTCAGCAGGCATGTGGTCACATCCAGCATCCACTGCCACAGCTGAAATGCTGCTGGAATTGGAAATCGTGGAAAGCACCACTTTATCCCTGCCCTCCCACCTCACCCCCGTGGTAACCATTTATAAACGTTCCTTATCAACCACACTATTTTCCCTTGCAAATCCTAGTTCATAATACTCAAACCTCAAAGCTCTGATACTCAAAGTTGTTTTGTTTTCTAATATGTTGCTAAAACTTGTCAGGTGTCCTCTGGAAGTCTCCCGGAGCTGGTTTTTCTGTTTTTGTTTTGTTTTGTTAAAATATTTATTTATTTATTTATTTACGCATGCATGCATGCATGCATGCATGCTGTGCTGGATCTTAGTTGTGGCAGGCGGGATCTTAGTTGACACACGTGGGATCTAGTTCCCTAACCAGGGCTCGAACCCGGGCTCCCTGCATTGGGAGCGTGGAGTCTCACCCACTGGACCACCAGGGAAGTCCCTCCCAGAGCTCTTTTGTTTGTGGATAGCTGTCCAATCTGTCCAGTCGTTGATCTTTGAGGGGGGAGGCAGAAGTTGGATTCTCCTACATTGCCAGCTTTTTAAAAGTCTAAGTTTGGCAGAAATTCATTAAACCACGAAACCCACCCTGAACTGATATGAGGGTACTTTTATATGTGTCCTACTTAGCATGGGTCTTTGTACATTTTGGTTTGGAAATATTGAGGTGTTTGGATTTGATTTAGACCCTATGGGGGGTAGCGTGACATCATATGTGGCACAGATAAGGGTTTCTCCAGGTGAAACGTTCTGAATTCTGAAACACACTTGACCTCAAAGGTTTGGAAGAGGGGTTGGGGGCTGGTACAAGCTGGCACAGGAAATGTTCTCCCCACCTCATATCCGAGGCAGCTCACTGGCACCTTGTGACATCTGGTTATGACATCCTGGCAGTAGAGGTGGCCCGGGCTCTCTTTGTGGTCTGTGCTATCTGTGCCCGTCTGCTGGGGACTTGGTGAACATCCTTTAAAAAAAAAAAAAATACCCTGTAGAATTTACCATCTTAACCATTTTTAAGTGTACAGATCAGTAATGTTCTTTTTTAAAAAATATTTATTTATTTATTTGTTTGTTTTTGGCTGCACTGGGTCGTTGTTGCTGCTTGCAGGCTTTCTCTAGTTGCGGTGAGTGAGGGCTCCTCTTTGTGGCGGTGTGCGGGCTTCTCATTGCTGTGGCTTCCCTTGCTGCAGAGCATGGGCTCTAGACGCGCGGGCTCCAGTAGTTGTGGCACGCGGGCTTTAGAGCGCAGACTCAGTAGTTGTGGCTCATGGGCTTAGTTGTTCCGTGGCATGTGGGATCTTCCCAGACCAGGGCTCAAACCCGTGTTCCCTGCATTGGCAGGCGGATTCTTAACCACTGCGCCACCAGAGAATTCCCTGGATCACATTCTGTAATTCTGTTTTTCATTTTTTGAGGAACCCCATACTGTTCCACAGCAGCTGCGCTAATTTACATGCCCATCACCGATGCACAGAGGTTCCAGTTTCTTTAAATTGATAAGACAGAGTCTAACAGAAAATGGGTAAAGCATCTGGACTGTTTGGAAAAGAATATAAAAACAGCTGTTAAACCTGTGAAGAGAGCCTCTGTCCCATTGTTTACAAGATTTCTCCCTTGCCTCCTGGCAGTTGGAGCAGCATCTTCCTCTGGTTCTGGGGGTGTGGGGGACAGGCTCCCCGCACACTGGTGGCGCTACCTGACAGGCCGTGGGCAGTGCCATCCAAGTGCGTGTGTATGAAACTCTTTGACCCAGCAGTTGCTTTCCTGAAATTAATCCTGGCGTTCACATGAGCAACAGCTCGTGGGCGCAAAACCATCCACTGGGAGAAATAACAGGAGATTAGAAGTAACCCAGGTGGACCCCGGCAGGAACGGTTAAATCAGTTGTGATCACCTTTACAGAGAGGGGCAGCGCTGTGTGTACGGATGATCGGGGCTGTTTCCAAGGTGTCCTGTGAAGTCGAAACCAGGTGGGGATTAAGGCGCGGCCACTGCCTCTGGGGATAGTGCCACCCTTGGAGGGGGGCTGGTGACCAGAGCACCCTTTCGTGTAATTTAGGTCTTGAGAGAGAGAGGGAGGGGGAGGGAGAGTATGTGTGAGTGTGTGTGTGTGTGTGTGATATAAAATGTGACAATAGCCACTCTGTCACCTCCGTGTTGCTGTCATATTTCAGCCCAGATTCCTCCCCTGACTGCCAGCCTCCTCCCTCCAAACACCTAACTGACACCCCTGCTGAGATGCCCTGGGGCACCCACAGTGTTGGAGCCACAATGGAACTCCCACTGCCCTCTCTTACTCTGGTCCCGCCAGGTGTCTTCCTGCCCAGCCTGGGTTCCTCCTGTGCTCTCCTGGGTTCCCTCCATCGCTTGTTCTCTCCTCTCGGCCCCAGGGTGGTCTCTACTCCAGCTCCCCAGCTGTGTGGCCTCCCCAGCCCTGCAGGAGCCTCCCTGCCTCTGCTCCAGCCTCTCCACTGTGGCCAAGGAGCCCAAGATCTGAAGTTCCTCTGCTCAGGCCTGTGTATGACTCGCCGAGAGCACCTCATTTGCCTTGGTTTTGGTCCAGACCCTACCCTGCCCCGGGGGTAGCAGGACCTGGCCCAGGCTCACCTCCTGCCTCTTTTTCCTTGCCCTGCCTGCCTGCCTGCAAGCTCTTCCTGGCCCTGGGCCCTGGGTGCCTGCCACCTCCACTTCCTCATCGTGGGCTCTTCTGCCATCGCTCTCCAGCCACTCTTCTCCCGCCCTGGGCACTCCTCGGTCAGATGCCCTGTTGTGGTCCTTGACAGTGATTCCACCACCGGAAGTGCCCTGTGTCTTCGTGTCTGTCCTCTGGCATTAACTCCATGCACATAGGGATCCTGCCACTTCACTTCACTGTTGTCGCATTGGCTCTGTGCACGGTTCCTGGTGTTTAGTGGCTGCTGGGTACGGAGCTGCTGAGCGGAGGACGTTTACTATTTGTTTCCCATTCATTTATCCTTTCACCGCGTGCCCTGGGCTGCGGCTGTGGCCCAGGAATTGCACGGGTGGATGCAGCAGAAAGCACGCTGGACGTGGTCCTGCCCACAGAGGCTCACGTGCAGCTGCTGGGGCACATTAGATGGATATTTCCAGAACAGCTGCCAAGCTTGGTCAGGAGCTGTGGGCGCTTCTGGGTGCCCCTCCTCTGCGGCCTGGCGTCCTAATGGGTGTAACCCTGCCATCTCCTTTCTTCCCTTTGCAGAGGCATGTTTGCTGGGGGGCTGAAGGAGATGGAGCAGGAAGAAGTCCTGATCCACGGTGTGTCCTACAATGCCATGTGCCAAATCCTGCATTTCATTTACACGTCCGAGCTGGAACTCAGCCTGAGCAACGTCCAGGAGACGCTGGTCGCCGCCTGCCAGCTTCAGGTGAGGCTCCTGGTCTGAGGCAGGCAGAGCCAGGCCCAGACGGGTCCCGGGTGCCCGCCAGGCAGTGGTGTGAGGGTGGGCGGTGAGCCCTTTGCTCTCGAGAGTGTCGGCAGGCTCCTCGTTTGGCTCAGAAGACAGCTTTTCCCTCGTGTCCTGAAACTGGAACGAAGTCTTATGCCGAGTTCCTTATCCTGACCTTTTATAAGGTCAGAGCACGTCTGGGGCAGTAGGAAAAGCAGCCTGTTTGGGGGGGTCTGGAGGCTCCCCACATGGCGGGGCCCTAATAGCCCTGTGCCTTTACTCTCAGTGGCGGGTGGGCAGGTGGAGCTGAGCCAGGGCGGCCTTCATGCAGAAGTTCCTTCTTTTACTCAGAGAGCTCCTCTGTCCCCATGTCCTGTCCCCTCATTGCTGCTCTGGGGACCACACCTCCAGTAGCCAGCCGCCCCCAGAACCTCTCCCCCTGTGCTCGCTGTCGGCGTCACCCCCCCTCCCCAGCACACCGCACACTGCCTTGCTCCCTGCACCGTGTATCCCACAGCCACTCTGCTAGCGCCAGGCTCTCCTCTATGTCCACCTTCGTCCTCTGGGTCCATGTCTGGACGAGTCATCCTTGTGAACGTGACCGTGTTCTCTGTTTCCTTGCCCTCGCCTCTGTCCCGGCCTCCTCTCCGTTTCTTCCTCCCAGCTGGGCTCTGCCTTCTGCTGCATCCGTCGCTGGCTCAGAGACCTGCTGCCTCCCCTCAGACCTCAAGGCAGAGCCATGGCTGGTGCTTGGGGCAGCCCAGCTTGGTTTTGTTTTATTTTTAACATACTGGGCTTCTATGCAGTGTTGTTGTTTGTTTTTGTTTTTGTTTTGTGGTACGCGGGCCTCTTACTGTTGTGGCCTCTCCCGTTGCGGAGCACAGGCTCCAGACGCGCAGGCTCAGCAGCCATGGCTCATGGGCCCAACCGCTCCGTGGCATGTGGGATCTTCCCGGACCGGGCCACGAACCCGTGTCCCCTGAATCGGCAGGCGGACTCTCAACCACTGCGCCACCAGGGAAGCCCAGTTTGTTTGTTTGTTATAAATTTATTTATTTTTGGCTGCATTAGGTCTTCCTTGCTGCGCGCGGGCTTTCTCTAGTTGTGGCGAGTGGAGGCTACTCTTTGTTGCAGTGTGCAGGCTTCTCACTGCGGTGGCTTCCCTTGTTGCGGAGCACGGGCTCTAGGCACACGAGCTTCAGTAGTTGTGGCCCGTGGGCTCAATAGTTGTGGCTCCTGGGCTCTAGAGCGCAGGCTCAGTAGTTGTGGCTCATGGACTTAGTTGCTCCACGGCATCCAGGGCTTGAACCCATGTCCGCTGCATTGGCAGGTGGATTCTTTTTTTTCTTCTTTTTTGGCGGTACACAGGCCTCTCACTGTTGTGGCCTCTCGCGTTGCAGAGCACAGGCTCCGGACGCACAGGCTTAGCGGCCATGGCTCACGGGCCCAGCCGCTCCGCGGCACATGGGATCTTCCCGGACTGGGGCACGAAAATGTGTCCCCTGCATCAGCAGGCGGACTCTCAACCACTGTGCCACCAGGGAATCTGCAGCAGGCGGATTCTTAACCATAGAGCCACCAGGGAAGCCCCGCAATGTTGTTTTTAAAGCAAGTTTTACTTGGTGTAACAGTTCCGAGTCCACAGGCCCACCAGGTCATGTTTGTTCATGTAGCCAGTGGCTGTTGGTGGCCTGTCTCCCACGTGCTGTGCCCTTCGTGGTATCCCCAGGGACGTGGATCTGAGTGTCGGTGAGACTGTATCCACTGGGTCACCCCGAGCAAATGAGTTCCCTTCTCTGGGCCTCTCGTGGGCCTCCTGCATGGGGCAGGCCGGGCGATTCCTTGGTGAGATTCCCTGCCAGAGGTCCCTGCACTGAGACAAGGATGAGGGACCTTGACCTTGCCAGGGAGGGCAAGACAGTCCCTGGTTCTCAGGAGCTGCTCCTCAGGCCCACTCAGGGCTGTCAGCCCTCACCTTCCACCCAGAACCTGGTGCTCAGCTCCTGGCCTCTGAGAGGTCAGAAGTAATATTTTAGGCAGAAGAGGCCAGGCAGAAGCACCTGCTCGGGAGGAAATGGATGGTCGAGTGAAGACCCTCAGGACCTAAGGAAGCAGCACGATGGGGACGTTCCTGGTGGGGGAGACACACGCCTGGCACTTTGCAGGTTTCCATTCAGCCTTCAGCATGTCACCTGGCAAGCACCAAATGTCTAGAACCAGAAAAAATAAAAAGACTTTAAACATTTATTAATAAGCTTCAAATTCCAGCAGAATTAGTTTTCATGTAATGAATTTGTTGATGGTGCTGGATATGAGAGGTATTCCCATTTTGAGAAATTCTGAGATCCAGTTTTCCTGCAGAACTTAGCAGCCCCTGAGCAGCCTTTCCGGGCCCTTGCCTTGCCTCCTGGGTCCTTTGGTTACCTAATCGCAGGGTGTCCTTGCCCCACAGTGTGGTGGCTGTCCTGCTGCCTGCACTTCTCTGGAGATCCCGTGCTTTTGATCCAAAGGGAGCTGGCGTGTGTCAGGTGGTTCCTCGCCACGTCATCCCTGTTTTACAGACGAGGAGGCTGAGGCTCAGAGACCACCTCCAAGCCCAGACTTAAGCCCCGAAATGCTGTGAGCCCCGGGCGTGTCCAGTGTGGCGGGGAGTGGGGCCGGCGGAGCCTGTGAGCCCCACCCGCACCTCCACGCTAGGTCCCGCACCCAGACGCTTTGCCTGGGCTTGAATGTATGTGTTCTGTTCACAGATCCCCGAGATCATCCACTTCTGCTGTGACTTCCTCACGCCCTGGGTGGATGAGGACAACATCCTTGACGTCTACCGGCTGGCCGAGCTCTTTGACCTGAGCCACCTGACCGAGCAGCTGGACGCCTACATCCTCAAGAATTTCGTGGCCTTCTCGCGGACTGACAAGTACCGCCAGCTGCCCCTGGAGAAGGTCTATGCCCTCCTGAGCAGCAACCGCCTGGAGGTGTCCTGCGAGACGGAGGTGTATGAGGGTGCCCTGCTCTACCACTACCCTCCAGAGCAGGTGCAGGCTGACCGGCTCCCGCTGCATGAGCCACCCAAGCTCCTGGAGACCGTGCGCTTCCCCCTCATGGAAGCCGAGGTCCTGCAGCGGCTGCACGACAAGCTGGACCCCAGCCCCCTGAGGGACACAGTGGCTGAAGCCCTCATGTACCACCGGAACGAGAGCCTGCAGCCCAGCCTGCAGGGCCCACAAACCGAGCTGCGCTCGGACTTCCAGTGCGTCGTGGGCTTCGGGGGCATCCACTCCACGCCGTCCACTGTCCTCAGCGACCAGGCCAAGTACCTGAACCCGCTGCTGGGGGAGTGGAAGCACTTCACCGCCTCCCTGGCGCCCCGCATGTCCAACCAGGGCATCGCCGTGCTCAACAACTTCGTGTACCTGATTGGAGGGGACAACAATGTCCAGGGCTTCCGTGCTGAGTCCCGCTGCTGGAGGTAGGGGCCCTCGGCCGGGCGGCTGCCCAGAGGGTGGCTTCTGCCAGGCACGTGCCACTGGCCAACGCAGTCATCCTCTTGAACAGGTCTGCGCCCGTTCTGTGGGCGCAGGTTGATGGGAAGAACATGGACGGCAGTGAGATGAGGAAGGGGGCCCGTGATCCCTCCTCCCGCTCTTGTCCCCCCTCCTCAGAAACCCCCTCGCCCCTCAGCACACCCCACCATCTTGTGGGTGAGGGGCTGGGATGGGGTGTTGTGGCAGGAAGGAGGGGACCAGGCCTGGGAGCATGGCCACCTTGCCTCTCTCTGCTCTCACACCCCTGGTCCCAGCTTCCCCTCACCTATCCACTTAGCTCTGCTCTCGTAACCGCACAGGCTCCTGGTGGAGGGTGGCTTCCTGTCGCCCTGCTCCCCTGAGTGCACAGTCCTCAGCCTGGGGGGCAGGGAAGGCCCACAGGCAGTGCTGAACCTCAGAACAAATTCCCCCCACCCCCCAGCCCCTAGGCCCTGTCATCAGCCATGTGCTGGGTGTAAGGCCTCGGGAGGCCATGGTTTCTTTCAGTCTGCGAGGCTGGGATCCCATAAATCCATTTCATTGGTCAGAGCAAGGAAAGTGGGGCAAATCTCCACGGCCTCCACTTCCAGGAGGTTTCTAGGGCCCCCTCCCCTGTACTTTGGTTTGATCTTAAGGTCTGGTGCCTGGGGGAAGTTTCTGCCCCCCACAAGCTGAAAGATGGCACTGCAGAGAGAGAGGGGTTGCCAGCTGTGGCAGCGGTGAGCTGAAGCCAACTGCGTTCCTGTTCCTGCTCCGTCTTGGGGGTGGGGTCAGGCCTGGCCGTGCCCCTTGGATGGGAGCCTGGGGACCCCAAGCCAGGAGGAGACCCCCATCCGTCGACCTCCTCTGCTCTCCCCACCCCAGGAAGTGATCACTTTTGTCACACTGGTGAGACCCAGAGCTTGGCAGCTCTTTGTGGTCAAACGGGAGGGGGCCCAGTTCAGAAGGGAGGAAACCATGCCTTCATCGTCTCCCTGACCTGACGCGTACTCGGGGGGCGTGGGGGTGGTGGCAGTCCCATGTTCAGGCCTCCCTCCTGCCAGGCCTCGAAGGGCTGCCACTTCCAGCTGGAGGGCCAAGGCCAGATCTTCAAAGCAGACACTCTAGAGTCCTGTCATGAGCTGCTGACCTCTGTCTCTCAAACCCGGTCTGTTTCCCTTTTGTGAACATGTGCTGTGAGACCCACCAGAACTCTGGAAGGTGCTGGTGTCAGCCTCCGTGATTGACAACCACAGCCTCAGACTCCACTCGGAGGTTGGGTCACTGTTGGAGGCGGGGTCAGGGAGACCTGCCGGGCAGGCTGCGGTGCGGAGCGGCTGGTGAGCTGTGGGGAGACCCGGGGTCTCATCTCTATGGAGTGAAAGTTTCATTCATCTCCTGGTGGACTCTTCACACTGCTAGGTGGATCTTAATTTGAGTTAAGAGTCTGGTTCTCTGCCCTTTCCTCTCAGTTCACCGCCCTTAGAATCTACAGGCTGTCAGAATATAAGAAAACAAGATTTTGCAGTAAATTAGCATTTGCGTTTTGAGGAGTTAGGGACTTAACAGGTTGTAGCGTGTGAAAAGGTAGCTCTCTCGGAGCACGTTGCCTCCGAGCTATGACACTTCTCTTTTCTTTCCTTGATTGCGTCTGTGTTGCCCACGTGACTAGGGCACCTTCCCACAGCTGCAGCTCTGCACCCCTACCCGGTGGTGGCCAGTCCATGTTGCTACATGCCCCGACCCTACATAGAGTAATAACTTGTTTTTGTCCTTAGGCATTTTCATGACTATTAATATTTTAGAGTATGTTTCAAAAAATGTTCCTAACTGTAATGGACTTCATCAATAATCATGGGAAGGCTTAAGTCATGGAAACACGTGAGAGCAATCACTAAGTTTAATAAGGCCTCAGAACATTCTCATGCCAACCCTAGGTTTCGCCTGTGAGTTTGCAGTAGGATGGTCCAGAGTCAGCATTAAAGTGACTGAAGGATTTGAATCCTTATATGCAATGGTTTAGTTTATTTCTATTAGGAAAAAAATATTACTTGAGGACTTATTCTGACAAAGTGGAAAATTAAACCAATAAAGAGGAAAATGTGGGATACAGAACATGGTGGAGAGATAAGAAATCAGCAAAACTGTGGTTATGTCTGAATTATTGATGTGGTGTCTGTATGTATGTGTTTGTGTGTGTGTTTCCTTAACTGACACCGCAAATCCAGATGAACCCAGCCCAGGGTGCTGTGAGGGCAGGAGGCCAGAGGAAGCATCTGGAGGGACTCGTCTCCCTGGTGAAAATGGGGCAGAAGAGACGCATGTGAAATGTGAACAAGCCTTGTGCACAGGAAGGCTGTGGTAGGCGCCTTCCTGCCCTGGGCTGCCTGTCCCAGCTGGACCTCCACCTGGCAGGGCCCGGTCACTCATTCTCAGGCGCCCTCCTGGCCCTGCTGTCTCCTTCTGTCACTTCTCCTCCCCGGCACCTGTCCTTATGTGGAGACTTGGCTACTCTGCTCCCTTTGGCCTGTTTCCCAACCTACAGTGGAAAGGGGGGCCCTGGGTGCCAGCGCCAAGAGCCATGGCTGGTCCACGTTGGGGGCAGTGATGTTTGTTGAGTGATTCCACCACTGGTGACCTCGCCCCTCCTTCCCTTCCCTGAGCGGACAGTGTGTGATCTGCCCTGAGCCAGGTGCGCCACCAGGTCTGGGAAGACAGACATGGACCACGGTCCTTTAAGGAACCCTTGTCACATGACTTGACCCTCGTGATCCCTCATGGTAGCTTTTCTAGGCAGGCAGCATAACCCCATGGGTGTGGAGCTGAGTGAACGTCGGGACAGTAAAACTGATGGCCAAATATGCCCAGACCTGGGTCTGCGTGGCCCAGGTGCCTGTCCTCTCTCTCTCTTGGCCCGTTTCCTGTATTCTCAGCTGGCAGGGAGGGGCTGTGGCGGGAAGAAGCGGCTGTCGAGTGCACTTAACTTCTTTTGGGGGTGAAAGCTGAAATGGGGGCGTCTGGCACAGGCCAAAGAAAACTGTCTGCTTCAGAGCTGGTCTTATGGTGGAGAATTAAACACTTACCAGAGAGAGGCTGTAAGTGTGCAGGGGCCATGCATGGAGTGAGGGGGCTCCAGAGGCCGACACTCAGCTGCCGGTGCCGGAGTTGGGGGCGGGGTTGGCAGGGAGCCAGGGGAAGAGTGGCCGAGGTAGGGGATGAGTGGGCTTGGGGCCTCGGGCTCACGGGCCCTGGCCCTCGAGGCTCTGTGGTCACCTGTGTCCACTCAAACAGCACACTGGCCTCATGCCCAGCAGGGTGCCAGGCCTGGGGCCTGGAGAGATGGGGCAGGGGCTGAGTCTGGGCTTTGAAGGGCCTCAGCTGCTGGGCTCAGGCATGTGAGGATTTGGGTGTGAGCAGGGGCTTGGCTGGTGAGCGAGGGGTGGGATGTAGGGAGCCCGGGGGTCCACGTGGGACCAGTGAGCAGCCAGCTGGAGGTGGCAACGGGCATTAGCAGTGTGAGGAGAGAACGTGGGGTGGCCGCGGGCTGTCCCGGAGTGGCTGAGAAGACCGGGCTGAAAAGTGAAGCCCTCTGGAGGCAGGAGAGGGCAGGGCTGGGGGGAGGAGCAGCTCCATGCTGGGGGCATAGAGGAAGCTGTCGCATGGGGGTTAGACTCTTTTACGAAGGTTGATGGGGTGAGGTGAAGGCAGGGCTGTGACAGGGACAGTTGCGTCCCCTTGAAAGGGGCATGGAGGTGGCCCGACGTCAGGAGAGCGAGCTTTGGTGATGGTGCTGGGCTCAGCAGAGGTGGGCTTCTCTCCCCTCCCCTCTTCGCAGGCCTCTGTCCTGGAATCCCGCTGGGGAGGGCGGGAACTGCACACAGGAGATGCACAGGCAGTGGGGGACGGGGGTCAGGTGGGCTGTGATGGGAGCCTGGCGACCAGCCTGAGGGAGTGCTGGCGGGAGGCCTGGAGGCTGTTGTGCCCAGTCATCCAGTCGAGAGGCCATAATTGGGGGCGTTCCTGATTGAGAGCAGGGCCATGGGGATTTTGAGGTGAGACAGGTGAGATCGAGGTGGCTGTAGGAACAGCCATTGGGCAGCTTGGAGTGGACAGTGGAGGGTCTAGAAACCACCGTGAGGTCACACCTGGAGGGCCTGGCGCTGTGGGTGGAAACCCAGGAGGCTCCGAGCCCCACCCTCCAGGCTGGGGGAGGGGTTGCTAGGGGAGGGGCTGCTTGGTGACATGCTGTTCTCTCTCCCCACAAGGTACGACCCGAGGCACAACCGATGGTTCCAGATCCAGTCGCTGCAGCAGGAGCACGCCGACCTGTGTGTGTGTGTCGTGGGCAAGTACATCTACGCGGTGGCCGGCCGCGACTACCACAATGACCTGACCACTGTGGAGCGCTACGACCCTGCCACCAACTCCTGGGCCTACGTGGCCCCGCTCAAGAGGGAGGTAAGGAAACCCCTCCCATGGGGCCCTTCTTCGGCTGCATTGCTTCCTGGGCTGTGTGGAGGGAGTGGGAGGCACGGCCAGGGAGACCGGCCGATTATCAGAGCCCTCTTCCCTCCTTGGACTGTGCCCTAAGATTGGGGCAGGGGACTCCTGAGATTGAGCCAGCCGCCTCAGGAGAGCCCTCCTTCCCCAAAATTCCACCCCCGTCTGGGTCTCGCCACCTTGGCCCGGGTAGCTGCTTTAACCCTGCAGTCAAATGTGGACAGAAGCCTTCCCCTTCTCTTCCTCAGCACAGCTGAGATGAGCTGGAACAAGTCCAGAGATGTCAAACCTGAGGGATGCGGGAGGCAGGGCCCAGTGGCCTCAGACCTCCCCCCAACCCCCCACCAAGGACGGGGCCTTCAAGAAGCCAGAAACACTTTAGAAGTTATATTTTACATGTTTGTTTGTTTTTTTAAATCATGTGTTTCCTACACAATACTTTGGTTTGTTCCAGCTTGAAGATGTGAAAAATACGTTCATTGTGCAAAAGTGATGTTTTAAGGGGGGTATCTCTCTCACCTTATGGGCTTGTGGTGCTGAGACCCTGGTCCCCAAACCAGACATGAGACCCCAGGGCAAGAGGGGGCCTTGCTGGTCCCTGCTGCACCTCGGGTCCCAGTGCCTGTGAGCACCACTGGGCACCCTGACTCCCCCAGCGGAGAAGATGGCTCTCCTCCGGGCTCCGCTGCACCGGCCCCGAGGCCTTGGCAGGAGCTACTACCTCCCTGACCCTCTTTCCTCCCCTCCCCTCCTTTCCCCTCCTTACCTATCACCCTTTCCTGAGCCCCAGGGCCTTAGACTCCAACTTCGGGAGCCCAGGGGTCTCCCTGATGGGCCCAGCTCCTCTCCACAGTCCGCGAGGCTCCAAGGAAGGCCCGGGGCTCCCACCGCAGTTCCTCCCAGGCAGGGAAAGCCAGCCTGCCTCCTGCTCCTTGGCCTCTTTGGGGAGGAAGCCCCGCTGGAGGGCACTCCCTGCCTGTTCAGAAGAGAGGTTTTTCTTGGGAAAGACCAGGGGTCCTTGAGACCTAGTGGGCGGTGGTGGACCCTGAGCTCTGTCCTGGAGGGGAGTGGGGGAGGGGCTCCAGGGGCTCTTTGGACGGCGGGGAGGCTGCACTTCTCAGCGTAGCCACAGAGGGGCAGCCTCAGCCTTCAGCCAGCTTCTCCCTGGTGTCCAGTTTCCTAACTTCCTTCATCCGTTCATTCCTTCAGCAGCTATTTATTAAGCACCTTCTGGATACCAAGTCCTGGGGATCCAGTGGTGATAAAAAGTGACCAAGGTCCTCCCATGGTGTTTGCAACTTAGTGGGAGAGACCACTCTCAACCGCTGTGAACAGATGAGTAAAGGACCTTGAGAGCCGAGCTGAGTGGTGCTTAAGGAGGGGCTCCGGCAGGATGGACTTCGCTGGACTGTTTGGGGAGTGTCCATCTGAGGAGATGTCAGTGAGACCAGGTCCACGGAAGACAGGCAGCCATTGGGAGAGGCAGGAAGGACCTTCCAGGCCGGGAGGAAGAGGGGAAGCATGGGGAATGCATGTGAAGAGAGGGTGTTAGGGGAGCAGGGCCAGGGCACTTGGGTGATCGGGACAGAGGCGAGGGTGGTGTGGGCTGTGGTGGAGGCTGTGGGGGACGAGGGAGACAGGCAGATTCGACGTGTCGCTTGGAGGTAAACTGACCAGACTTGCTGATGGGTTAGGAATGAGAGGACATGGAGACTCCCAGGCCACCCGTGTGAGCAGCTGTGTGGTGGCTAGGCCGCTCTCTCAGAGCACAGGTGGGCTCGGGTGTGAACAGGAAAGGAGGGGCTCCATGTGGAAAGTGACAAACATGAGATGCTGGGGACATCCGGTTGAAAGCCAGGCTCGGGGATGTCAGCCTAGAGATGGAGATGGGCGGTGCTAGCCATGGGCGGGGTGATCAGCTCAGGAGCAGGGGCGGTGCCAGGCCAGAGGAGGAGCAGAGAGGCAGGGGGCCCATGGGTCTGGAGATGTGGGTGTGCAGCCACTGCAGAGGCCTTCAGGGTGTCTGCAGGGCCTGTAGCGGGGCGGACCCCTTCCTCCCTCCCTCCCTTCCTCCCTCCCTCCCTTCCTCCCTCCCTCCCTTCCTCTCTCCCTCCCTTCCTCCCTCCCTCCCACCTGTCTCTCAGGGTCCCACCCACGTGGCATCCTTAGGAACTGGTCACTGATGTGCCCCCAGTGGACTGAGAGCTCCCTGCCCCAGCAGCGGGCAGAGTCCTCCAGTCAGAGGTTCTCTTCTGCACGGCCCAGACCTGAGGGTGGCCATCCCATGCTTTTGGAGGAGAGGAAGGAGGTCTCGGCAGAAGCCCTTCTCTGCTCACTTAAAAACCTTCCCAGAGAACTTGCACCTTCAGAAAGGTAGAGTAGATGTGTCCTTCTTGGTTCCTCCTGCTCAGTACAACACAGAACTCTGGACGTTATGTGTAAAGACTCAAAAAGGTTGAAAGAAGATGGCAGACCAGCTAGGGATCTGGGGACCTGAGGATACCTTGATCTGAATGAAAATGAAAAGGCAACATGTCAGAACTTCCCTGGTGGTCTAGTGGTTAAAAATCTACCTTCCAATGCAGGGGACTCGGGTTTGATCCCTGGTCGGGGAACTAAGATCCCACATGCCGCGGGGCAACTAATCCCATGCACCTCAACTAGAGAGAAGCCTGGGTGCCTCAATGAAAGATCCCACATGCCACAACGAAGATCTTGCATGCTGCAACTGAGACCCAATGCAGGGCTTCCCTGGTGGCACAGTGGTTAAGAATCTGCCTGCCAATGCAGGGACATGGGTTTGAGCCCTAGTCTGGGAAGATCTCACATGCTGCAGAGCAACTAAGCCCATGTGCCACAACTACTGAGCCCGCGTGCCACAACTACTGAAGCCCATGCTCTGCAACAAGAGAAGCCACCACAGTGAGAAGCCCGCACACCACAACAGAGAGTAGCCCCCGCTCACCACAACTAGAGAAAGCCCGTGCTCAGCAACAAAGACCCAACGCAGAAAAAAAAAAGACCCAGTGCAGCCAAATAAGTAAATAAATATTTTTTTTTAAAAAGAAAACGTCAAATTTTGTGGCACCCCAGCTACAGCTGTGCTGAGAGGGAAATTTGTAGCACTAAAAGCATACATTAAGGAAGGAAAAAAAAAAATCTTAAATCAGTAATCTAAGCTCCTCAAGAATCTAGAAAAAGAAAAATAAGAGCAGAATGAAACCCAAAGCAAGCAGAAAAAAAGAAATAATAAACACCAGAGCAGAAATCAATGAAGTTAAAAGCAGAAAAACAGAGAAAGTCAGTGAAACAACTGAGTCTTCCACAAGATCAATAAAATTGACAAACTTCTAGGAAGCCCGACAAAGAAGAAAGAGAAGACAATTTAAAATATCAAGAATGAAATGGGAGCATTACTGCAAACCCTGCCAACGTCAAAAGGATAATAAGGGGATACTGTGAACAACTCTACGTGTGTAAATTCGACAACTTAGATGAAATGGACCAGTTCCTCAAAAAACACAACCTACTACGACTCACACAAGACTCAGTAGAATATGAATAGGCCTATACTTGTTAAGGAAATGATTTGCAGGTCTAGATAGTTTAATTGGAGAATTTTACCAAACAGTTAAAGAAAAGTTAATACCAATTCTGCATGATTTTTTCCCCAGAAAATAGAAGAGGGGGAATACTTCCCAGTTCATCTTCTGAAGTTAATATTACCCTGATACCAAAACCAGATAAAACAGTCCCCCCGCAAAAGAACAAGTCTGTCATAGATACACATATATATGAATGTTCTTAACTAAATATTAGCAAATAGAAGCTCCTCTCCCTGCAAAAGAAATTCATGACCAAACGCTGGTTCCATATTTGAAATTCAGTCAGTGTAATTCACCGTCTTAAAAACCACATGATCATATCAGAGCAGAAATAGGATCTTATAATATTTTGCATCTATTCATGATCAAACTCTCACAAAGTAACAATAGAAAAAAATAACAGAAGAATTACCTTGACACGATGAGGAGCATCTACAAAACTCCAACCACTACGTTATACTTACTGGTGAGGACTGAATGGAATGCTTTCTCCTAAGGTAAGGAACAGGACAGGGATGTCTGCTCTCACCAGTCTTATCACAGTCCTGGAGGGTGTAGCCAGTGAAATAAGGCAAGAAAAGAAAACGCACACAGGTTGAAAAGGAAGAAATAAAACTGACTCTACAGATGACAAAATTGTCAAAAAATCTAAATGTACCCCCCCAAATTCTTGCATTAATAAGTGAGTTTAGTAAGATTGCAGGATATTATATAAACATATAAAAACCAACTGTATTTTTGTATACTAGTAATGAACATGTTGACACTGAAATTAAAAATACAACACCACTTACAGTTGCTCAGAAATGAAATGCTTAGGTATAAATCCAACAAAACATTTTTAGGATTTATATGCTGAAAAGTATAGGTGCTGATGAAAGAAATAAAAGGAGATGTAAGTAAATGGAGAAACATATCATGTTTATGAATTCCAAGACACAAAGATGTCAGTTCTTCCCAAATTGATATATGGTATACAGCACAGTTCCTATGAAAATCCTAGCAAGAGTTTTTGTAGATGTAGATGAGATTCTGGAATTTATATGGAAAGGCAAAGGATCTAGAATACTCCAAGTAACTTTCAAGAAGAATGAAGTGGGAAGACTCCATCTACCTGGTTTTAAGACTTACTACGTATATACTTGATACAGTAATTATGACTGTGGTATTGGCAGAGGGATAGAACCGGAGATCAGTGGCACAGAATGAGAACTCAGAAATAGACCCACAGAAACATGCCCAGCTGAGTTTTGACAAAGATGCAAAAGCAGTTGAATGGAGGAAGGATTACCTTTCCACAAGTAGTACTGGAGCAACTGGACATCTATAGGCAAGAAAATGGACATCGACCCAAGTCTCACACCTTACACAAAAATTGGCTCAGAATGGTGCACGGACTTATGTAAAATACAAAACTCCACAGCATTTAGAGAAAGTAGAAGAAAATATTCGGGGTCTGGGGCTAGGCAATGAGTACTTAGACTTGACCCCCAGAGCATGATTCATAAAGAGAAAAAATGATAAATTGGACTTCATCAAAATTGCAGAACTTTGCTCTGCAAAAGTCCGTTAGGAGGATGAGAGGAAGCTGCAGCATGAGAGAAAATGTTTGCAAACCAGTACCTGGGAGAGGACTAGGATCTAATATGTGTAAAGAACCCTCAAAACTCGTTGGGAAACACACACACGGGGACCCGCTGGAAAGAAGGCAGAAGACGGGAGGAGACGCTTCAACGGGGAGGATGTAGACGTGCAGTTAGGGGATGCAGACTGGACGCCACAGCAGGGAGACTGTCGAGCGGCTGAAATGGCAAATGTGACAGTACTAGGTGCAGTTAACTTCCAACTGCCATGTGACCCAGCAGTCACCATCCTGGACGTTTACCCCAGAGAAACAAAAACTCTGAACACATACTTACAGCAGATTTATTGGTAATAGCCAGAAACTGGAGACCAGTCAGATGTCTTTCCATGGGCGAGAGGCTCACCAAACAGGCAGGTACACGGTGCAGAGCAGTCGCTTGGAGTCGGAGAGGAACTCTGGGTCTGCAGATTGACGTGGGCGGCCTGTCACGGAGGTGACATACCACATGATCCCATTCAAGCCACACTCTGGAAGCGACAACGTGGGGAACAGGTGGTGGTTGCCAGGGACTGGAGGGTGGGGAGTGGATGTGACTGTAAAGAGGGAGACAGAAACGTCCTGAGTCTTGATGGAGCCGACGTCAGCACCCAGGCTGTGATGTTGTGCTGAGGCCCACAAGCTCTTCCCCCGGGGAGTCAGGGTGAAGGATGCGGGTGGTTGTATTTCTTACAATTACATGTGGATCTACACTTACCTCAAGATGAAAACTTTAGTTTAAAAAAAAACACCTCCCCAGATGCCCACCATTGGTGGGAGAAGACCTAGCCCCATGGTGTGTTTCCTGCCCACTGCTCTGTCCCCTGCCCTTTGCCACATCCACCTCTCCAGCCCCTTGCTGTGCTACCCACAGCCTGGGTGTCAGTGACCGGCCCTGTAACACAGGCCCTGGGGCTTCCCGGTCCTGCAGGACATCTCTGCTGGCAGAGCACACGGGCACAGCAGGAGGCCCTTGTGGGCTGTGAGAGGGGGGCCTGGAGGCAGTGGGGCCGGCTGGGCAGAGAGGGTGTGCCTCCCGGGTGCAGTGGAAAGCAGGGGTGAGGTTGAGGACCAAAATCTAAAGTAGGGGGTGAGTTTTCTCCCATTACTGAAGACTGCTGTTTGTTTGATTTTGTACCTCACTTTTGTGCTCACCAGGTCATATCATTTGTTATTTGCAAACAAGCAGATTTTTTTTTAATTTTAATTTTTATTTATTTTTGGCTGCGTTGGGTCTTCGTTTCTGTGTGCAGCCTTTCTCTAGTTGAGGTGAGCTGGGGCTAGTCTTCATTGCAGTGTGTGGGCTTCTCATTGCAGTGGCTCCTCTTGTCGCGGAGCGCAGGCTCTAGGCGTGCAGGCTTCAGTTGTTGTGGCGTGTGGGTTCAGTAGTTGTGGCTCGCCGGCTCTAGAGCGCAGGCTCAGTAGTTGTGGTGCTCAGGCTTAGTTGCTCTGCGGCATGTGGGATCTTCCTGGACCACCTCAAACCCGTGTCCCCTGCATTGGCAGGCGGATTCTTAACCACTGTGCCCGCAGGGAAGCCCCAAACAAGCAGATATTGAAAGTGGAGTCAGGGGTGGGGGAAAGGTGGAGGCGACCAAGGGCCTCAGTGAAGACAAGGCTTTGATTTCCTTTGGGTCCCCGTGCAGCTGTCACCTTTAGGGGCAGGGGAAAGACAGAGATTCTGTTCTTACTCTTGTAGAAGCCCAGCGTCACCTCAGGGCCCTGAATCATCTTCCACTGGGAAGAGGTCGGGTGGGGGACAAGGATGGTGTGCCCAGCGAAGATCCAGTCAGACCGTGAGGAGGATGTCAGCAGGGCTGCACACACGCACGCGCACACACGTGCACACACGCACACCCCCGGTTCTCCCGGCCCACAGGTGTACGCCCACGCGGGTGCCACACTGGATGGGAAGATGTACATCACGTGTGGCCGCCGGGGCGAGGACTACCTGAAGGAGACCCACTGCTATGACCCAGGCAGCGACACCTGGCACACGCTGGCTGACGGGCCAGTGCGGCGGGCCTGGCATGGCATGGCCACCCTCCTGGACAAGCTGTACGTGGTCGGGGGCAGCAACAACGATGCGGGCTACAGGAGGGACGTGCACCAGGTGAGCGGCAGGGTGCCTACCTTCTGCTAGTCACCGATAAAAATTGCCGTGGGGGCAGGTTTCCCTTGTAACAGACTAATTTTTAGAGCAGTTTTAGGCTCACAGCCAAGTTGAGCAGGAAGATTTCCCGTGTGCCCCCGGCCCCCACACACCATGGCCTCCCCAGGCTCAGCATCCACCAGAGGGTGTCATTGTTATAACCGATGACCCTACACTGGCCCGGGGTCACTGCTGGTGATGCACATTCTGTGGGTTTAGACAGATGGCATGTATGCACCATTAGAGTATCACATGGAAGAGTTTCACTTGTCTTTATTATTATTAAAAACTTTAATTACATAAAGTTAATGTAACCACATTGCAGAGCTTTGAAAAAATGGAGAAGGGTGAAGAAAAACTCCCATAACCTGGCCCTGTGCCACTAGCTTCAGCCCTCCTACCTGTGCATGGTTTCCACTTAATTGTCCTCAAAGAGCATCATCCCATTTGGTTTCTGGCTCAAGTTTGTTGTGGGCGTGTCTTCTAGTTTGATGACCACCCCACCCCCACCCCACCCAGTGGCTGTGCAGAATTCCACCAAACTGGTGACGTTTGGGTTGGTCAAGTTGTGGCTATTCCAGGTAACATTTCAAGTAATATTTGCTTTATAGAGCTTTTGGGTATTTTGGGGTATTTCCTGAGGTGAGAGCAGTGGTTCTCTTAAGTGTGGTCCCCGGGCCAGCAGCACCCACATCACATGAGAACTCATAAGAAATGCAGATTCTCTGGCCCCTCCCAGACCCACTGAGTTGGAAGTTCCTGGGTGGGATCCTCCAGTGTTGAGAACCATTGGGCTCTAGCTTTTTCGTTTTCTATTGCAGCCGGGACAAATCACCACAAATTTAGCCACTTAAATCAACACAAGTGTGTTACACGCCTGTGGCTCTTACCAGACGGCAATCCAGGGGTCTTTCCTTTGTGGGGCCTGGGGAGGATCCACATCCTCCTCACTTAGGGTGTCGGTGGAGTTCAGTTCCCTGTGGTTGTAGGACTCAGGTCCCGATTCCTTGGCTGCTGTGGCCTGAAGCCCTTCTTGGCTTCTAAAAGACTCCACGTCCCCCGGGTCAGGCCCCTTCCTCTTCTAAGCCAGCAGCGGCAGCTTCCCCTCCCTTTTCAGCCCCCACCAGACTTTCCCTTCTGTTTCCAAGGGCTTGTGTGACTAGGTGGGTCCCCCCAAAAATCCAGGATAACCTCCCATCTCCATGTCCCCACCCTAATGAGTCTGTAAGGTCCTTCTTGCCATGTAAAGTAATACAAGTCCCAGAGATCTGAGCACAGGCTCCTTGGAAGGCCATTCCTCCTCCTGCGGCTGGTGAACCGGAGGGGATCATCATTGAGTCAGAGGGTAGTGTCCGAGTGGCTCTTGATAATTTTGCACGTTGCTGTGCTGGCTGGTCAGACAGGTGCACAGCAGGACAGCTTCACCACGCCTCCACCAGCCCCGGGCTTGTGCCTTTTCTTCCCCAGTGGCTGCTGGTTAACAGCTGACAATTTGTCCCTGATGTTTTATTTTGCATTTCTTGGATTACTGGTAGGCTGAACATTTTCCCATGTATTTGTTTACTGTTTGTAGTAATTTTGAAGAGAAGAGATTTTTTTTTTTTTTTGGCTGCACTGCATGGCTTGTGGGATCTTAGTTCCCTGACCAGGGATCAAACCCAGGCCCCAGCAGTGAAAGCACTGAGTCCCAACCACTGGACCGCCAGGGATCCCCCAAGAGAATGTTGATGGTCATCATGAGTTAGCAAGCACCTGTTTCCTTATTTTATCTGCACCTCCCCCATTGCTGGGTGTGCATGGGGTCTGAGTCTTCAGCTTCAGTGGCGGAGGGGAGTGAGCTGGCACCCCCAGACCAACTGGAAGACACCCACACGCCTGGGGCCACAGGCTGGCTGAGGGGCCAGAGCGTCAGCCTGGCCCGAGCCCTTCCTCTGGGGGGTGCGTTTGCCCACAGCCCCACTGCATCCCTCAGCCTCATATGTGAGCCTGGGGCCTTGCCTTGCAGGTGGCCTGCTACAGCTGCAAGTCCGGGCAGTGGTCATCCGTCTGCCCGCTCCCAGCAGGGCACGGTGAGCCCGGAATCGCTGTGCTAGACAACAGGATCTACGTGCTGGGTGGCCGCTCGCACAACCGGGGCAGCCGCACTGGCTATGTGCACATCTATGACGTGGAGAAGGACTGCTGGGAGGAGGGCCCACAGCTGGACAACTCCATCTCGGGCCTGGCGGCCTGCGTGCTCACCCTGCCGCGGTCCCTGCTCCTTGAGCCGCCCCGCGGGACGCCTGACCGCAGCCAGGCCGACCCGGACTTCGCCTCTGAGGTGATGAGTGTGTCTGACTGGGAGGAGTTCGACAACTCCAGTGAGGACTAGGGTCCCAGGCCAGGTCGGGGGTGCGGGGGGTGGTAGCTCCCAGCTTCCCCCACAGCACTTTGCCCTGGAGCACTTGACCCCAGGCTAGCAGCGGCCTTCCCTCCCGCCACCTCCCATCGGCAGGTATTTTTGGGGCCCTGCAGACCTGTGGCTGTGGATCACCCCACAGTGGGAAACCTTCGGGAAGGGCTCGGTCCCCTGAAGTTCACCGGGCTCTCTCCTCCTCAGCAGGGACGGGCTGTGCCACCACCAGCTGTCCTGGCCTCCCTGCTCCCTGGTTGTGGTTCCTACTGGGCCGAGAGGGCGCCCTTCTCCCAAGGGACCTGGGGACTGGCCCCTGGTGAGGGGGCCAGGGCACATCTTGTCCCTCTCGTCGGCAGGGAGGGGGCGTGCTGAGCCCATCGCCTGCCTAGCAGCTCCCAGGGCCGGAGGGGGAGAGAAATCCATCAGGTTGCCTGAGGCTGATTCTGTGATAAAATGATGCCCTCTAGCTGGGCTTTTCGGCCCCCATGTTGTTGATAAATGAAATAAATCATCTTACACGAGGTGTGCATTGCTTTCCTTTGGCCATGGCCTCACTTCCTTTCACAGCCTGTCCAAGGCTGCAGCCCTGGAAGCTTGATTTCTGGGGGGCAGAGCTGTTGGGGGCGATGGGAGGCCGAGAGCCCACCCCCAGGCTAGAAGGGTGTCACCAGGACGCCCGCCGCAGTCTGGTGACAGCTGGTTGCCCACCCACTTGAGCATTTTCCCTGGTGAGGACCTCTTCTCTGAACTTTAGTCCAATCCCAGGTGGCCATCTCAGCCCCAAGTAAAGCCTAGCACCTAGGGAGGGAGAGAGAGATGCCTGGGCCTGCCCACCTCCTGCATCTGAGCATGTAGCGGGGAGGGGGCGCTGCATTTCCTCCAAGTGAGTCTCCAGGGCCATGCTCCAGCAGGTGGGACCTGTGGGCAGGCAGGGCTTCCAGCACCAACCTCACTTCTGCACAGCCCAGCCTCCATCTGAACACCCCCCCTCCTTTGGGGTCCTCGTACCACACCCCCTGCAGACCCCTAGGCCCGGGCATGGATCTGGAAAAACCTCCAGTGCTCTGTTCTCTGTTCTTTCCCGGCCACCTGGGACAGCTGGGTCTTTGTCCCTGTGCCTTGCCTAGAGCCTGCTGCCCTGGCGCCCTGCCATGGAAGAGGGGGGCAGAGGGACGGTGTGTGCTCCTTGGTGGGAGGAAGGGCATGGGGGGTGCAGGCAGCCAGCTGCTCTGGACTCCTTTGGGGGTACCCTAAAGATGGGTGTGGGGGCGAGGCAGTCGCGGTGTGTGTGACTGCTGTCTTGGGGCCCAGGTACCTCTGAGGAAACGTGCCCTACTCCCTAAGCCCACGTGACATCATGCACTTACTCTTCAGGTGGCAAGCCCAGGGTTGACTCTGATGGTCGCTTCCAGTGGGACAGGATGGCCACTTCTCCAGTGTCATCCTCCTGCTCCCAAGGGTGAGGTGTGGGAATGTGAGTTTGGAGTAGGAACCCAGCACTTCCTGTCTCTGCCAGCACCTTGCAGGCCAGGGCTGCAGTCCCTGCAGACCCCAGAGGTTCCTGGGAAGGAGAGCCAGAAATGTCTGCCTCCGCCCCCAAAATGTGTCCGAGGTTGCCAGTGCTATCTCCCCACCCAGACACCAAGGCACAGCTTTTGCAAGAGACCTCTGGTCTGCAGTGGAGGCGGGGAAAGGTCTGTGAGGCCCCACAGGGCATGGGGTGGGGTAGACATGAGCCCTGGAAGGGATCCTGAGAGCTGGGCAGCAGCCTAGCCCTGCCACTGTTCGGTCTAGCATTCACCCACCGCTAGCAGCCCACCAGCTCCTGCCCCTGGGCCCAGGCAGCCAGCTTGCCAGCTTGGCAGGCTTTCAGGCCCTGCATTCAAGCCTTTGCTTCACTCGTGGCTCATCCCTTTCTGTCTGCAAAATCCTCACCCTTCAAAGTTGGCCTCCCCCAGGAAGTCATCCCAGTCAGAACCGGTCGGCCCAGGCTCCTGGCTCCCACGGTCTGCATGCTGGTCAGTCATATGGGTGCCTATGAACCCCCAGCTTCCTCAGCCTGGTATTCACCTGGCACAGGCTGGGCAGACAGACGATCGTCCACTCCACCTGCACTCAGTTTCCTGATGGAGATGTGGTGGTTGGTACAGACGTGGGCCCTGCCCTCAACACCTGAACTCACCATCAAGTGCAAGGTGGCTGCGACAGGACACAGGCGGGGGGCTGTGGGTCTGAGACGAGGCTGGTGACGGTCCTGTCCTGCGGGCACCAGACACAGGTGGTACACGGATGGGGTGGGTAGAGATTTGTGACATTCAGGCATTCAGGTGTTGCCCCCACAGAGGTGGGGTTGTGGGGCGGGAAGCAGCCCTGGGGAGAGATGAGGGAGTTTGAGATGCCTGTCCATGAACCCAGTCTAGCTAGGGCGATGCCTCTAAAGTCAGGAGCTGGGCAGACAGTGCAGCCACACAGACCTCTGCTGGCCTCCATTGCTGGCAGCCAACGGGGGTTCCATGGGAGGGGCCCGGGCACTGCTGAATTCAGGGCCATGGACAGGCAGAGCTGCCCAGAAGTGGTTGGCCTTTTTACTTGTCCCAGAGAAGTGTTTGCATTCATGACCACATGGGTGCAACTTCCCTGCCACCCTCCCCAGCTGTGCCTCCGTCCTGCACCAGAATGGCTCAGGGAAGGGCCCTAACCTCCGAAGCTCCCTCCCATCCCGACTTCTGCCAGCCTGGTGATGCCCACAGCCTTGGGCCTTTCAGTGGCCCTTATTCCAGGCCCCCTCCGCCAGCCCCACCCTTCCAGATGGGGCCCCCGCATAACTGAGGCAGGACGCCACCTCCCCTCCTCAGCAGCTGCCCTCTCCCTGCCCAGGCCCTTCCACCAACTCTCAGGTCCTCAAAAGCCCAGCTCATCTTTTCGGGGACCTGTCTGCCCCCCTTTCTGTTCCATCCGCAGCCCTGCCCGTCCTGCCCACCCCATGGGCCTGGGGTTGGGTCTGACCCCTCTGTTTCCTGGGCCCAGGGTTCCTCTTCCTCCTGGTCCCCCTAGGCCCTCCTCACCCCCTTTCTCTGCTGCCCCTGCACTGCTCTGTGCTGTCACCCCACCCCTCCAGAGGCAGGAGCTCCCACGACTCCAGCCCTGACTCCACCTTCTGGACTTTCTCCTTGGTGACTAGCGGCCTCCAGCCCATCGTCACACCTTGACAGGGGCTGCAGGCAGGGTCTCAGTCCTGGAGCTGTCCCCCCACCACCACCATACCGCCTCCCTCAGCCTCCGACACCTGCCCTTACCTCCATATTCTCTCAGAGCCCGCGCGGAGCCATTCTGCTCCCAACATCTCTCCAGTCTGTTTCTACGGGGGCCCCTTCACCCAGGCCTCTCTGGTCCAGACCGAGTCTACTCACAGGCCTCAAGCATCCGGCTCCGCCGTCGCTGCAGGCTTTGATTGCGCCCGGCGCTCGGGAGGCGCTGACCGCACAGCCGGACATAGAAGGGCCTCACGGGGGGAGCAGAAGCCGGCTTGCAGCCTTGACCTGGAGGTTCCGAGGCGCCGCTGGCCAGGGGGCTTTCGTGCGTCGCGCCTGGTCCCCACCCGCTTCCCGCCCCGGGCCTGGCCTCGCCGGGAGCGCGCAGGGGCCGCTTCTCTGGTGGGTGTCTGGGGAAGGGAGGGAAAGGCAAGGCGACCGGTGATTCCTCCGGAGGGCCCCTTCCAAGTTCGCCCCCAAGTTTGCGCGCGGCCGCGTGGGGGCGGGGGCCGCGCGGAGGGGCGGTGGCGCGGCCGGAGGGTGGGGTCTGGCGCGCGGGGCGGGCGCTGCCGCCTGGCCGGCCGCGGCTGGCCCTGGATCAGGGAGCCGATGTGGAATTTCCTGCCCGGCCCGGCGCCCCTCCTGCCGCCCCCCGCCCGGCCGCGCACTCCGCTTCCGGCCGCTCTCGCTGCGGCCGCACCCGCGCCCGCGCCCGCCCCGCGCCTGCCCCGCGCCGCATGGAGGGCGCAGGGCCCCGGGGGGCCGGGCCGGCGCGGCGCCGGGGAGCCGGGGGGCCGCCGCCGCCGCTGCCGCCGCTGCTGCTGCTGCTCTGGCTGCTACCCGGCCCCGCGGCGCCCCAGGAGCTGAGCCCGCGCGGCCGCAACGTGTGCCGCGCGCCCGGGTAGGAGCCGGCCGGGCTGGGGGAGGGGGCCGGAGGGACACCCGGGGCCGGGGGGAGGGGGCGCCCAGGACCTCCCTGAGCCAAACGCGCGGGCCCCTCGGGCCGCCCTCGCTGACCCCGGCTCCGCTCCAGGCCGAGCCCGGGCGCCGGGCCACGACGGTGCGTCCGAGGATACCCTGGGCGAGAAGCGGCCGAGGGTAGAGCGGAGGGCAGCGGACGCCCAGAGGGCTGACACACGGGGTTCGAGATTTCAGACCCAGGAAAAGGGACCCTTGGGCCGGATTGTGAAGGCCGTAAGAAGACGGGAAGCTCATTCCAAGCCCATGGCATGGCATGTGCAAGGGCCCAGACACACGAGTGTGGCTCGAGCCGTGATGGAGGGAGGGTGAGCGTCCAGGAGAGATGGAGCGAGGCTCCTGAGAAGAGGGAGCCGCGGAGGTCTTGAGGCAGGCGAGTCGGAAGGACAGATTTGTGTCCTAGAAAGAGCGGGCGCGGGTGGGAAGAGGGTGGTTATGGAGGTGGGCGTCGAGGAGCCTGAGCTCAGAGTGGCCCAGAAGCGGGAATAGAGAGACAATGACGTGCGCCGGCATCGGGAGTATGGGGGACTCCCGGGTGGGGATACGGGGTGCAGAGGGGCGGCGCAGAGGTGGGCGCCACGAGGAGCCGGGCTGGGGAAGCCAGTGTGGGACAGGAGGGGACAGGCTCTGCCGGAGGGCGCCGGGCTCAGGACCTTGCGCGGAGGTCGAAGAGCGCAAGCCAGGACCCAGGAGTGGGCGCAGGAGTCGGAGGACCCGGTCGGTCTGTCAGAGGCCACTGCGAGGTCAAGGGCATCTCCGCGCGGGGGCGAGGAGCCGGCGTGAGGGGGTGCCTTGGCGCGGGCCGGGGGCGCCAGGCAGGCGGGAAGCTGGAGAAGCATCACGGGCTCCTGGCGGGTGCGGTGGGGGCGCCCTGGGCCGCAGGGCCCAGGGAGGCCGCGTCCGGGGGCAGGCGGTCGCGGCAGACAAGGGGCTGTGAGGGGCCGCGCGGGGTTTCCGAGCTCGGATCCCGAGGCGCGCAGACCCCTCCCCGCTGCGAGCCCCGCCTCTGGGGCGGGGGCCGGCCTGGCCCGCCATCTGCTTCACATCGACGCCGCCGCCGCTGCCTCCCGGGCCTCCCCGGCCCCAGGAATGCAGCGGCTGTGGCGGGCGGGGCCGCCTGGGGAGTGGGAGGGCGCGATCGTCGCCGGCCCTGTCCCTCCGCCTCGGCTCTCCTTCCCTGTGGGGGTCCGTGCCGGGGGTGGGGGGTGGGGGGATCCGATGGCAGGCCAGAGCTGTCCGGAGCCTCCTCCACTCCCCCTCTCCCCGAGATGTTCCATCAGGCGGCCTGTTCCAGTAGCCAAGAGCCTGGGTTGGGTTTCAGATCCTGGTGCCACCTCTCCCCATCTGAGTGGCCCCGGGCACAACGCTTAACCTTTCTGGGCCAGCCCATACTCCTGTCCAGTGAGGGGGGTGGTGGTAGAGGAGGGATGACTGTGATCCTGTGTGGAGCTGGTTAATGGGAAAGACGGCACTCCCCCATCCCCCCCAGGGTCTGGACCATCTCTTCATTACCTTCCCAAGGCTGGGCCTTGCCAGGTTCCCATTAGCGTTCCCTCCCTCCGGAGGCAGGAGGACTAGGGCAGGGAGCAGCTCTCAGTCAGTAAAATCCCATACACTTAATGTGTGCAGGCCTGTTGTTGGTGCAGGGATACAGCTGTCCTGTGTGGAGGAGATTTACAGCAAATCATCTGACATCTGGCAAGGGCTGGGGAGGAGGTGTTCAGTTGGGGAGACCCAGTGGGAAGTGATGAGTGAGAGAGGCCTGTGGGAGAGGAGGCAGAGCAGGGTGGCATCTGGGGCAGGGCCCTGAGTGCAGAGGGCCTGTTGGAAGCACAGGAAGGAGCCCTGGGGGCTGGGACAGGGATGGTGGAGGAGAGGCCACAGGGCGATGGGAACCCCCGTGGGCTTTGCACAGAAGAGGGGCAGGATGTGACCTGGGTTGGCTGTCAGGTGGCAGATGAACTGGGGCAGGAGGGCAGAAGGTGGGAGAGAACCAGGGAGGGTGAGGGTGGCTCTCACAAGGCTGGGCGGGGGACAAGTGGCCTGTCCCATCCTAGATCCAGTTTGGAAGGTAGAGCTGGCGTGTTTCTCAGTTGATCCACTCTGGGAGAGAGCAGAGTCCCCTTCCAGCCTCCCAGCCTGGAAGGACAGTCTTTACCCTGAGATGGAGAAGACTCGGGGTGGGAGGGGCTAGTGGGGAGGAGGGCCTCCCTCGAGGCCTCCGAGGCATTGTCAGTGTCTGGATGGGACCTAGGGAGCTTCCCCAGGGAGCTAGAGTGGACAGAGCAGGGGAGGGAGGCGGGGGGGGGTGGGGTGGGGGGGCTGGGGGGGGTGGGGCAGAAACCAGGGGAGGGGTGCCCAGGGGGGAAGGAGGAGAGTGGGGCAGGCATGGAGTCCCAGGGGGCGTGGAGGCAGAGGAGCTTCCTGTCTGGACTGGGGAGAGAATGGGACAGACACTGGCACAGTGAGCAGGCAGTGCTCTTGGGGAGCTTTGCCGAGGTGGCTTGGGCAGGTTCAAGATGAAGGTTTAAATCACCGCAGCTTCATTTGCAGTAACAGTGATCTATGGGGGGGCAGCCTGCAGCACAGCCTGCTTGCTGAGGGGCCTGGATTGACACCCCAGGGTCCTTCCCTAGTGTAGGAGCTACCCCTGCACTGGGCCATCTTTCTTGTCATCTCACTTTCATAAGATCTGAGAAAATGGGCCTGCCGACCTAGCCCAGCCTTTTCTGCCAGCCCGTCCCAGAAGGAAAAGTCCCACAGACTCATCCTCCACGTGGGCTCTGTCCTGCCGGGGAGCAGGGTTGTTAGCTCTGTTGGGTGGGGCCTGGGCACCAGCCATGCTGGGAGGACCAGGTGAACTCAGGGACTTCCTAGAGCCTGCTCAGCATGGGCTGGAGCTCACAGCACAGCCTCGGCTGAGCTCATAGTTTGTGCTGGACACATCTTGACTCTTAATCCTCCTGCCAAACCTATGGGCCCCATTCTACAGATTTAGCAGCTGGAGCTCAGAGAGGTAAAGTTCTGTGCCCAAGGTCACACAGCAAGTGGCAGACCCAGTCATCCAATCCAGCTTAGTGTGGCCCTAAAACCAGGCTCCCAACCTGATTACAGAGCCATGCAGCCAGGTCGTCCAGGATGGAAGGTGGTCAGTGTTCCTGGGCCATCCCAGCAGGCCATCTGGTGAGGCTGCCTGCAGGAGGGACTTCTACAGAGGCTCTCCATCTGGAGACCTGGGTTCATACTGGCAGAAGAGGCAGGAGGGTGATAGGCCCTCGGACCTGGGTCTCCCTACAGATGGCCATCTCGGAGCTGGGTGGGTGGGGACAATGGGGGCCAGAAAATCCAGGCCTGCTTAGAGTTCCTGTCTCTGGTTTCCAGTTTTATTTGTGGAAAATAAGGTGGCCCATTCCTTGAAGTTTGGGGTTTTATGGATCCTGTTCCCCAGGTCCCATATCTTTGGCCCAAAGGAGAATCCAGCCCTTTCTGGGAGAGGGGGCTCCCTTGGAGTCCGGGGGCCCCATCCAGGGTGTGGTGATCATTTTGAGCTGGGAACGGTTGGGGGGCATCTTCTGAGGGGTGTGATATGGGGCAGCTGCAGCCTTTCCCTTCTCAGGCCATCCCACCCCCACCTCAGGGTGCTCAGGCCCCTCCCACCTCCTCCCATCACCATATCCCGGTTCTAGATTCACATCCTTCCCAAGAGGCCCTCTCCTTTTCTCTGAAGTGTGAATGGTGGCTATGTGCCTTTAGCATTTGGCTGAAGTTCTAGGTCTGATGGGACCCTGCAGAACTGCAGCCTGAGTGTCTGTTCCTTCTCAGCCTCCTTTGCCCCACAGTGTGGGCACACCCCACCTCAGCCCTCATGGCCCTCACCAGTGGCCATGGCTTCACTTGGGCAGGGCCTCCAAACCTTTGTGCCTACACACCCCATAAGCCCAGGCCTTGGGAGGCTGCACCACCCTGATATGGGACACATAAATTTTTTACCTCCTACTGTACCTTGTAAAGCCAAATAAAATTAAACAAGATTTTATGAAAGTTCACGGAGAGGACATTCTAACTTTGCCTTCCTCCAGCCCAAGTCTCGCCCTGGTGCTCTGCAGCCCTCAGTTTTACTTTCCTTACTCAGATGGAGGACTCCCTGGGTGTACCTTGCCCCTCTCCAAGTGGACACCTCGCTGTGTCCACCACACTCAGAGACAACCCATCTGCCTTGGTGCTCCAGTTGGGCATCCAGATGTGCCCACCCGGCCCAGCCAGTCCTGGCACTGCCCAGGTCACGTCATATCTGGATCCCTGACACCCATCTGGCCAGAACCCCACCCCCAGGGATGCCCTAGACCTCCATGTCTGAGCAGGTCCTGGAGGCCCAGGGACCTTTGCCCCACCCCCACCTCACTGCTGCCCCTCCTGGGACATGTGGGGTCTCTTCTCTGGCCTAGTGGATGGGGGAAGAGGGCACAGATCAGGAGGAGTGGCGAGACCCCTTGTAGAGGGAACTGGGAAGTTCTTGGAGGTGGTCTGCCATCTGCCGCCTCCCAGTGTCCGCTCTAGAGGGCTGGAATTTGTGTCTTATTCGCTTCGAGTCTCCCAAACCTACAGCAGTGCCGGGCACACATGAGGGCCTTTATAACCACCTCCCTAGGGCAGGGTGGAGGTTACTGGGGGACCCAGCGAGGACTAGGAGTGGGTCCCGAGCTCAGGCGCCCTCTCTCTGCCTGCAGCTCCCAGGAGCTCACTTGCTGCGCCGGCTGGAGGCAGCAGGGGGACGAGTGTGGGATCGGTGAGTAGGGCACCCTGGGACTTGGGCAGGGGGCGGGGTCACGGAGAGGAGGGATAGTGTGGGGGCTGAACTCGGGACAACTTGGGCGCGTCTCGTCCGCAGCTGTGTGCGAAGGCAACTCCACGTGCTCGGAGAACGAGGTGTGCGTGCGGCCGGGCGAGTGCCGCTGCCGCCATGGCTACTTCGGTGCCAACTGCGACACCAGTGAGCGCGGATTGTGGCGGGCGGGGCAGTGGGGCAGGATCCCAGAGATGGGCGGGGCCTGAGTCGGGAGTGGGTCCCCGGGGGCGGGGGGCTGGACGCGGGCAGGTTCGGGCTGGGTCTGGGCCCCGTCGCGAGCACCTGGGCTTCCCACCCTCTCCGCTCGCTCTGCAGAGTGTCCGCGCCAGTTCTGGGGTCCCGACTGCAAGGAGCTGTGTGTCTGCCACCCACACGGGCAGTGCGAGGACGTGACGGGCCAGTGTACATGTCATGCGCGGCGCTGGGGCGCACGCTGCGAGCATGCGTGCCAATGCCAGCACGGCGCGTGCCACCCGCGGAGCGGCGCGTGTCGCTGCGAGCCTGGCTGGTGGGGCCCACAGTGCGCCAGCGCGTGCTACTGTAGCGCCACGTCGCGCTGCGACCCACAGACGGGCGCGTGCCTCTGCCACGCAGGCTGGTGGGGCCGCAGCTGCAACAACCAGTGTGCCTGCAACACATCGCCGTGCGAGCAACAGAGCGGCCGCTGCCAGTGCCGCGAGCGCACGTTCGGCGCGCGCTGCGAGCGCTATTGCCAGTGCTTCCGCGGCCGCTGCCATCCCGTGGACGGCACGTGCGCGTGCGAGCCCGGTTACCGGGGCAAGTACTGCCGCGAGCCTTGCCCTGCCGGCTTCTACGGCCTGGGCTGCCGCCGCCGGTAAGCGCGGGCCCCGGCCGGGGAGGGAGAGGAGGGGCAGGCGCCGAGGGAGCCGGGGTGAGGCGGCCGGGACCCCGCCTAGCCTCCTGCCCCTTCCCCAGATGCGGCCAGTGCAAGGGCCAGCAGCCATGCACGGTGGCCGAGGGCCGTTGCCTGACGTGCGAGCCCGGCTGGAACGGCACCAAGTGCGACCAGCCGTGCGCCACCGGTTTCTACGGCGAGGGCTGCGGCCACCGCTGCCCGCCGTGTCGCGACGGGCACGCCTGCAACCACGTCACCGGCAAGTGCACGCGCTGCAACGCGGGCTGGATCGGTGACCGGTGAGCAACCCGTGTCCGCCTCAGACACACAGCCCCCAGCCGGCCTCCCCCGATTGCCCTCCACGGAGGGCTCTGTGGGCTTAAGGGTCGTTTGCCTGTTTCCGCTGACGCCTCCTCCCCGCGTTCCGAGGTGTGAGACCAAGTGCAGCAATGGCACCTACGGCGAGGACTGCGCGTTCGTGTGCGCCGACTGCGGCAGCGGCCACTGCGACTTCCAGTCGGGACGTTGCCTGTGCAGCCCGGGCGTCCACGGGCCCCAGTGAGTGCCCGGGGACCCAAGGGGTTTGAGGGGTCTGTATCCGGCACTGGGCTCCAGCCAGACCCCAGGTGCTGCTGCGTTGGCCGACCAGGCGGGACCCAGGCTTGGCCCCTCAGCCTTGGCCCCCATACTTCAGCTAGGGAGAGACAACAGGCTCTTTGGGGCAGCTTCCTGCCCTGGGTGGAGCCAGCTCTCGAGCGGGATCTAGCAACCAGGTCAGCCTGTGGCCAGTGGGTTCCTTGAGGGCTGCAGGGCTGAGGTGACCCGGAGATGATGTGGAATGAGCAGGGACCTCCACGTACAGCCAAGGGTCTCGTCTGGCAGCCCCTTTTCCCCCCACAGAAGAGTCAGCCCCAGCAATGGGCACTGCGGCCAGTGTCCACGGCCCGTCCCCTAGACTCCGTCCCACTGGAGTGCACACATTTGTTTCCAAAACATTGATCGCTCAGGGTGTGCTGGAGGTGGGGGTGGGCTGCAGTCCCTAGAGAATGGAGAACCGGGGCCGGGCCGGGGCTGGCTGGCCGCGGGGGCGAGGGCGGGAGGCGTAACCGAGGGCCGCTTGGCTCTCCCAGACCCCACGCCCCTCCCTGACCTCGCGCCCCCGCAGCTGTAACCTGACTTGCCCGCCCGGGCTCCACGGCGTGGACTGCGCCCAGGCCTGCAGCTGCCACGAGGACTCGTGCGACCCGGTCACCGGTGCCTGCCGCCTGGGTGAGTGGGTGAGGGCGACCCGGCGGGGGCGCGGGGGCTGCCGGCACCTCGCTGACCCTGTGACCCCCACAGAGACCAACCAGCGAAAGGGTGTGATGGGTGCGGGCGCGCTGCTCGCCCTGCTCCTCGGCCTGCTGCTCTCGCTGCTCGGCTGCTGCTGCGCCTGCCGCGGCAAGGACCCCGCGCGCGGGTGAGGCTTCCAGCTCCCTCCCTTCCCCGGTTCCGGCCGTGCGGGGACTGCAGCGCGGCGCGCCGTTCCCGGCCCCGCCCTGGGGGGCCCCACCCTTCGTTAGCTCAGGCCCCGCCCTCCTTGAGGTTCTGCTCCCTTGGGCCTCTCCCGGCCTTAGGCCCCGCCCCTCCGCTCAGGCCTCTCCCTCCCTGTGGGTGGGCTCCCACGGGCTCGCCCCGCCCCTCTGGAACAGGCACGGCCCCGCCCCTTCGCTCAGCCCCCGCCCCCGCAGGGAGCTCTCGCTTGGGAGGAAGAAGGCGCCGCAGCGCCTATGCGGGCGCTTCAGCCGCATCAGCATGAAGTTGCCCCGGATCCCTCTCCGCAGGCAGAAGCTGCCCAAGGTCGTAGGTAAGGATGACGTAGGTAAGGAGTCTCCGGGGAACACCCCCCGACGCAGGAGGCTGCTGGGAAATGGGTGTGACGGGGTCGGTGTAGGAACTGCGGGGCCTTGAGTGTCGATGTGGGGGCGTGGGGAGGTGCGACCAGGGGGAGGAAAGAAGG
Organism: Delphinus delphis; assembly: GCF_949987515.2. Classification (NCBI taxonomy): domain Eukaryota; kingdom Metazoa; phylum Chordata; class Mammalia; order Artiodactyla; family Delphinidae; genus Delphinus; species Delphinus delphis. The sequence continues at coordinate 26,311,049 of NC_082695.1, forward strand.
ATTGCGGATGCAGGGGAGCCCTGGAGGAAGGCAGGGGTCCTACGTGTGCGGGCAGGTGTGGGCCCTGTCTCGGTGACTGTGAGTAACTGCATGTGTGGTGTGGTGGGGCAGTGTGGACTGGACATCCGCGGCCGGTAGGCCCCCGCAGTCTGCGGGAGTGAGTACACTGTCGGTCCTGATGCGAGCTGCAGGTGGACGCGGGCACCTGTGAGTGGGAATGCCCTGCCACAGGAAGACCCGCCCCCGGCCCGGATCCCCAGCTGTGCCCTGGGTCTTTCCTGGAAAGTGGGCAGGCTGGTCCCTCGGCCCCCACCCTACCTCAGGACGGGGCTGGGTGCGGGGCGATGCTGCTTCTCTCCTTCTGCCTGCACTGACTCACACCGGGGTGGAGTCTCTCTGCGTCTTTCCCACTTGTTTCCAAAGATGAGGGGGATGGGGAGATGAAGTCTCCTGGGAGGTAAAGATGCAGACAGCTGAGAAAACCCCTGGGCCCACTCAGCAGAGTGGGATTTATGGGCACAGATGTGGGGGCTGGAACCCACATCCCATTTGTGAGAGGGGGACGGGCTGGCCAGCCTCTGGGATTCCCCCGTTGTGGGGTCTATGTCTGTGGAGGCCGTGCCTAGGGGTGCAGCCTGCTGAGACGGCTGCAGCAAAGGGTGGCCTCACCACTGCACATTTGCATTCAAAAACTGCTGCAAGACAGGGTCTGAAGCGTGGCTTGGAGGCCCTGATGGGCTCTCCCAGCCAGGTGCTCTCTTTTCCCAACTTTCGGCCCGACCTCACTCAGCTCCCTGGCCGTACACTAGCCTGTTGAATTGCCTGTCCCACCCACTATGTTGGGGTAGGGCTGGCTTGGGTCCCTCCATCATTTGTGGCAGGAGGGCTGGCGAGGGCACTGGCTGGGGCAGGCGGGGCCCCTGGCAGCTATGCCTCCCTCCTTCCCCAGTGGCCCATCACGACCTGGATAACACGCTCAACTGCAGCTTCCTGGAGCCACCCTCGGGGCTGGAGCAGCCCTCGCCATCATGGTCTTCCCGGGCCTCCTTCTCCTCCTTTGACACCACGGATGAAGGCCCCGTATACTGTGTACCCCACGAGGGTGAGTGCCCCTCTGCTTGGGGTGAGGACCCCTCTCGCTCTGACCCAGTGAAAGGTTCCAGCTGAAATTTCTGTGCTCTAAGAGACAGGCAGCATGGGGAGGAAGGGCTAGTTAACTGGGGGGTGGATACACAGTTGAGGTTGCAGAGTGGGCTTCTTTGCTGCCCAGCACCAGACTGGGGTAGGGTCTGGGGAGGTAGCCACAGCCCAGGTTCACTTCTGGGGAGACCAGGCAGAGAAAATTCCGGGCTTGGGGAGGAGGTGGCAGAGGAGACAGGAAATGGGGTTTGCAGGATATGGGGACACACTTTCACCTGAAGCCTTGGCTCACAAACATCAAGAAGCAGCCTGAATAGCTGGGCTTCTGGCCTCTCTCTTCCCCAGACCACCCCCGTGAATGACTTTGGGCAGGTGACTAACCTCTGAGCCTTAGAAGGCCTTTCTCTTAAAGAAGGACTATGAATCAAGGGTCAAATGTGGTGATGGTGGCCCCCCAGGCTGGGGATGTGGTGGGGGAGGGGTGCGAGTCCAGGCCGAGTTGGGGCTGCAACCCAGGAATTAGCCCCACTACCCCAGCCCTCCACCTCCGGGGCTCTGAGCTAAGTTTGTGGTCAGTGCAGTGAATGTGCCAGGCATGTCTGGATGCCACGGCGACTGAGCGCCAGCTGGGGCGGGAAGAGGAGGGGAGGCGGGGCGCCAGCGAGGGTTTGCTCTTGGAGGCTGGGGGGCCAACTCTTTCCGGAGGAGGTGACCGCCCCGCTCGTCCCTTGTCAGAGGCGGCAACCGAGAGCCGGGACGCGGAGGTCCCCATCGCCCCAGCCACTGCCCCTAACGAGGCGCTGGCTTCGTCCCCTGCACCGGTGACTACGCCCGCGGAGGAGGCCACGCCCCTCCGCGCGTCCTCCGACAGCGAGCGGTCAGCGTCGAGCGGGGACGGGCCTGGCGGGGCGCTGTATGCGCGTGTGGCCCGGCGTGAGGCCCGGCCGGCCCGGGTCCGGGGCGAGGCCCGAGGCCTGTCGCTTTCGCCATCGCCCGAGCGCAGGAAGCCACCGCCGCCCGACCCCGCCACCAAGCCCAAGGTGTCCTGGATCCACGGCAAGCATGGTGCCGCCGCCGCGCGTGCGCCGTCGCCGCCACCCGCGGGCCCCGAGGCCGCTCCCAGCCCCAGCAAGAGGAAACGGACGCCCAGCGACACATCGGCGCGGCCGGACGAGCCCTGCAACCCTAGGGCCCGCGACCCGACGCCGCGACCCCCGGGGCTGGCAGAGGAGGGGCCGGCCCTCGCCGCACCCTCGCCGCCCCGGGCTCGAGCGCGGGGCCGTGGCCCTGGCCTCTCAGAGCCCACGGACGCTGGCGGTCCCCCGCGCAGCGCACCTGAGGCCGCCTCCATGCTGGCCGCCGAGCTGCGCGACAAGACTCGCAGCCTGGGCCGCGCCGAGGGGGCCGTGGGCACGCAGGGCCCCCGAGAGAAGCCGGCGCCGCCGCAGAAGGCCAAGCGCTCGGTGCCTCCCGCCTCGCCGGTCCGCGCGCCCCCCGCGCCCGAGGCCCCAGGGCCCGAGAAGGCGGCAGCGGGCGCGCCCGGATCCGACACCCCCCGAAAGAAGACCCCCATCCAGAAGCCGCCTCGTAAGAAGAGCCGGGAGGTGGCGGGCGAGCCGGGCCGAGCGGGCGCGCCCACCCTGTAGTAGGTCGGCCCCGCCGTGCCTGCAGCTCCTCGGCTTAGCAGCGCTGCTTGTCACCCCGCGTCCCGTGCGCGCCCGGCGTCTCCCGCGGGGGCCCCAGCCCAGAGCAGCCTGGCGGGAGGCTGCGTCTCACTGGCTCAGGCCCAACGGCCCTCCTGGATGGGGTCCCGCGCTCGGGCAGGAAGCCCCATCCCAGTGGCTAAGGCCTGACAGACGCTTTGCTGGCCCCTCCCTTCCCATGGCCTGCCTGTGGAGGGCTCCCACCAGCCCGGGTCTCAAAGGCCAAGGGCAGGAGGGCTCTGCCTAAAGAACACCTCTTACTGGCCAAGAGTGCCTTGGCTGGGTCACCTTCTCACTGGCTGAGGCCAGAAGCACTTCCACCCTGGCAGTCTCTCTCTGGCCAGGGCCTGGCGCCTCTGGCTGGAGGTTCCCTTCTGTGACCCTAGCCAGAGGCTACTTCCACTGGCCGAGCCCCAGGGCATCTGGTTGACCGGAGCCTGGGGAGGAGGGCTGGTCTCTGCTCCTCAGGAGGCTTGGCTGTCTCCCCACCCACCCCAGCCCCACCCACGCTCTCCCAGCCCCAGCCTCCCCAGCCCTGGCCCCTCTGCTGTCGAGCTGGTTTTGATGGCCTCCCACCACCCCACATGCCTGGGAATCCGAGGGGCAACTCCAGTGGCCTGTGGAGATGTATTTATAGGCCCCCGGCAGGGCTGCTCCCACCCCATCCGGGTGCCCCAGGATGGGCTCCTCCCGGCAGGGGCTTGGCCAAAGCTTTCTTAATAAAGTGCCTTTTTTCTCCCCGTGCTCTGACTGCTTCCTATCTGCGGGCCTCTTGACGAGGATGTCCCCCCAAAGAAACTGTGCCAGGATCCCTCGACCCAAGTGGAGCCTGGGAGCCCAGGTGTGGGTCTCCCAGGACTATGTTGGAAGTGGGTCATGTCCATCTGCCCATCCTTCACCTATTTATCAAGTTTATTGGGCACCCACCTCGGCCCACCCCATCCTGGACTGGCAACCTGGGATGAAGGGTGTGTAGGAGCAGATAGAGTGGCACCCTTGGCTACGAGGAAGGAGCCAGCGCATGGGGCTGCTTCTGCCCTGCACCTTCCCCACTGCCCACTGCTGTTATACTTGGGGCCTCGATCTGTTTGGTGTGGCTGGGGCGGGTCAGAGGCTGGGGCCAGGGGGTAGCGGGCCACGGGCACAGCCTCCAGCCGGGCCGCATCTGGCACAAACAAGACAGTCTGGCACCACACAGAGCCCCGCTGTCCATCTCAATGGGCTCCCTGTCCTCAGCCGGAAACTCTCCCGGCCCGAGAGGTGGGGGGAGGGGGAGAGCCCGCCTGGCCCAGAGCCCTGGCTGGCCCTGCTGGCAGTGCCCCCCCTCCCCTGCTCCCCCACCCAACCTCGGCCTGCTCCCACTCTGGCCTGGCCTTCTTTCTGTGGCCATTTGTCCTAATGTCTTCACTGCTTCTGGCCCTCAGATGGCCTCGCAAGTGACCTTCCTGAGCTCCAAAGCCTCACTTTTCTACCGTGTCCGCTGTCCCTCATCCATCTGGGCTCCTCCCATCTCGCTGCCTCTGCCTAGCAGGCCTCTTCCTCACCTTTTGCTGCCAGCTCTTTCGATCAGGAGATTCTGCCAAGATTCTCCATTTATCTCCCCATCCCCGCCCCATAGGCCCCAGCACGACCAGAGTCTGGCCAGTGCTGGCAGCTCAGGGATCTCACCTGGCAAGTCTTCTTGCCCTCTGGCCAGATGCCACGTGGAGGTAAACGTCAGTGACATGTACAGGGGCTGAGCCACCTGAGTGGAGATGGCCTCATGGCACAGGCGGGACATCTGGCGTGGCTCCCGTGGCCGTAGTCCCTGCATCTGGCCTGGTCAGGCAGCACGTGGAAGGCAGGCTCCCTGTCCCCGGGGCACGCACCTTCCCTCGAGCCAGCTGGGCACCCTCCCAGCCGTGGCCCTGCGCCTGGCCAGCCTCATCCCTTCTGGCACCAGGCCATGCTGGCTGCCGGGGCTCAGAACACAGGCTTAACGTCAGCCAGGAGGGGCAGCTGCCCAGCTGGGCTCAGCAAGGGCAGGGCAGTGGCTGAGGAAGGTGGTGGAGGGCAGTGAGGTGGTTCGGGCCACAGTCTTGCCATGTACCCCCCACCCACCATGTGCCACCCTGCCGCTCCCCAACCCCTGAACCCCTGCTCCAGCTCGCCTGCTCCCTGGCCTGGATCAGCACCGTGTGGGGCGACCAGAGCTGTCGCATCGGCCAGGCCTTTCCTGAGGCCCCTCCGCCGCCTGCTCTGGGAGCCTCCAGGCATCCAAGACCCTGAGCTTCAGGATCCCCTCTGTGTGGGTGCCTCACAGAGCAGGAGCACCTCCCGCACTTCTGGCAGCCAGCCCTGCCACCCTGGGGGCCAGATGCTGTGGCCTGGAGACCAGGCAGGACCTGGCCCAAGAAACCCCCCAGGATGATCTGGTAGCCGCCTGGAGAGGGAGCTGCTGGGACCCCCTCCCCACCCCCATAGGCCTGCAGCAGTGCTAGCTCCCAGGGCAGGCGCCACAAAAGGGAACCGCGGCTGCTGGAACCTCCGTTGCCATGGGGACGAGGACCACAGGACCCACATCTGGTAGCGATTGAGGAGGAAAAATTATGAGTCGTGGAAAACGCAAATATTTTTTGTAGCACAGAGCACAAAGGAGCGGGAGGAATGTGGGACTGGAGAAGGCCTGAGCCCTGCCGGCTTTCAGGCGGGGACAGAGAACATATCACACAGAGGCAGAGCTACACCTACACGCGCGCGCGCACACACACACACACACACACACACGCATGCACACAGATGCACCGTCAGACACACACACTGAAACATACCCACACCTACAACCAGACCCAAAGAAAAACAGAGATACTCACCACCAGTACACTCACCCCCCTGGACGGAAATGGACAGTCCCGCCAACACAAACACACAGAAACGCTGAGACAGAAGCCCTGCCACACTGCACACACGGACCAGAAGAACCAGTGAAACACCAGGAGAGATGCACACACTGAAGCAAACATGCGCGTACAGGGAAGCACACTCACCCTGCGAGACACACACAGACAGAGAAGACTCAGCAGGGACGTCCCTGGCAGTCCAGTAGTTAAGACTCTGAGCTCCCACTGCAGGGGGCACGGGTTTGATCCCTGGTTGGGGAACTAAGATCCCACAGGCTGCACCGCAAAAAAAAAAAAAAAAAAAAAAACAACTCAGCAGCATACACGATACCACCAAGCTCGGGGCACCGAGATGGACATAACCCTGCAACGCAAAACACACTCCCTAACTTACAGAAGCGTCGGGAGAGACACAGACCCTGCAACACACACACGCGGACACACACACACAGCCAGACCCATAGCAGCACCAAGAGCACTCACTCAGTCCACCACACACGCAGGAGAACCGAGACAGGACGACGATACTGAATTTATCTGAGCCCCATGCCCGAGATTGCACCCTGCTGCAAGCCCAGAACAGGCCAACCCTGAAAGGCCGTGTTGCCCTCTCACGTGCCAGACCCCCTTATTCTTCCTCGCGACTTCCTTGATCCCGCCTCTAGAAAACCCCAGCCACTGCCTCTCCTTGTGATGTTCCTTGTTAGTGAACCTTCCTCCTGTTGCTGTAGCCGGAATAAAATCATCCCCTGATCATCTCCCCTCACGGTTCTGCCACCCCGACCCTTGTCTTCAGGTCCTGGGCACCTGCTCCAAGTAGCGCCCTCCTGACGTGCCCTGGCCCGCAGCAGCCCCAAGGTCCTGTGCTCTAGGCTCTTGTCTGTTGGGAGCACGGTAAGAATTTGAGTTTGATCCTTTTTGAGGGTTTGTTGATTTCTGGTACTGGATTCTTTTGGGTTCATAGTCTGACCATTTGGTCTTGTGTCTGTTAGTCTTTTCTGTTCGCCTATTTGTCTGTTTTGAGCTTAAATCAATTAAGAGTTAGTACCCGCTGGGAAGATGGTTTGAGGTGGTGATAGATGAAAGAGCCATGTGGACACGAAGGGTTCCTTAAGGCCACCGGAGAGGCTGTGACAGGAACAGGGGCGCCTGTGACACACCCAGCAGTTGGTACCTTTGGGGATGCTCACCCAGATGCTTGGTGGTGCCCTGCACAAGAGGGCAGTGGTGAAGGGGGTGGGGTTAGGAGAGCAAAGGTCTGGGAGCAGAGAGTGAGAGTCCAAAGACAGGTGAGGGTGTCTGCAGAGGTTGGGGCCCCAACAAGGAGGAGGGCAAGTGGGAGCATGAGAGGGAGTCTGGGTGGAGGAGATATCGGATGGGGTCCAGATCACTCGTGCACCTAGGCAGGTAAATGGGATTTTCACTAAACCATAACAGACTTCATATTTTCTTAACCAGTTTTTCAGAGTTTTTCCTTCCCACCTTGATTTACTTTTTAAAAATTTATTTATTTTATTTTTGGCTGCTTTGGGTCTTCGTTGCTCTGCACGGGCTTTTCTCTGGTTTCGGCGAGTGGGGGCTGCTCTTCGTTGGGGTGCATGGGCTTCTCACTGCGGTGGCTTCTCTTGTTGCGGAGCACGGGCTCTAGGCACGCAGGCTTCAGTAGTTGCAGCCCATGGGCTTAGTTGCTCTGTGGCATGTGAGAACTTCCTTGACCAGGGCTTGAACCCATGTCCCCTGCATTGGCAGGCAGATTCTTAACCGCTGTGACACCAGGGAAGCCCTTGATTTACTTTTTTTAAAAAATAGTCTTTATTTTTTAGAGAAGTTTTAGGTTCACAGCAAAATTAAGAAAAAAGTACAGAGTTCCCATATACCCCCTGCCTCCCAGTCCCCCCACTATCAACATTCCCCCCAAGTGGGACATTTGTTACAATCGATGGACCTACACTGACACCTCAGCATCATCCACAGCCCATGGTTCACATCAGGGGTCACTCCTGGTGATGTACATCCTATGGGATTGGAAAAATGTACAATGACACGTGTCCACCATTAGAATATCATACAGAGTAGTTTCACTGCCCTAAAAACCCTCTGTTCTCCACCTGTTCATCCCTCCCTCTCCCCCAGGCCCTGGGAACCACTGATCAGTTTATTATCTCCATAGTTTTGCCTTTTCCAGAATGTCATAGAGTTAGAATCACACAGCATGCAGCCATTTCAGACTGGCTTCCTTCACTTAGATGTACATTAAGTTTCCTCCATGTGGGCTTCCCTGGTGGCACAGTGGTTAAGAATCTGCCTGCCAGTGCAGGGTACATGGGTTCCAGCTCTGGTCCGGGAAGATCCCACATGCCGCAGAGCAACTAAGCCCATGCGCCACAACTACTGAGCCTACGCTCTAGAGCCCACGAGCCACAACTACTGAAGCCCGCGCACCTAGAGCCCGTGCGCTGCAACAAGAGAAGCCACTGCAATGAGAAGCCCGTGCCCCCCAACGAAGAGCAGCCCCAGCTCTCTGCAACTAGAGAAAGCCCACGTGCAGCAACGAAGACCCAACGCAGCCGTAAATAAATAAGTTTATTAAAAAAAAATAGTTTCCTCCACGTGCGCTTACGGCTTGACGGCCATTTTTTTCTACGTCGAATGCTTTTCCGTGCTCTGGATGTACAGTTTATTCATCATTCACCTCCTGCAGGAGGTCTCCGCTGCTTCCAGTTTCTTTTTCCTAACGGTCTGACATGCATTTCCAGAGGCAGTGTGTTGGTGGGAGGGGCCGGGCAGGGGGCTTTCAGAGTAGCTGTGCTACTTTCCGAGCGGTGGAGCTCCCAAGGACTGCCGTCCACTCGGGGAAGGGCTCCCGAGAGGCGGAGCGGGACGGTGGCGCCATCTAGCGGTAGGCCTCGCAGCACCTGCCGTCTCCAGTCCCCGGGGCAGCCCAGGGATGCGGGTCCCAGGCCCAGATAGTCCGGTAAAGCAGACAGGGCCAGGGGAGGAGCCAGAGGCCGGTGATAGCCTCGCGTGACGTGGGTGTTATGTCACCCTAGACATCGCGGTGACCTGATCCACGGGCACAGGCCCGGACCTCAGCTGGGACCACAGCCCAGCGCTCCCTGCTCTGTGCCCAAGCATCCACTGGCTCTGCCCTCCACGTTCCGCAGGCACAGGGACAGTCAAGTGCGGAATTATTGGACACTTAAAAAAAAAAAGTTAAGGGACTTCCCTAGTGGCGCAGTGGTTAAGACTCCGGGTTCCCAATGCAGGGGGCCCAGGTTCGATCCTTGGTGGGGGAAATGGATCCCCCATGCATGCCAGCCAGCTAAGAGTTCACATGCCACAACTAAGGAAGCCGAGGGTCGCGACTAAGGAGTCCGACTGCTGCAACGAACACCCGGTGCAACCAAATAAATAAAATTTAAAAAATTTTTTTAAATTAAAAATAAGAGAAAAAAAAGTTAAAATTGGGACTTCCCTAGTGGTCCAGTGGTTAGGGCCCCACACTTCCACTGCAGCGGGCCTGGTTTGATCCTTGGTCAGGGAACTAAGCCACGTGGCCAAAAAAAAAAAAAAAAAAGAGAGAGAGAGAGAGAAACAACCCAGTTAAGATTGATGTTACCTGTATTTTATCACAACTAGTATATATATGTATCTATTAAACAAACGTGACTGTGAGTAGAGGCTGGAGGTTGCTGGAATAAGGACTGTATAGAATATATTAGCCAAATGGTAACAACAGAATTCTGGCCATTGGAGCACTGCCTGCCGGTGCCACTTCAGCTGTGCTGGGACAGGCCTTAACTGACCACTGGTTAAGGTCACAGCAGTTCACCACGAGGTGCCATTTGTCCTTTCTGGGTTGAAAACCAGGCCAGTTTGAACTGATAGCTAGAGAAAGAGGGGGATAATCACCCCTTCCCTTAATGCATCTGTGTAATGGGTCTCCTCCTTCAAGTCCCAGTTTTAACGTATTTTGGGCCATATTAACAATTTTAATGGCTCAGCAAGTCTTCAGGGTCTGATTTGGCAAGGTCAGAAGTAAGGGACAAAGTTTTTTGTTTTTCCTTTCTTAAAAATTTATTTATTTATTTTTGGCTGCATTGGGTCTTCATTGCTGCACACGGGCTTTCTCTAGTTGTGGTGAGTGGGGGCTACTCTTCGTTGCAGTGAGCGAACTTCTCATTGCAGTGGCTTCTCTTGTTGCAGAGTACAGGCTCTAGGTGTGCAGGCTTCAGTAGTTGTGGCACATGGGCTCAGTAGTTGTGGCTCACGGGCTTAGTTGCTCCATGGCATGTGGGATCTTCCCTGACCAGGGCTCGAACCTGTGTCCCCTGCATTGGCAGGTGGATTCTTAACCACTGCACCATAAGGGAAGTCCCTGCTTTTGTTTTAATATTTATTTATTTGGTTGCACCGGGTCTTAGTTGCGGCACGTGGGCTCCTCAGTTGCGGCACGTGACCCGGTTGCACCGGGTCTTAGCTGTGACATGCATGTGGGACCTAGTTCCCGGCCCAGGGATCGAACCAGGGCCCCCTGCATTGGGAGTGGGGAGTCTTAACCACTGCGCCACCAGGGAAGTCCTGCAAAGTTTTAATTTCATTCCAATTAAGGCTTCTATCTTGATAATGGGCGGTCCCAGAGGAGCGGGAGCCAGACCCTGGAAGAGTAAGGTGCATTTTTCCTTCTGAGCTCTGACCCCTGGGGAAGCCCAGGTCACAATGTGCCGAGACCAGGTGGGGGCAGCCATGGACATTCTGAACTGGGGGCTTTCCTTGGTGGGAGGGTTTGGTGCTTTGGGATGAGAGGACCAGGTCTTGGGATGCTCCTCAATAATTCCAGGTCACCTAGGGCCTCGATAAGGGTAGTGGTTCCTCGGCAAAGGATGCTGTGCAGCCTCAGAATCTGTAGGTGCTTCTCTGAGAAATGATGACATGTGTGTGCCGAGAGCCCTTCTTCCCAGGCATCCTTGAGGCCAGTCCCCATTCCACTTCATCTGCCATACTTTTCCTTCTCTACCTCAACTCTGTACCACGATCCAGAGGGGGAATTGCCAACCTACAGCCTGGGGGCGAAACCTGGCTGGATGCATGTTTTCATAAATAAAGGTTGACTGGACCCCCCCACCCCCACCCCGCGAGCGCTCAGCGCAGTGTAAAGCCCTTGAACCCTGCCAGGTTGTTTAATAATTGGCCTCCCTCCCCTAAAGTAGCCACTGAGTGAGAGCAGGCCACTGTCCAAGCCACAGATGGCGGAGCGAGGGGAGGGCGGAGGTCCTGCCCAGGAATGCGATGCTGTGAGGGTGGATGGGGCGTGGCCATTCCTGAGAGGCTGGTGCACCTCGTGGAATAGATTATTCTTTTGGGGGCCCAGTTTGAGGGCACTGAGATATGCTGGCCAATTAAAGTGAATCCAGAGCCGGTATAAGCAGGGGCAAAAGCTACTTAGTGCCTTTTTCGTGGTCCAAATCCTTAACTGTGTATTAAATTTTGAAATTCTGATCGAACCAAATCGCAGGCCTGTGTTCCAGATTCTCTTTCTCCCTTGCAGAGGGGTGTGTGTGTATGTGCGTGTGTGTGCACTCTCACAATATAACTCAGAGGTACCCTGTATCCTCTATAGGTCCTTCAGTGTGTCCTATATCCCATAGGAGGTACTCATGCTGCGGGCCCCCTCCTCCAGGAAGCTCCAGGCAATACTGTCAGTACGAGCCTGAGGCCTTGGGCCATGGACCAGTTAGACACGTTTATCCTAAGTATGTGATTTATTGTGAACACGTGTTTTGCTCTGGGGTGTGGGTTTGGGGCCTGGAGTCTGAGAGACGGAGGTCAGTGGCATGGGTGTTGCAGCCCGTGTAATTGACCCCCAGTAAAAACTGAGGCTGGGGGGCTTCCTTGGTGGGCAGCCCTTTGCTCCCAGTCACACGTAGTTGCTGAAAATTAAGTGGGGCTCCGTGGGGGAGGGGGACGCCTGGGAGCCAGTGCCTGGTCTCTCCTGGATGTTGTCCTGAGTGCTTTTTTCCTTTGAAAAGGGCACTAGTTGGCCTTTGTGACCAAATGATCCTGGCCCCGAATTTGCTTTAACCTCTGGGAGACGTGAGATGGGGCTACATATCCGCGGGCCTCAGTCTAGTAACAAGGGGGGCTGCAGGACTTGGGGATTGGCTGGGTCCCCCTGCCGGCTCTGCGCACACCTGGTGGCCGCTGCTCACCCCTAATCACCTGAACCCTGGCCCCAATTCCCCACTCCCAGCCCATCCTGAACCCCAACCCTAATTTGGGTCTCTTGGAGCCTTGCCCTGACCATGACCCTGACCCTGACCCTGACTAGCACCCAGATGCCGTGACTGCTGGACTCGGGAAGGTGTCCTCCACTGCTGGGGTGGGCCTGCTGCCCTCCCGTCCTCTTCAGGCTCTGCCACAACCTGCCTGCAGGCAAAATGTCCAGGAGCCCGTGGAGGTGGCCTGGCTGGTGCCCTCCACCCCTATGTCTGTCATCATGACATTGGATAGGAAAGAACAGTGTCACCCCAGAGCAGTGCCGCGGGAAGAACTATGGACCCAGTAGTTTCTTGTTCACAGTGGAAATTGCTTTTTGTACTGATATCAAAAGTAATATGTCTGTTGTTTTAATAATTCAGAACATGAACAGTCAGTCCTAACCCATCACCTAGAAATCAGTAGCATCTGGTGCATATATTAGGGGGTCCTTGTGGGTTCTGTCCCAGCCCCCATCCCCACTTCAGTCTTCATTTCTTCTTTTTTTTTTTGAGCTTGCTGGAGACCAGCCCCGCAGGAGGAACGCAGCCACTGCGAGCTACTGAGGTTGGGCCCCTTCCCGCTTTGGAGCAGGACAAAGCCCCCATCACGGGTGGTTATTTCCAGGGAAAACCAGAGTGACGTCTCAGGCTCACTGCTGGGTAGTCCTGCTGACTGCACCCCAAGTCCACCCATCCTAAACGTTAACACACTGTTGACGAATGGGGTTCATCCCAGTGTTACAAAGATGATGGGATGATAGAAAACCTCCTCATAATCCAGCTGTATCTCCGCCACAGGAAAGAAACCCATACAGTCATTTCTGGGACATGCTGAGGTGTGGCTTAATTCTGCATCCAGCCCTGATTTTTCAAAGACCTAGCAAACTAGGCCTACAAAGATAGTTCATTAACAGGATAAAAATCCGTTGTGGCCAAGAGTCAGCATTTCGCCCGACAGTAAAATACTAGCTCTGTTCCCCCTTAAGTCAAGATGGAGACCTGAGCCCATGGATAATCAGCCAAGTTTGTTCCACCTGCCGTCCCTGGTCAAGGTGGGTTTAAGACATACATGTCCTCCAGGTGGCATGGAGCCTAAATAAGGTGTTTGCCCAAGTTGTTTTCCAGGAGCCTGGAGTCAGCTGCGTCTAGTTCGAGCTGATATGGTTAAGCCTGGATGGGACCACCCACCCTCCACCGCGCCTGCGCCTGACCTTTCCCCTATCACCTTTCCCCAAGCCTCGGACTGCCCAGCTCCTTCAACCCACAAGTGCTCCAGCCCCTGGCCTTCGGGGAGGCAGCTCTGCAGCTAGTGCTCTTCATGGAGCTGCAAACCTTGGCGGCTCAGCATTTTCCTTGCTGCATGTCGGGCAAGACGAGCCTGGTCGGGGAACTAACTTAGCGGCCAGTCAGGAGGTAAGTCCGGACGACTTTTTGCCTGTGGCTCGTCCAAGGCTGGTACTGAGAGGCTGTGGACGGGTCTGGGCAGCGGCCTGGTCCGTCTGTTCCAGGATCGTCCTCGGATTTCCCTGGAGAGGTGCTGAAAACTTCCTCTCTTAGTTCTGTTTTGCAGCAAAGTGACAGTTTGGGGGTTTGGGTTTGGAAGACACTTTTGGGTGAGTAACCTCATTACAGAATCGCACATGTGCCTAGATTGCCTGGTAATCCATCCAGGTTGGAGGCCCACTTGGCGGGATGCTGACAGAGGACACAAGGTTTGCGGTTGCTGAGGTACCGCAGGCCAGGGTTAGAGGCTGGGGCTCTGGGTTTTGGTCTTGTTTGTTCTGGTTTGTTTTGTCTATGATTGTCTTAATTGTTAAGAGTTGGCTACTGGGCATTGAATAAGGACCCATAGGGAGATTTTACTGCTGTGACCACCTGGAAACAATCCCCTTCAAAATGGGAAGTGTTAATTCAATTCCCCCTTGCAGCCCTCAGGCTGCATTCTCCAAAATTGGGTGGTTTTTCAGGTGTAAATCCATAAGAAAAAGATGGTAACACTGTGTGGCCACCATTTCCTTTAGAATCTGGAGCAAAATGGTCTGAAAATGGATCCTTAAGTTAGAATACAAATTTGCGACTTGATTTATTTTGTAAACGGGAAGAAAAATGGGATGAAATCGCTTCTGTACAGTCTTTGATGTTACTGTATCAGAATAAGCCTGTGCCGGGCTTCCCTGGGGGCGCAGCGGTTGAGAGTCCGCCTGCCGATGCAGGGGACACGGGTTCGTGCCCCGGTCTGGGGAGATCCCACATGATGCGGAGCGGCTGGGCCCGTGAGCCATGGCCACTGAGCCTGCGCGTCCGGAGCCTGTGCTCCTCAACGGGAGAGGCCACAACAGTGAGAGGCCCGCGTACCGCAAAAAAAAAAAACAAAAACAGAATAAGCCTGTGCCAAGATGTCAAGTTGTGACTCAGCGGGAAAGGAGGCCAAGGAACCCCTCTTGCTTGATTCTGATGAGGAGGAGGACTTGCTGCTGCTCTTTACCTACCACCGCCTGAGCCTCAGGCTCCCCCCTCCCTACCCTTCGGGTCTGGGGATTGAGAAATAGGAATGGTCTCGGTCTCCCCATCTCCTACCCTCCAGGGCACTCGACTTGGCCAGGGAGCTGCCTAAACTCAGGCCAGGAAGCATTGGTTAAGGGGAGTCCCCGCTGGGGGTGTGAAAGCTGAGAGTGGACAGCGATGGGATGGGAGGGATCCGGGTCCACGCCCCTCCTTCAACTTCAGCTTTTTTTTTTAAATTAATTAGTTTTATTTTTTCAGCTGTGCCACGCAGCATGTGGGATCTTAGTTCCCCGATCAGGATGGAACCTGCACCCTCTGCTTTGGAAGCCTGGAGTCTTAACCACTGGACTGCCAGGGAAGTCCAACTTCTTATTTATTTAATTGGAAGAACAATATGCCAACTTAGAGAGATGACCAAAGAGAACAGAAAATCTTTCATCGATCCTTGCAACCTGCAACCGGACCTGGGCAGATGCTTGAAATTCATTAACTACCCTCCTCACCTCAGAAAACCTTCGAGAGATGCTGGGTGGAGCCTGGGAGGAGGCAGATCAGCTTCACGAAGGAACCCCTGGTGCCCCGTGCAGCCTGCAGCGAGCGTGGCTTTGCCAACAGCAGATCCTAATTGGGATGTGAGTGCTGGGGATGGGTGAAACTCAAACATTATGGAGATCGCATTCTTGCAGGATAGTGAAGAAGGGGCCAAGACAAGGAAGCCTTATTAAAGCAGAGGAGGTAAGACAGAAATCAAATGAGGAGGCTTCAGAATTTCTAGGCAGTGTCTGTAAAGCCTCCAGGCAATACAGATGCAGACCCTGAGGCCCCAAAGAGTTCAAAGGTGGTCAGTGTGATTCTCATTGGCCAGAGCGGCCCCTGACATACAGAAGAAACTTTGAAAAGTCGGGGGGCTTTGGGAACACCTACCTTTCAACTTGTTAAGTTGCCTTCAAAGCTCTTAATGGCAGAGACCAGGTTCAGGAGAAAAGGGAACAATGAAGAATGAATCGGGCCACTCTGCTGGCAGCTGACTGAACCCAGGGAAGAGCCGGACCAAACCGAGGAGGTAAGCGGCCTAAGCTTCCACTTGAAGGGGACACCTGATAGCAGGATCCTGCCAATGTGCATATTGCAAAGAGCAGGAACACGTCCTAAAAAGAGAGTCCCGCCCTAAATCAGCCTTTTTTTTTTTTTTTTTAGGCTGTGTTGGGTCTTCGTTGCTGCGCGGGGGGCTTTTCTCTAGTTGCGGCCAACGGGGGCTACTCTTCGTTGCGGTACACGGGCTTCTCATTGCAGTGGCTTCTCTTGTTGTGGAGCATGGGCTCTAGGCACGCGGGCTCAGTAGTTGCAGCACATGGGCCCTGGAGCACTGTCTCAGTAGTTGTGGCGCACGGGCTCAGTTGCTCCATGGCATGTGGGATCTTCCCCGACCAGGGATAGAACCCGTGTTCTCTGCATTGGCAGGCAGATTCTTAACCACTGTGCCACCAGGGAAGCCCCTAAATCAGACTCTTGAAGAAGGTAAATAGGTGGCGCATCAGCTGCCTGAGCTAAGCATGACGGTGACCACGAATGACGGGGCCCTGGGGAACCCTTTAAATCCCACTGAGTCCATCACTACGTCCCACACAGAGCCCCGGTGACCATGACGGTTGGAAATCAACTTGACTTTGTGATGGACGCGGGGGCCACTTACTCAGTTTTAAATACCCAGTTTTCTAAACTTTCTTCTGAGACTATTAGTAACTGGGGTGTCAGGAGAAACCTTCAAAAAGCCTTTTCTCCAACTGCTAGACTCTCAGATGGAGCATACCTTTCTGTACGAGATTTACAAACTAAATACCAGGGTTATCTTTACACCTGGATGAATGGACATTGAATCATCACAAGAGCAGGCTCTCAGCCCCCAAAGAGAACAGCCTGCAGCCACTGGGAAAGATATCCTGCAGGAGGTGAGTTTGGAGGTGTGGGGTGTGTGTGGGCAGGAGGCTGCACCTCTACGGGTTAGGCTCTGTCCCGGAGCAAAAATTCCAAACTTAAAGCCCTTCTTATGAAAGGAGCCGGCAAAGTGTGGAATTCAACCCCTGCCTTCCTGGAATATGACTTAATACACCCCTGCTGGTCACCTTATAAGACTCCACCTTTACCAGTCCAGAAACCAGGCACAGGTGGATATCAGTTTGTACACCACTTCAGAGCAATGAATCAAATTGTAGGAGATACTCATCTCTAGATCCTAACACTGCTCACTACTTTGTGCAGAGATTTGTTGGTTTACCCTATTGGATTTGAAGGACTTTTTGTTTTTTTGCATAACCTGGGTTTTGAATCCCGAGTTGTCTGCTTTCAAATACAAGATACAAGAGTTAAACACAAGTACTGCTGGACAGCACTTCCTCCGGGATTTAACAATCTCCCCTCAAGATTGGGAGAAATCCTGACCACAGGTTTGAGGGACCCTCACCTAATGAGGGAGCCCCCAGAATGTGGATGATACTCTGATGGCCAGTCCAACAAAGGACGCCCGAAACCAGAATACAGCTTTGATGGAATTTCTTGGTTGAAGGGGGCGGTAAGGTGTCCAAGAAAAAAAGCACAGAGTTGTCAGTCCTCTGTTAGACACTCAGGTTTTGAACTCACAAGGACAGAAGCTGCTCCTTGATGGAGGGAAGCTCTCGCCAGGGTTGCTGTTCCCACCAAGAAACAACCACGGGGGCTCCTGGTGATGACCGGGTTAGGTCCCACTTAGATCCCCAACTTCTATGTTGTAGCAAAACCCCTTTAGGAAGTTCTTTTTTGTTTGTTGTTTTTGTTTTTTTGGATTTTTTTGGCTGCACCAAGTGGCTTTCAGGATCTTAGTTCCCTGACCAGGTATGGAACCCGGGCCCCCAGCAGTGAAAGCGCCGAGTCCTAACCGCTGGACCGCCGGGGAATTCCCTAGGAAGTTCTTAAAGGGGGAGACCATGACCCTTTAGACTGAAGTCTTGGAAGGATAACCATCCTGAAGACCAGCTCCATCCTTCCTGGACTGGACCTTGGGTGGTTGTCCTCATGACCCCTTCCTCGGTGAAGTTGAAGGGACACAGACATCTCTGGGCTGGCAAATGACTCCCTAGCCATCTTAAGTTGGTTTCCAAAAAGAAGTTGTTTAGGGCTTCCCTGGTGGCACAGTGGTTAAGAATATGCCTGCCAATGCAGGGGACAGGGGTTCGAGCCCTGGTCCGGGAATATCCCACATGCCGCGGAGCAACTAAGCCCATGCACCACAACTACTGAGCCTGTGCTCTAGAGCCCGCGAGCCACAACTACTGAGCCTGTGTGCCATAACTACTTAACCCCGTGAGCCTCGAGCCCATGCTCTGCAGCAGGAGAAGCCACCACAATGAGAAGCCTGTGCACCGCAATGAAGGGTAGCCCCTGCTCGCCACAACTAGAGAAAGCCCGTGCAGCAACGAAGACCCAAGCAGCCAAAAATTAAATAAATAAATTTATTTTTAAAAAAATGCTGTGAGCAAGAAATGAAGGTGTAGGGATTGATGCAGAGCTGACTTTGGTAAAGTGAAACTCTTTAGAAGGCAATTTTTTTTAATTGAAGTATCGTTGGTTTACAATGTTGTGTTAATTTCTGCTGTACAGCAAAGTAACTCAGTTATACACATATATATATTCTTTTTTTTTTTTATTCTTTTTTATATTCTTTTCCATTATGGTTTATCCCGGGAGTTTGGATATAGTTCCCTGTGCTATATAGTAGGACCTTGTTATTTATCCATCCTATATGTAATAGTTTGCATCTGCTCATCACAAGCTCCCAGTCTATCCCTCTCCCAACCCCCTCCCCCTTGGCAACCACAAGTCTGTTCTCTATGTCTGAGTCTTTTTCTGTTTTGTAGATTGGTTCATTTGTGCCATATTTTAGATTCTACATATAAGTGATATTATATGGTATTTGTCTTTCTGATTTCACTTAGTATGATAATCTCTGGTTGCATCCACGTTGCTGCAGATGGCATTATTTCATTCTTTTTTATGGCTGAATCATATTCCATTGTATAAATATACCACATCCTCTTTATCCATTCATCTGTTGATGGACATTTAGGTTGTTTCTGTGTCTTGGCTATTGTGAATAGTGCTGCAATGAACATTGGGGTGCATGTATCTTTTCAAATTATGATTTTCTCCAGATATATGCCCAGGAGTGGGATTACTGGATCATATGGTAAATATATTTTTAGTTTTTTGAGGCACTTCCATACTGTTTTCCATAGTGGCTGCACCAACTTACATTCCCACCAACAGTGTAGGAAGGTTCCCTTTTCTCCACACCCTCTCCAGCATTTGTTATTTATAGACTTTTTAATGATGGCCATTCTGACCGATGTGAGGTGGTACCTCAGTGTAGTTTTGATTTGCATTTCTCTAATAATTAGCGATGTTGAGCATCTTTTCATGTGCCTATTGGCCATCTGGATGTATTCTTTGGAGACATGTCTATTTAGGTCTTCTGCCTATTTTTCTATTGGGTTGCTTTGTTTTTTTGTTATTGAGCTGCATGAGCTGTTTGTATATTTTGGAAATTAAGCCCTAGTCGGTTGCACCATTTGCAAATATTTTCTACCATTCTGTAGGTTGTCTTTTCATTTTGTTTATGGTTTCCTTTGTTGTGCAAAAGCTTGTAAGTTTGATTAGGTCCTATTTGTTTATTTTTGCTTCTATTTCTATTGCCTTGGGAGACTGACTTAAGAAAACACTGGTATGATTCGTGTCAGAGAATGTTTTGCCTATGTTCTCTTCTAGGACTTTGATGGTGTCACATCTTATGTTTAAGTCTTTAAGCCATTTTGAGTTTATTTTTGTACATGGTGTAAGGGAGTGTTCTAACTTTGTTGATTTACATGTGGCTGTCCAACTTTCCCAGCACAACTTTCTGAAGAGACTTTTTCCCATTTTATATTCTTGCCTCCTTTGTCAAAGTTTAATTGACCATAGGTGTGTGGGTATATTTCTGGGCTCTCTATTCTGTTCCATTGACCTGTATGTCTGTTTTTGTACCAATACCACACTTTTGATTACTGTAACTTTGTAGTATTGTCTGACATCTGGGAGGATTATACCTCCTGCAGCTTTTTTTTTTCCCCCTTAGGATTGCTTTGGCAATTCTGGGCCTTTTATGGTTCCATATAAATTTTTGGATTATTTGTTCTAGTTTTGTGAAAAATATCATGGGTAATTTGATAGGGATCGTG
Organism: Delphinus delphis; assembly: GCF_949987515.2. Taxonomy (NCBI): domain Eukaryota; kingdom Metazoa; phylum Chordata; class Mammalia; order Artiodactyla; family Delphinidae; genus Delphinus; species Delphinus delphis. The sequence continues at coordinate 26,330,779 of NC_082695.1, forward strand.
TTAAATCTGTAGATTGCTTTGGGTAGTGTTGCCATTTTAACAATATTAATTATTCCAATCCAAGAGCACGCAGTATCTTTCCATTTCTTTGAATCCTCTTTAATTTCCTTTATTAATGTTTTATAGTTCTCAGTGTATAAGTCTTTCACCTCCTTGGTCAGGTTTATTCCTAGGTTTTTTTTTTTTTTTGGTGCGATTTTAAAAGGTATTTTTCTTTTTTTACATTCCTTTTCTGATATTTCATTGTTAGTATAAAGAAATATTACTACTTTGTTGAATTCACTTATCAGTTCTAGTAGTTTTTGTGTGGAGTTCTTAGGGTTTTCTATATATAGTATCATGTCATCTGCATACAGTGACAGTTTTAACTCTTCCAGAAGGCAATTTAAATATCTTGCTAGTTGCCAGAATGACTGTTCTTTTCTCTTGTGATGCTTTCTTTGTTTCTAACCTCCCAGGCTTGGAAAGACAATTTAATGATTCGGATTTCTCAAACTTTGGCAAAAACAGGTCATCTCTCTAGCTGTTGAATTTGTCATCCAAAAATTCTTTCTGTATTTGATCATGCTGACCCCTTGACTGTGACTGTCACTCATTTTTCAACCATCCCTAACTTCCTTGACTTCAGAGATAACATATCAGATTAGGCTCATCACCTGTCCCATCTTTCCTTGACGAAGCTGAAATTCGGTTCTCTCCCTGTGTCCTCAGATAAAAATAAATAGCCCTGGTGTGTGTAGCCCCCGTCAAGGTCATACTTGATTAGGATATTGTAGAAATGGTTCTTATTTCCCCAGCTTAAGTCCCTTCCATATTTAATTCCTAAGTGTTTCAGCCAAACAAATAAAGATCCAGATGCTCCAACATGTAAAAAGGTAAGACACTGATCCCTGCTTGAGTGTCCTAGATAAAACCCATATGTGTGTGTGTATATATGTGTGTGTGTGTGTGTGTGTGTGTGTGTAGATATATATCCGTGTGTATATATATGTGTGTGTGTGTGTGTGTGTGTGTGTGTAATTTTTTTCTTTGGTCGTGCTGTGCAGCTTGTGGGGTCTTATTTGAGCCACCAAGGATTGAACTCATGCTCATAGCAGTGAAAGCGTGGAGTCCTAACCACTGGATCACCAGGAATTCCCTAAAATCTCTATAAGTAAGAGCCTAAATTTTTTAAATTAATTAATTAATTATTTTTTATTTTTGGCTGTGTTGGGTCTTCTTTGCTGCACACGGGCTTTCTCTAGTTGTGGCGAGCGGGGACTACTCTTCGTTGCGGTGTGCGGGCTTCTCATTGCGGTAGATTCTCTTGTTGCGGAGCATGGGCTCTAGGTACATGGGCTCAGTAGTTGTGGCTTGCAGGCTCTAGAGTGCAGGCTCAGTGGTGGCACACGGGCTTAGTTGCTCTGTAGCATGTAGGATCGTCCTGGACCAAGGATTGAACCTGTGTCCCCTGCACCAGCAGGTGGATTCTTAACTACTGCGCCACCAAGGAAGTCCCAGTAAGAGCCTAAATTTTAACAATATATCTGACATTCTGTGTGCCCCCTTAGGGTGCACTTTGTGGTTATTTTTTTCTTTGGCCACAGCACGGGTCATGCAGGATCTTAGTTCCCTGACCAGGGGTCAGACCCACACCCACTGCAGCGGAAGCACTGAGTCTTCACCACTGGATGCCAGGGAATTCCCCTGTCTGGTTTTAATGACCAATTTTGGGTCTATGAATGCCTTAACAGTTGGCCTGAGGGTGATATGTTTACCGGGATCAAATGTTAACTTGAAACCAGACAAGAGAATATTCTCAAATGAGTGCTTAACAGTGTCATTCCTCAAGCCCCTGTTAGGTCTACACCCCTTATCAGCAGGAAGTGGCCAGAGTGGCCATTGTCCATCTTCCTCAAGGTTGAGAAACAATCAAAAATGGGCAGTGGGCTGAACCTGTGTATAATCAGTCAAATCTATTCCACTTGCCATCACTCATCAAGGCCATTTTAAGACTGCGTGCCCTCCAGGTGGCCTGGAGCCTAAACATTAAAGTGTTTGCCCAAGTTGTTTTCAAGGACCTTGGAGTCAGCAGTGTCTAGTTTGAGCTGAGATGGTTATGACTGGATAAGACCAGCCACCCTCCAAGGGGGCCTGCATGAATGTCTGCTCGGCAACTTTTTTTTTTTTATGACATTTCTTTCTTTCTTTAAAAAAAGGTTTTTTTTTTAATGCATTTTACTTCTATGCTAACACGTTATATACTTGGTGAGGTACAATCTTTAGTTCTTTTTTCTTAAATTTATTTATTTTATTTTATTTATTTTTGGCTGCTTTGGGTCTTTGTTGCTACATGCAGGCTTTCTCTAGTTGCGGCGAGCGGGGGCCACTCTTCGTTGTGCTGTGCATGCTTCTCATTGTGGTGGCTTCTCTTGTTGCGGAGGATGGGCTCTAGGTGCACAGGCTTCAGCAGTTGTGGCACGCAGGCTCTAGAGCACAGGGTCAGCAGTTGTGGCGAGTGGGCTTAGCTGCTCCATGGCATGTGGGATCTTCCTGGACCAGGGATCGAACCTGTGTCCCCTGCATTGGCAGGTGGATTCCCAACCACTGTGCTACCAGGGAAGTCCTCAGTGACTTTTTGAACATGCAGAGGCCTGTAGCTTAGTTACACCTGCACAAAACAACAGTCATAAGACCTTTTTCCAATCACCTTTCCCCACCACTCAGACTGCCCTGCTGCTTTACTCTTCATCCCATAAGTACCCCAGCTCCTTGCCTTTGAGGAGACAGATCTGAGGCTAGTTCTCCTCGCTTGGCTACAGACCTGGGCGTCTCAACATTTTGGTTTGCTGTGCATCAAGCAACCAGATGCTGTATCAGTGAGGAATACAATTGTGGGGAAGGACAAATGTGAGAAAAGCAGCTAAAGTCCATAACAAGAACTCAGGAAGTTGAATGTCAATGGCTGAAATGGCTGCTCAAATTCCATTCAAGGCCTAGGATCCTTTTATTTTCCATTCCACTATGTGGGTCTTTGTCCTCAATTATCTCATGGTTGCAAAATGGCTACCACACCTCCAGGCATTGCATCCAAGTTCCAGGAAGAAGAGAGGAGGAGGAAGGAGCAGTATCTCCTATCAGGAAAGCAGACTTCCCCAAAATCTGTAGCAGACTTTGTTGGTCAGAACTGTGACCACCACAGCTGTGATGGTTTTAGAGGCCAAAGCGTTGAGGTGGACATGTATTGCTCCTCACCCCAGACAAAGTCTGCCACAGGTGACCACTGCCACCAACACAGTGTTGCTCTAAAGTGCTGGGCAATGTGGGTTTTAAGAAGAAATGAAATAAAAGGCTATCTATATGAAAGAGGCAAGCTTTTTATTTCCAAGTAATGACTTTACCTAGAAAACAGGATAAACCAATAAACTGTTAGAGGCCTTCTGGAGTGACTCAGTAAAGCTGCTTGGTGTAAAATAAATAGACAAAAGTGTACCCACAGTCAAGAGTTGTTCTATATATGTTATCACAGAGCCAATTTACAAACCCCACAAAATTAGACTGAATTTAAGAATAAATATATGAACATATATGAAGAAAACTATAAACCTTTTCTGATGGTTAGATGCAGACTTAAATGGACAGTCATTTACCACATTCTCTGATGTGAAGACCTTATATCATATAGAACTATGTTAATTCTTCACAAACTGGTCAATTCTAATCCAAATCCCAATGAGATATGCAGGGGCATGAAGAGGCTGAGTTCCAAGAAAATGATTCCTGAGTCACCTGAAGAATAGATTAAAAAAATTTCAGGCTTCCCTGGTGGCGCAGTGGTTGAGAGTCTGCCTGCCGATGCAGGGGACACGGGTTAGTGCCCCAGTCTGGGAAGATCCCACATGCCGCGGAGTGGCTGGGCCCGTGAGCCATGGCCGCTGAGCCTGCGCGTCCGGAGCCTGTGCTCCGCAATGGGAGAGGCCACAAAAAAAAATTTTTTTTTAGACCTTCTTAAAATGTGGTCCCAGTCCTACCATCTATGAAAGTGAATGATGGAGCAGCAATAATGGAAAAGACAAGCCTATGGACCAGTAAGGAATGCAGTTCAAGAACGATGCAGGGACCTTGGATTTTTACATCCCAGATGGATGGATTTAAGAGTTAAATGTATAATATAACCAAAAAGGGACTTAAGGAAGGGCTTTCTTAGAACCAAGTAAAAATATAAAGAAAAATTGGATAGACCTGATTACACAGACTTCAAAAACCTCTGTACACTAAAAATGCAGTAACAAAATGAACATTCCAAATATGTGTGTACATATTGCATATGTGTGCATTGTATATAAGCATATATGTGTATATATTGATATGTATGTGCATATATTGTATATATGTATACGTGTATGTATATGTATACATGTGTATATATTGATATGTATATTTGTACTGCTTATATATTGCATGCATGTGTGTACACAAAAGAATGGAATAGTGGACAAAAGATAGGACTAGACAATTCATATGAAGAGAAGAACAGTCAAAAACAAGAACAAGTAACATCCTTAGATCTATCTATTTATTTATTTATTTATAGCTGCATTGGGTCTTTGTTGCTGTGCACAGGCTTTCTCTAGTTGGGGCGAGCGGGGGCTACTCCGTTGCAGTTCACAGGCTTCTCATGGCGCAGCTTCTCTTTTTGCGGAGCACGGGCTCTAGGCACGTGGGCTTCGGTAATTGTGGCACGTGGGCTCAGTAGTTGTGGCTTGCAGGCTCTAGAGCGCAGGCTCAGTAGTTGTGGTGCACAGGCTTAGTTGCTCCGCGGCATGTGGGATCTTCCCGGACCAGGGCTCAAACCCGTGTCCCCTGCATTTGTAGGCGGAAGCCCAGGGAAGCCCAGGAACAAGTAACATTTTTTTTTTTTGCGGTACATGGGCCTCTCACTGTTGTGGTCTCTCCCGTTGCGGAGCACAGGCTCCGGACCTGCAAGCTCAGCGACCATGGCTCACGGGTCCAGCCGCTCCATGGCATGTGGGATCCTCCCGGACCAGGGCACGAACCCATGTCCCCTGCATCGGCAGGACTCTCAACCACTGCGCCACCAGGGAAGCCCAGGAACAAGTAACATTCTTAATGTATCAAAATGGCAAATATAAAAAGTGATTGGGAATTCCTGGGCGGTCCAGTGGTTAGGACTCAGTGCTTTCACTGCCATGGCCCAGGTTCAATCCCTGGTGAGGGAACGAAGATCCTGCAAGCTGTGCAGTGCAGCCAAAAAAAAAAAAAGAAAAGAAAAAGCGTGTGTAGTTGAGGTCTATATCGACGGGGCTTTTTCTGTAGACTTACATGGTTGGAAACGCCTCACAGAGTAACTATGTGGTTTCCTTTCTCACAGGACTAGATCTGTGGAGAAGAACTACAAGATAGAGTTGCTAATAAACTGTGAAAAACCTAACAGTCAAATTTTTTTTTATCTTACGTATTGGCATATGCTAACTGTTCTAGGGTATGATAGCTTAGGAGTGAATATCATTTGAACTTAATGCATGTTTAGAGGGTGTCTATAATTCAGAACCAGGCAGATCCATCTCCTGACCCTAAACATGGTTGTACAGTAAATTGCTTGAGGAAACTGGTTCTCAAAGACTACAGGAGGGAATTTTTTTAAAATTAATTTTATTTATTTTTGGCTGCATTGGGTTTTTGTTGCTGTGCGCGGGCTTTCTCTAGTCGTAGTGAGCAGGGGCTACTCTTCATTGTAGTGCGCGGGCTTCTCATTGCGGTGGCTTCTCTTGTTGCAGAGCACGGGCTCTAGGTGCCAGACTTCAGGAGTGTGGCTCAAGGGCTCTGGAGCGCAGGCTCAGTAGTTGTGGCGCACGGGTTTAGTTGCTCTGCAGCATGTGGGATCTTCCCGGACCAGGGCTCAAACCCGTGTCCCCCGCATTGGCAGGCAGATTCTTAACCACTGTGCCACCAGGGAAGCCCAGAGGGGAATTTTTGAAGTGTGTCAATGTTCCATTAAAGATCAAAGAAGCTCAACTAAACAAATTGTGGACTGACTCTCACAACTATGGATTGAGCAAAAATTCTTTTTTGAAAGGGTTATTTTGAAGATTATTACTCTAATACTGGAGAAGCTAAGGTGATTGGCAGTGGAATGAATCAGAACATGTACAATTCCTTAAAAATTTATTTATTGACTTAAATAATTTTGCCTATAATACAGCCCTTTACACTTTTTTTGTAAAAAAAAAAAAAGACGTGTATACACGCAGAGGAAAAAAACAGAAAGAAATCCATCTCCAGGTCATGACCTGTGAACTGATTCTAAGGGTCATTTTAATTCTTATAAAATTGATTTTTTCCCCCAAATTTCTTCAATATACATGTATTACGTGTATGATCAGAAAACAAAGTTTATATGTAAATAAAAGAACATCGAGACTTCAATGGAAGGGGGCCGAAGGGTATTTCAAACAGTTTTCAAGAAGACCAACAATAAGAACACATTCCATTTCAACCTCACCTGTTATCAAAGAGCAAGGTGCTGCTCTCAGCTGAGGGCGTTAACAGCCCCGCCAGGCAGACAGCAGGTGTGGTGTCCGGGGTCCCCCAAGATGTTTGCATTTGAATTTCTTTTAAAATAGGAAAAATGAGTATGAAAATGAATCAAACCGAGATTTTATCTATCTTTTGCCAATGCAGTTGTCCAATAGAACTTTCCCTATTTGTCATGGAGGAAGGGCCTGAGACCAGCCCCAAGGACGCTGGAGGAACGATGGGGGCGGACACCTGGGATCATCGCCGTGGCACCCAGAAGCAAGCCCGTCTGGACCCAGCTCGGAGCAGCGTGGGCCTCCGGGACCTGGACGCGCCTGACAACTACTGTCGGTTCTCCTCACACTGAGATGGTATTACTTTTGTTATCACACAACCAAAAATATACTAAAACGATGCCTTAGGCTGTTCACTTCCTTTATCTCAAAACTCTCACTTCTAGAAATCTACTCTAAGACAACGCTAAAGAAGGATAATGCAAAAAGATGCTATATGAAGAATGACTTGTAACAGTGAAAACTTGGAAATAACTTCTGCATCCAACAAAAAAACAGCTAATAGAACATCACGCCCCCATCCAGAAGGACAGCTCCAAAGACAGTGAGGCTCTGCGGGAAAAAGAAGTCCTGCTATGCAGGTAAGCAGGGGAAAAAGATTAGAATGTTGACTGTATACACCGTGTTTAATGTAAAAATGCAATATCAAAAAGCAGAAGGTAACGTACCAAAGTGCGAAATGCAATTTTATTAAGAATTATGGGTATTTTCCCCTTAATTCTGTATTTTCTGTAAAGTGGTTATTTTGCCTCCATAGTTTAAAAAGTATACTAAAAAGCATTTCATAAACTCTAGCACTTTATACAAATGTGAAGTATCATCACTGAGAAGGCAGCTTATATCTGCTTAGAACTGAGCAGAAATGACATGAGTCCCAGATGAACACCGTCTTTTTCCTTCTCCGGGGAGCACGGGGCCCAGCTCCTCTCACAGGGCTGAGCTACGTGGTACCTGAGCGGCCCTGCAGGTGGCCTTGCCAGCCGGGGTGGAGGTGTGCTTCCAGACACCTGTGTGCCAACACTGCACCCTGGAGGCACACCCCTGTGTCCTTCCAGCTTCCAGCATGGACGAGGTGGCCAGGCATGAGGCTGGCATGTTAGGACCCGGCTATGTGGATGCTGGGCCAGGTTCCAAGACAGCTGCGCTAACAGCATGACTAACAACATGACTCTGCAGCAGAGCTATGTGAGTGAAGCGAGTCCAGGAAATTTGCTTTTTCCCAAATGCCTACCACCTGAGCTTATTCTCCTCTCCTGGAATATAACGTTCACTTAGAAGTAATACTGTTCATAATTCAGTTTTTTTTTTAATTATCATTCTAAACGTAAGAGTTTACAAAGGAAATTCCAGATCGAAATCACACCAAGAGGCTGTCCAAGGACACATGACTGACATACCTCCTTTTCATATGCAGGGAAGATCTGTCCCCCCTCAGTGACTTCCAAACCCATCAAAGAAAAGACCGGAAAAAAAAACCCCAGGAAGACAGTACATCCTCAAACGCGCTCAATTCTCCTCTCCTACGGTGGATCCCTTCCCAGGAGGTGACAGCCTTAAGGGGTGTTTCCGGGTGGGCAGGTGGGTGTCTCTCGCACACATGAGTTAATTTCTGGGGTTGCTGCCCACGGGGAACTCCTTCCGGCCAAGGGTGGGACCACGCCCAGGAGCTCAGCCACGCCTAGGGCATCAACAGGGCCCACGCTGCTCCCGCCGGAGCCCCCTGTACCCAGTAGGCTGCCAGGCATGCAGTAAGTGCTCAGCAAGCGCTTGTCGAACTGGACGGCAAAGGGCTTCTCCCTGCTGTGCAGCCTGCGGTGCTCTGCCAGGGGGCCGCTCCAGCCGAACACCTCGCCGCACTCATGACACTTAAAGGGCTTCTCCGCGGAGTGGGTCTTTTGATGTTTAATGAGACAGTGATTCTGGCTGAAGGCCCGGCCGCACTGGCCGCACTTATAGGGTTTCTCCCCGGTGTGGACGCGCTGGTGCACGATGAGCGACGAGTGGCAGCTGAAGGCCTTCCAGCAGCGGCTGCAGTCGAAGGGCTTCTCGCCGGTGTGGACGCGCTGATGCACAATCAGGTAGGAGTGGGAGCTGAAGGCCTTGCCGCACTCGTTGCAGCGGAAGGGCTTCTCGCCACTGTGGACGCGCTGGTGCACCACCAGGTACGAGTGGCAGCTGAAGGCTTTGCCGCACTGGCTGCACTTGAAGGGCTTCTCGCCCGTGTGGGCACGCTGGTGCAGCGTCAGGCGGGAGCGGCTGCTGAAGGCCTTCTGGCAGTCGCCGCACTGGAAGGGCTTGTCCCCGCTGTGGAGCTTCTCGTGCACCGTCAGGGACGAGTGGCAGGTGAAGGCCCGGCCGCACGCGCCGCACCGGTAGGGCTTCTCACCAGTGTGGATCCGGCGGTGCCGCGTCAGGTGTGTCCGCTGGTTGAAGGCCTTGCCGCACTCGCCGCACCGGTAGGGCCTCTCACCGGTGTGGACACGCAGGTGCATGCCGAGCAGCGAGCTGCAGCTGAAGGCCTTGTCGCAGGCGCCGCACTTGTAGGGCCGCTCGCCCGTGTGGACGCGCCGGTGCACGTTAAGGGATGAGTGGCAGCTGAAGGCCTTGCCGCACTGGCCGCAGAGGAAGGGCTTCTCGCCGGTGTGGACACGCCGGTGCTCCAGGAGGTTGGTGCTCCAGGTGAAGGCCTTGCCACACTCACCGCACTTGTAGGCCTTCTCTCGCGCGTGCCACCGCCGGTGCAGTGCCAGGGCCGCGCTTCGCTGGAAGGCCTTGCCGCACTCGCCACACGTGAACGGGCCGCTCCCGGCACCCGGGCTCTGATGCCTGACTCTGCTGGACTGCACGCTCCCCACGCAGCCGTCCGGAGAGGCTCCTTCTGCGGGAAGGCTGGGCTGGGCCAGGAGGGCACACCTCCGGCCAAGAGCCTCCTCAGACACCACATGGCCCCATCGGTGCTCCTCTGTGGGACCGTCCCTGGTGCTGGCGGCCTCACATTGTGACAGAGCAGTCGCCAGGGCCCCCTGGGCGCCCCTGTCACCAGGACCGGGGCTGTGGAGACCGGACCTCGCCAACCCACCTGCGATCAGCTCCCATGACGGTTCTTCTTTGTAAACGCACAGCTGCTCCTCCACCTCAGGCCCCGGCTCCCATTCTGGTTCTGTAAGAAATGGAGATACTACCTTCTGAGAGCAGGCGGAGGTGCGGCGCTGGGGCTCAGGGCTGAGATCTGCCGGGAGAACAGGTAAGTGCAGGAGAGAGAGTAGAGATCAGCAGGGGGAGAGAGAGAGCGCAAGCTCAGGGCTGTGCGGAGGGGAGCACTCAGGGCAAGGCAGGCAGGCTGGCGAGCAGGGAAGAGGAGGAAGAAAGAGGGAAAGGAGCCTTGGAGAAGCCAGGGGATGCTGAAAAGAGCCAGGGGGCGGGGGGAGGACAGAGGAGCAGGAGGGGCACTGAGCAGGTGCAGACTGAGCAGGGCAGTGGACCGCGGAAGGAAAGCAGGCCCCATGGGGCAGTGGGGGTGGGGCTCCACATCCTCCCACTGCATCCCACTCACCTGGACCAGCCCCTCCAGGGACAGCTCTAGGCGCCCACCATGGCTCCTCGCCTCGTTCCAGGTGAGAGATTACATCTGGCTTGCAGACGGGAGGCCCTGTGCGAAGGGAGAAAGCGGCGTGGCTCTGGGTGCTGTGCTCTCCAGACCAGCCCACAAGCCCAGCAGCCCTGGAGTGGCCCCAGCGGCCTGAGGCACGGAGAGGTGGTGCCAACTTCAAGGAAGGGGGCCTGAGACATGGAACCCATACTGACATGTGTGTCTGAGGACCCCACAGGTACTGACATGCCCCATCTAGGGCAGGCTGGGCTTCCAGGGCCCTGTCCACCCCCTCCCTTTCCTCTGGGCCCCACCCCAGGACCAGCCACACTTCCAGGTAAAGATGCCAGTTGGTGCCACAAGGGCCTGGGGCATATACCACAAGGAAGACTCAGGAACACATACAGACTGGTGGATGCCTAGACTGCGGCCTCCTCACCTTGGGAGCCATCTTACCCAGGGCAAGAAGGTTCTGGTAGTTCTCCAGCATCACGTCCCGGTACAGGGCCCTCTGAGGGGAGTCCAGCTGTCCCCACTCCTCCTGGGTGAAGTCCACGGCCACGTCCTTGAAAGTCACCAACTCCTGGAATGACACACATGTTCTCTCTCACCCAGGATGGGAGTCAGTCCACTTGCGTTTTTGGGTGACTGAGGACCTCAGTAGCAGAGATAACCTCGGGTGACCTCCTGAGCGCAGAAGATAGGGCTGTAGACACCATCTGTCTTATAGCCCCGACGCACACACCACAACTCAGCCAGGAATTGCCACGCAGCCTGGCCTGGGAGGGCCCAGCTAACTGGGCAGCCCACGTATAGGTGCTACAGTGGGGGCACAGGCTGAGGCCATAAATTCTGGCCAACTTACAGAACTTGAAATATAATACAAAGAGCCTCAAACCCTATTCAAGTCCCATCATCACTGCAAAAGGCCCCAAACCCAGACAGGAAGCCCTCACTGCACCCTAAGGAAGGACCCTGTACTGCTCCGTGTCCTTCCTGCTTGCCCCCCACTCTTTCCTGCCAGACCCCTGCTCCCTTACCCTCCTGGGGCCACATCCCAGCCCACCCCCTCGCAACCTTCTCCCACTTTCCCCCAACACTGGCCCCTGGTCTCGGGGTAACCCCCCCAACTCGGTCACTCTGGTTCCAAGTGTCCTGAAAGTCCCAAATGACTTCCCTTATGTGACTCCTCCTCTGGAACCCCAGTATTCTGCCGGCCAGGGCTTCTTACCTCTCCAGCTGGGCACGCCAAGAGGTTGGAGACCCAGTGCCTGTCCCATGAGAAGAGAACAAAGAGCAGCCCAGGCCACATACAGTCATGACAGGGATGCATTAGAAGATAGGCAGGGACTTCCCTGATGGTCCAGCGGAAGACTCTGCACTCCCAATGCAGGGGGCCCGGGTTCGATCTCTGGTCAGGGAACTAGATCCCTCATGCCGCAACTAAAAAGATCCCACGCGCTGCAACTGAAGACCCTTCACGCAGCAACGAAGATCCTGCTTGTCGCGACTAAGACCCAGCACAGCCAAATAAATAAATAAATACTAAAAAAAAAAAAAGGTGGGGGTTGGGGGGACACAGAAGTGGTGGGGCAAGCAGGTCCTCAGCAGTAAAGTGAACTGGAGTCAGGGAGGAGGTGGGGAGGCAGGCCACAGTGGCCAGAGTATGAAGATAGGTATCTACTCCAAGGTGACAGCGTCTGCATTCTGCAGCAGGCAGCATGGGGGGAAGGCAGGAGGGGGACAGGCGTGAACAGGTTCTGAGCATGGGCCCAAGGAGTGACCTGGTTAAAAAAAGCAGCCTGGTAAAAACTGAGTTTCAAGTTCTGTTTCTAGACACAAAGGGGTAATGGGCACCAGATTTGCCCTCCTTACCTCAAACAACTAGTAAACTGGGTAGGATGTATGAAACAATGGTCAATTTCCAGACACTGGACAAAGGACAGCTCAGAACAGAGACCCCTGAGAACAAACAAAGTGAGCCCTACAACAGCCTCACCTTCCCACATGGAAGTAGTCCCTGATCACAGTGCAGGGTGTGGGAATCCAGAGAGAGCTTGTGGTCCAAGGAGTTGAGGAGACAGAGAACAGAGTTTGGGGAGACCAGGAAACTAGAATTTTCAGGGCAACGTGCCACAGCAAAGGGAGCCACACAGGCTTGGAACTCTGGATGTGCTCAAGATTGACTGAGGAATGACCCCAAACCAGGGAAAGAAACAGCAGAAAGAGGTGTGTGCAGGACAATCATTAAAACTCAAACAGGACTGGGAACAGTCTGTGCTCCAACCGGCCAGAGTGAATGTCCTCCTGCTCTATGGGACACTGAGTAAAGTCCCCAGAAGGATGCTGCTTCAGCAGTGGGGCAAAATTAGCCTGAGATTAAAGACTTCTCTGGACCCACCTTAACAAAACCTAAAAGTAAGCCTTGGAAGGATCCAACTGACACTAAGTAATTTCACTGCATCACAAAACATTTAAGGAATTAAACCCAACACCCAACAAAGTAAAATTCACTCCATCTAGAATCCAATCAGGTAACTAAAAGGAAAAAAAGTTAATAAAATCAGAATTAAAAGTATCATAAAACTAAACAAAACAAAACAACAACAAAAAAGTATCATAAAACAGTATTTGTTTACCTCAAAAGAAAGCGTTAAGGGTGAAAGAGAATTAAAAAAGATACAAGACGTAGAAAACAAATAGCATAACGGCAGATATAAACCCAGCCGTATGGATAATTATGTTAAATGTGAATAGTCTAAATATCCCAAGTAAAAACTACAGATTGTCAAATTGAATTTAAAAAGTAAGACCCAGGCTTCCCTGGTGGCACAGTGGTTAAAAATCCACCTGCCAATGCAGGGGACATGGGTTCAAGCTCTGGTCCGGGAAGATCCCACATGCTGCAGAGCAACTAAGCCAGTGTGCCACAACTACTGAGCCTGCACTCTAGAGCCCGCAAGCCACAACTACTGAAGCCCATGTACCTAGAGCCCATGTTCTGCAACAAGAAAAACCACCACAATGAGAAGCCCACGCACAATGAAGAGTAGCCCCTGCTCACCACAACTAGAGAAAGCCCGCACGCAGCAATGAAGACCCAAAGCAGCCCCTCTGCAAAAAAAAAAAAAAAAGATACCCAGAAAATTCTCCACATATTTAGAATTAAACAATACACTCCTGAATAATACACAGTTGAAGGAGAAATTACAAAAAAATTAGAAACTATTTTGAACTGAAAAAAAGGGAAATACAACAGAAAATTTGTGGAATATAGCTAAAGCAGGACTTAGAGGTAAATTTATAGCACTGAATGCTAATGAGAATAGGTGTCAAATCAATACCTCAGTTTCACCCTTAAGAAAACAAAGTAGTATACACTGATGTGTATAAAACTGATGACTAATAAGAACCTGCAGTATAAAAAAACAAACAACAAAAAAACAACTAATACTAAACTTTCTTTGGTTATTTGTATGGAAATATGTTAATATAAATGTTTCAAACATTACATGAAATTTCTGAAAATCTTATATGTTCTGGTATAATGTTAAGTCATAATTCTAGTTATTACTTTAAAATGTATATCTCAGAAATAACTAAATTTCCTTGTCAATTCCATTATTATGAACTTTCATCAAATCTTTAACCGTGGTCATTTTTAAGTCTTTTGTCATTTACAGACAGTTCTGGGTGTACGCTGATGCTTTCGCAAAAATGTTCCTACAAAAGGGTTTCATCTTCAAGGAATTCATGGAAAAGACTCTGACAAGTACAGGTTTCTGGTAACTGACTATACTGCTGAACTGAATGAATAAGCATTTTCAGAACTCTAACGGAAAACTGATGAATTCATAAAAGTGCTAACAAAAGATCAAGATGAAAAAAAAATTAATTACATGGGACTGAGTGAACTGATGACGATGATTATAATTTTTGTGACTTTCTGTTTGAATAAAAAAAAAATCCCACAAGGACTCAGAGGCAAAAAATATACAAATCAATTTTCACTGCAAAGTAAAGGAGCTGTTACAGTGGAGAATTACTGGACTGAATATCAATATTATGACATAGTATGAGTGTGTTTCGTGTTTGGTAACTGCAATCATTGTTGCTTTTGTTGTGGTCATCCATTTACAATGCTTGGTGTCAGTTTATTTATCTCTTGTAAAAATAAAATACTGTGTGTGTGTGTGTGTGTGTGTGTGTGTGTGTGTGTGTGTGTTGTGAAAAAAAAGAATTCACTGGTGTAGGTGGGGTGATATTTGCATAATTACTCCTGTAGATTTGATTATTTATTTTATTATTTTGATTAAGCAATGCTACAATGCTAAAAGAAAATGCATACTTAGCTGTTAGCAGGGTTGAAGCTCCTGATGGTTGTAAGAGCTACCTGCCTGAATTTGGACATTAGCATTTTATGCAATGAATTAAAAGCAAAAAATCATTTCAAAAAAAAAAAAAAGAAGCCAAAGTAGCTACCTCCCTGGTGGTCCAGTGGTTAAGACTCTGCCCTCCAATGCAGGGGATGTGGGTTCGATCCCTGGTTGGGGAGCTAAGATCCCACATGCCTTGGGGCCAAAAAACCAAAAACATAAAACAGAAGCACTATTGTAACAAATTCAATAAAGGCTTTAAAAAAAATGGTCCACATCAAAACAAACAATCAAAAAAAAGCCAAAGTAAAGAAAGGAAATAATAATCAGAAACTGATGAAAAAGAGCACAGAAAAGCCATAGAGAAAATCAATGAAACCAAAAGATGGTTCTCTGCAAAGACCAATAAAATCAATAATTAAACATATATTTACTATATGACTCAGCCATTCCACTCTTGGGTATTTATTCAAGAGAAATTAAAACACACATCTATACTTATACTCCAATATTTATAGCAGGTTTATTTGTAATAACCTAAACGAGGAAACAACCTAAACGTCCATCAGTTGGTGAATGGATAAACAAATTGTGGAGTACATATGCAACAATGTTATGTGCTGAACTGTGTCCCTCCAAATTCATATGTTGAAGCCCTAAGCTCCAATACCTTAGAATGTGACTATATTTGAAGACAAGGCCTTTAAAAAGGTAATTAAGGTAAACGAGGTCATTAAGATGGGTCCTAAAATGGTAGAATTAGTGTCCTTATAAGAAATGGAAATTTGGACACAAATATGTACAGAGGGGAGAACGTGAGGACACAGAGAAGCACCATCTGCAAACCAAGGAGAGAAGCTCAGAAGAAACCTATCAACACCTTGATCTTAGACTTCTAGCCTCCAGAACTATGAGACAATAAATTTCTATTGCTTGAGCCACACAGTCTGTGGCACTTTGCTGTGGCAGCCCTAGGAACCTAAAACAAATGGAATATCACTAGACAATCAATAGGACCAAGCTACTGATTCAAACAAGGAAATGAAGTCAAAAGCATAATGCTAACTGAAATAAGTCAGAAACAAAGACTACATATCTTATAATTCCACATGAAATTCTTAAAAAGACAGAATTATACTGGATGCCAAGGGGGTGGGTGGAGAAGATGGGCTTCAAAGGGACATGAAGGAACTTTTTGGGTGATGGAAAAGTTCTATATCGTGATTGTGGTGCTGGTTACACGACTGTATACACTTGCCAAAACTCACCAAATCCTACATATATAAAATTGGAGAAATTTATTGTGTATAAATTACACCTCAATAAACCTGATCCAAAAAACCCACCGGATTTCAGGGAAATGAGAAGGTCGGAGTGAGGACACATGCTGAGAACGTGCCCATAACTAAGGCATGCAGGGATGAAGCATAATGGTGATGGCACTGGCAGAAAGAAGGAGGAAATGGGCAGAAACAAAGCTCCAGAGACATCACAATGCGGTGCTGGCGAGAGAGCACTGTCAGAGGCTACGTGGTTTCAGTATGGAGGTGTCAACAGGCAAGAGCAGGACAGGATTTGAGCCTTGGCACAGGACTTTCTGAGGGGTATTACCAACCCACCAGCAAAAACCCATGTCTGGTGTGTCTTCATTTTGCAGGACAGGAAGCAAAAGGGTGTGGGAATCAAAGGCAGACGTGGAGGGGCTTCCCTGGTGGTGCAGTGGTTAAGAATCCGCCTGCCAATGCAGGGGACACGGGTTTGAGCACTAGTCTGGTAAGATCCCTCATGCCACGGAGCAACTAAGCCCCTGTGCCACAACTACTGAGCCTGCACTCTAGAGCCTGCGAGCCACAACTACTGAGCTCATGTGCCACAACTACTGAAGCCCGCATGCCCAGAGCCCGTGCTCCGCAACAAGAGAAGCCACTGCAATGAGAAGTCCGCGCACTGCAACGAAGAGTAGCCCCCACTTGCCACAACCAGAGAGAAGCCTGCGCGCAGCAACGAAGGCCCAACGCAGCCAAAAATTAAATTAATTAACTTTATTTAAAAAGAAAAAAAAGGCAGATGTGGAAATAAAACTAGCAGAAGAGTCAGAACAGCTCACGGGGGATGTCCCAGCAGAGCAGAACCCTTGACGTAGTATGAGACTGCTGGGAGGGGAGAGTACTTCAGAGAGAGGACCAGTTACTCAAAGACCTGAGAAGCTGGTATTTCAGGAATAATATCTGTGCACAAGAAGGGGAGTACCTCCCGAGGTGGTCACTCTCACACAGACACCACTTTTTCCTGAACCTTTTCAAGGCAAGTTGCAGACATCAGAACATCTCACCTTACATTCTTCAGCCTGTATCTCCTAAGGATGTTCTCTGACACAATCACAATGCCATCATCACACCCATGAAATTAAATATTCATACAACATGATCTAAGATACAGTATATTTTCAAATTTTCTCAATCTTTCTAAATGCCTTTGATAGAATATTTGGATCTATAACCCATCAAGGATCATGTATTGCATGTGCTTGTTATGTCTCCCAAGGGTCTTATAGAACTACAGCACATTCTAACATTACAGAAGCTGGGCATATCTCACCATACATGTTTTACAGTCATTTCTACTTTTCAAGTGGTAAGTTAACAGAATTGCCAAATCCTAAAAAAATCAAAGGATTCTCAATCCTCCTGACCTTTCACCACCTCACACTGTCTTTATCCAGCGCACTTTTCTAAACACTACGATGAGTGGGGGTAGTTTAGGTGGTGGAACAAAATGAGGAGCAAAACCCAAAATCTGTAAAAGGAGGGATTTGCACCTCTCCCAGCTGCAGAAGTGGCCCCAGGGCCAATTCCCTGTCGAGCCCACAGATCCTCTAAAACTCCAAGTTCTTCCATGAAGGTCCCATGTCAGGAGCTGGGTACAGAGGAAAAGCACACAGGGACACACCCCCTACCATCACTCTGACCCCAACACTGCAATGCAGCCCTTCCATCAGCTGTTCCACATCCTCCTACCTAATTCCATCCCGGAAAACTCCCCCAAACAAGGACCAACTGCTACAAACATCCCATGGGCCTGAGTGTGGAGATAAGTGAAGTGATCTCATGTGAGCTGTCACCTACTTGCTTGGGTGGCACTAGAACCACTCATCAGAGCTCCCAGCACAGTGCTGGGCACACAGCACAGTCCTCAGCAACAGACACATGGCTGGACTGAATCAGGCTGGAACATACACTCATGTTGATGGCACACCCCGGCGTCACCTGCACCTGTTCCCACGCGCAGAGCTTCCTGAGGACTGGAGAACAGGCCCCCAGGTGTGTGTGTGGGGTGTCCTTGGATGACTAAAGATTCTCGGCGGCCGAAGGAAGGTGCCCACCCTCCACATAAACAACGAAATGTTCAAAAAAGAAAACACAGCCACTCACCTCGGACCTGCCTTCCAGGAGACCCTGACTCAATTTATCTTCTGGAATCTCTTTGAGGGGAAGAACAGGGTCCTGAGAGGACGGAGCTGGAAAGGAGAAATGAGTCAAGAGGGCTGCTCTGTCCACAGCCACCAGGCACCCCCAGCACGGGGAGAATGAAGGGGAGGCAGGAAGGGAGCCCCAACTTCGTCACAACCTGATAGGGCATCGGGGCTAATTCTGCTACTCAGTGTATGGGTCACTCCCATTACGGAGGAAAAGCGCCGCCATTCCCGTCCCCATCATCCCCGGGGTGCCCACGGTGAAGAGGACGAGACCTGAATCCGGGACGCTTTCGGGAACCCAGCCCGCCCTCTCCGTGCAAATCCACAGGCCCACGGCCTGACTAGCCAACCGTACCTGCCTCCCGGGGCTCCGGGGCCTCCATGGCACCCTCCTTTGGCGGCCGCCCCGGGCGGGGGCGGGGCGGGTCCACCTCCCGGGGCTCAGAACCCTCGCGCAGCCCCGCGGGGCCGGCCCGCGCCCCGGGTCGGGGTCAGGCGGGCTCCGCAGGCGCCCCGCGCCCCGGGCTGTGCTCTCGCCCCATCGCTTGCCCCACCAGCCCGTCACCGACGTTGTCCGGGCCCGCGCGAGCCGGCCAGGCCTCGGGCTCTGCCGCCCGGCGCTGGGAGTCGCGGAGGCGGCACACAGGCCTGGGGCGGACGGGCTGACGAACCGACGGCCGGCCGGACGCGCGGACGAGCTCACCCACCTCACACAAGACTGCCGCCGCCACAAAAGAGCTCGGGCGACCGTCGCCAGACGTGCGCCTGCGCAGACCGGACGGGCACTACAACTCCCGGGATCTTTTGCGCCGCGCAGGGGTGGACTGCATTTCCCAGAGGGCATCGGGGCCGGAGCCGCTCTGACGTCTAGCACGGACGAGCGTGTAGCACAGTCTTCTGGGAAGTGTAGTTAAGGCGCCAGCGACCCTGCGCTCTGGCCCCGCCCCCTCTCCCCCATTGCTGTGGAAAGCGCTTGCATCTCGGGGTGTGTGTGTGATATGTGTGGTGTATGTGTGGTGTGTGTGTGTGTGTGTGTGTGGTGTGATGTGTGTGATGTGTGTGGTATGTGTGGTGTGTGTGTGTGTGAGGTGTGTGATGTGTGTGTGCGCACGCCTGGTGGGGTGAGTGTGGAGAGTTTAGGTTGGGTAAGTGTGGAACATTAAGGGTGAGTGACCTCTGTGTGAGAGGGACAGGGCCCCACGGGCACCTGCTGGGTCCTGACACTTGACCTACCAGTTGTCCCATCCCCAGGGATGGGAGTGGGTCCATTTCTCTTTGCTGGGAAGATGGATTCCTTTGCTTGGGACCACCCAGAACTGGAGGGAAGGGGCCCTCAGGAAGGCCCAGCTCCTGCACTCGGCCCCTGGCCCTTTCTTCTGACAGAGGGGGGATGGGGTGGGGTAGAGTGAGGGTGGGGTTTGGGGGGAGGGGTCTGCAGACTCCCCAGCCTCCCCATAATGGGTAGAGAGGCGGCCACCCTGAGGGTCCTGGAGTTCTGGGAAGGTGAGACCCCTACTGGGCCTGGCTGGGAACCTCCATGGTGAGGCCCCGGGTGCTATGGGCACAGAAACAAGGACGAGGGTGGGACGCCACAGGGCTGGAAAATGTGGCTGCTCACTCCCAGGCCTTGCTGGGTGGGGACCCAAGGCCAGGGTGGCAGGTACTGAGCGGCTATCCAGCTCGAAGAAGGGAGCGAGTGCCCTGTGCAGTCCAGGGCAGGAGGGGCCGTGGCATCCAGGGGCCTTCCACTAAGACCCTCGCTTTTCAAAATTGAGAAGTTAATCGATCCTGAGGAGAGGGTCGTGGGAACTTCTAATTCGGTCAGAAACCCAGGCTTCTGAAGGGGGTCGGGGACATGGCGGGGGGAATGTTCTTGTGGGCCTGAGCCCTTAACCTGTGGGGTGTGATGCCACCCTGGGGTAGACAGTGTCAGAATCCAGTCGAATCCTCAGACACCCTACTGGGGTCGGAAACTTAATTGTTATCATGGGGAAAATCCTCCACGCATTTGGTGACCAGAAGCGTCAGAAGTGAAGTGTTGTCTGTGAAGGGAAGGGAATACACAGGGAAGAAAGACAAGTCGGGAACAACTGGGTTTTTTCCTACACAGGAAGGAACACACTGAGTTTTCCCCTTTACACCTTCTTGGGGGCCGGAGGCGAGGTAGGGTTGGTGGTGGCAGTGGTATCTGTGACCTGAGGATCAAGGAGCAGGACACACACTGGCCCTGAGGCAGGAAGCTGTTGGCATGATGGGCAGGAGGGGGCGTGTCCCTGGGGGCAGGCCCAGAGCCCAGGCTCTGCAGGGAGTGGAGAGGAGCCCTTGGGTTGGAGGGTGAGGGCAGAGGGGGTTCTGATCAGACGTAGGTTTTTTTTTTTTAAAGGAACATTTTTTTAAATAGATCTCTATTGGAGTATAATTGCTTCACAATACCGTGTTAGTTTCTGTTGCACAACAAAGTTAATCAGCCATATGCATACACAGGTCCCCATATCCCCTCCCTCTTGAGCCTCCCTCCCATCCTCCCTATCCCACCCCTCTAGGTCATCGCAAAGCACCGAGCCAATCTCCCTGTGCTATGCTGCTGCTTCCCACCAGCCAACTGTTTTACACTTGATAGTGTATAAAAGTCGATGCTACTCTCACTTCGCCCCAGCTTTGCCTTCCCACTCCATGTCATCAAGTTCATTCTCTATGTCTACCTCTTTATTCCTGCCCTGCAACTAGGTTCATCAGTACCTTTTTTTTTAGATTCCATATATATGCATTAGCATATGGTATTTGTTTTCCTCTTTCTGACTTACTTCACTCTGTATGACAGACTGTAGTTCCACCTACCCCACTACAAATAACTCAATTTCCTTTCTTTTTATGGCTGAATATTCCATTGTATATATGTGCCACGTCTTCTTTATCCATTCATCTGTCGATGGACATCTAGGTTGGTTCCATGTCCTGGCTATTGTAAACAGTGCTGCAATGAACATTGTGATGCATGTCTCTTTTTGAATTATGGTTTTATCAGGGTATATACTCTGCAGTGGGATTGCTGGGTCATATAGTAGTTCTATTTTTAGTTTTTTAAGGAACCTCCATACTTTTTTCCATAGTGGTTGTATCAATTTACATTCCCACCAACAGTGTAGGAGGGTTCCCTTTTCACCACACCCTTTCCAGCATTTAATGTTTCTAGCTTTTTTGATAATGGCCATTCTGACTCATGTGAGGTGATATCTCATTGTAGTTTTGAGTTGCATTTCTCTAATAATTAGTGATGTTGAGTATATATATATATATTTTTTTCTTTTTTTTGCGGTACGCGGGCCTCTCACCGCTGCGGCCTCTCTCGCAGGGGAGCACAGGCTCCGGACGCGCAGGCTCAGCGGCCATGGCTCACGGGCCCAGCCGCTCCGCGGCATGTGGGATCTTCCCGGACCGGGGCACGAACCCGCGTCCCCTGCATCGGCAGG
Organism: Delphinus delphis; assembly: GCF_949987515.2. Taxonomy (NCBI): domain Eukaryota; kingdom Metazoa; phylum Chordata; class Mammalia; order Artiodactyla; family Delphinidae; genus Delphinus; species Delphinus delphis. The sequence continues at coordinate 26,352,279 of NC_082695.1, forward strand.
CGGACTCTCAACTACTGCGCCACCAGGGAAGCCCGATGTTGAGTATATTTTCATGTGCCTCTTGGCCATCTGTATGTCTTCCTTGCTGAAATGTCTATTTAGGTCTTCTGCCATTTTTTAACTGGATTGTTTGTGTTTTTTATATTGAGCTCCATGAGCTGTTTGTATATTTTGGAGATTAATCCTTTGTCCGTTGTTTCATTTGCAAATATTTTCTCCCATTCTGAGGGTTGTCTTTTTGTCTTGTTTATGGTTTCCTTTGCTGTGCAAAAGCTTTTTTTTTTTTTTTTTTTTTGCGGTACGCGGGCCTCTCACTGTTGTGGCCTCTCCCGTTGCGGAGCACAGGCTCCGGACGCGCAGGCTCAGCGGCCATGGCTCACGGGCCTAGCCGCTCCGCGGCACGTGGGATCTTCCCGGACCAGGGCACGAACCCGTGTCCCTCTGCATCGGCAGGCAGACTCTCAACCACTGCGCCACCAGGGAAGCCCTGTGCAAAAGCTTTTAAGTTTAATTAAGCAAGTCCCATTTGTTTATTTTTATTTCTGTTACTCTAGGAGGTGGGTCAAACAAGATCTTGCTATGGTTTATGTCAAAGACTGTTTTTCCTATGTTTTCCTTTAAAAGTTTTATAGTGTCTGGTCTTTTTAAGTCTTTAATCCATTTGGAGTTTATTTTTGTGTATGGTGTTAGAGAGTGTTCTAATTTCACTCTTTGACATGTAGCTGTCCAGTTTTCCCAGCACCATTTATTGAAGAGGCTTTTTCTCCTCCATTCTATGTTCTTACCTCCTTTGTTATAAATTAGGTGCCCATATGTGGGTGGGTTTATCTCTGGGCATTCTATACTGTACCATTGATCTATATTTCTGTTTTTGTGCCAGTACTATACTGACTTGATTACTGTAGCTTTGTGGTATAGTTTGAAGTCAGAGAGCCTGATTCCACCAACTCCGTTTTTCTTTCTCAAGATTCCTTTGGCTATTTGGGGTCTTTTGTGTTTCCATACGAATTGTAAGATTTTTTGTTCTAATTCTGTGAAGAATGCCATTGGTAGTTTGATAGGGATTGCACTGAATCTGTACATTGCTTTGGGTAGTATAGTCATTTTCACAATATTGATTCTTCCAACCCAAGAACATGGTATATTTTTCTGTCTGTTTATGTCATGTTTGATTTCTTTCATCAGTGTTTTATAGTTTTCTGAGTACAAGTATTTCGCCTCGTTAGGTTTATTCCTAGGTATTTTATTCTTTTTGTTGCAATGGTAAATGGGAATGTTTCCTTAATTTCTCTTTCTGATTTTTTGTTGGTGGTGTATAGGAATGCCAGATATTTCTGTGCATTAATTTTGTACTCTGCAACATTACCAAATTCATTGATTAGTTCTAGTAGTTTTCTGGTGGCATGTTTAGGAATTTCTATGTATAGTATCATGTCATCAGCAAATAGTGACAGTTTGACTTCTTTTCCAATATGTATTCCTTTTATTTCTTTTTCTTGTCTGATTGCTGTGGCTAGGACTTCCAAAACTATGTTGAATAAGAGTGGCGAGAGTGGACATCATTGTCTGGTTCCTGATCCTAGCAGAAATGCTTTCAATTTTTCACCATTGAGTATGATGCTCACTGTGGGTTTGCCATATACAGCCTTTATTATGTTGAGGTAGTTTCCCTTTCTGCCCATTTTCTGGAGAGTTTTTATCATAAATCAGTGTTGAATTTTGTCAGAAGCTTTTTCTGCATCTACTGAGATGATCATATGGTTTTTGTTCCTTAATTTGTTAATGTGGTGTATCACATTGATTGAAGAATCCTTGCAATCCCTGGGATAAATCCCACTTGATCATGGTATATGATCCTTTTAATGTGCTGTTGGATTCTGTTTGCTAGTATTTTGTTCAAGATTTCTGCATCTATGTTCATCAGTGATATTGGTCTATAATTTTCTTTTTTTGTGATATCTTTTTCTGGTTTTGGTATCAGGGTGATGGTGGCTTCATAGAATGAACTTGGGAGTATTTCTCCCTCTGCAAATTTTTGGAAGAGTTTGAGAAGGATCTGTGTTAGCTCTTCTCTAAATATTTGATAGAATTCGCCTTTCAAGCCATCTGGTCCTGGACTTTTGTTTGTTGGAAGATTTTTAATTATGGTTTCAATTTCATTACTTGTGATAGGTCTGTTTATATTTTCTAATTCTTCCTGGTTCAGTCTTGGAAAATTGTACCTTTCCAAGAATTTGTCCATTTCTTCGTGGCTGTCCATTTTATTGGCATATAGTTGTTTGTAGTAGTCTCTTATAATCCTTTGTATTTCTGCAGTGTCAGTTGTGATTTCTCCTTTTTCATTTCTAATTTTATTTTATTTATTTATTATTATTATTTTAAAATTAATTAATTTTTGGCTCCATTGGGTCTTCCTTTTTGCATGTGGGCTTTCTCCCTAGTTATGGTGAGAGGGGGCTACTCTTTGTTGTGGTGCACAAGCTTCTCATTGCGGTGGCTTCTCTTGCTGCAGAGCATGGGCTCTAGGCACGCGGGCTTCAGTAGTTGTGGCTTGCAGGCTCTAGAGCACAGGCTCAGTAGCTGTGGGGCATGGGCTTAGTTGCTCCGCAGCATGTGGGATCTTCCCAGACCAGGGCTCGAACCTGTGTCCCCTGCATTGGCAGGCAGATTCTTAACCACTGTGCCACCAGGGAAGTCCCCCCTCTAATTTGATTGATTTGCGTCCTCTCCCTTTTTTTCCTGATGAATCTAGAAAAGGGTTTATCAATTTTATTTATCTTCTCAAAGAACCAGCTTTTACTTTTATTGCTCTTTGCTCTTGTTTTCTTCATTTCTATTTCATTTATTTCTGCTCTGATCTTTATGATTTCTTTTCTTCTACTGACTTTGGGTTTTCTTTGTTCTTCTTTCTCTAGTTGTTTTAAGTGTAGGATTAGATTTTTTTTTTTAATAAATAAATATATTTATTTATTTTTGGCCGTGTTGGGTCTTCATTTCTGTGCGAGGCCTTTCTCCACTTGTGGCAAGCGGGGGCCACTCTTCATCGTGGTGTGCGGGCCTCTCACTGTCGCGGCCTCTCCCATTGCAGAGCACAGGCTCCAGACGCACAGGCTCAGTAGTTGTGGCTCACGGGCTTAGCTGCTCCACGGCATGTGGAATCTTCCCAGACCACGGCTCGAACCCGTGTCCCCCGCATTGGCACACAGATTCCCAACCACTGCGCCACCAGGGAAGCCCAGTTAGATTGTTTATTTGAGATTTTTCTTCTTTTTAAAAAATATTTATTTATTTATTTTTGGCTGCTTTGGTTCATTGTTGCTGTGCACGTCTTTCTCTAGTTGCAGTGAGCAGGGGCTACTCTTTGGTGCAGTGCACGGGCTTCCCACTGTGGTGGCTCCTCTTGTTGCAGAGCACGGGCTCTAGGCACGTGGGCTTCACTAGTTGTGGCTTGCCGGCTCTAGAGTGCAGGCTCAGTAGTTGTGGCGCATGGGTTTAGTTGCTCTGCGGCATGTGGGATCTTCCCAGGCCAGGGCTTGAACCTGTGTCCCCTGCATCGGCAGGCGGACTCTCAACCACTGTGCCACCAGGGAAGCCCTTAACAGTCTTTATTTTAAAGTCTATTTTATCTGATACGAGTATTGCTACTCCAGCTTTCTTTTGACTTCCATTTGCATGTAATATCTTTTTCCATCCCTTCACTTTCAGTCTGTATGTGTCCCTAGGTCTGAAGTGGGTCTCTTGTAGACAGCATATATATGGGTCTTGTTTTTGTGTCCATTCAGCCAGTCTGTGTCTTTTGGTTGGGGCATTTAACCCATTTACATTCAAGGTTATTATCAATATGTATGTTCCTATTACCATTTTCTTTATTGTTTTGGGTTTGTTTTTGTGGGTTTTCTTCTTCTCTTGTGTTTCCTGCGTAGAGAAGTTCCTTTAGCATTTGTTGTAAAGCTGGTTTGGTGGTGCTGAATTCTCTTAGCTTTTGTTTATCTGAAAAGCTTTTGACTTCTCCATCGAATCTGAATGAGATCCTTGCTGGGTAGAGTAATCTTGGTTGTAGATTTTTCTCTTTCATCACTTTAAGTATATCCTGCCACTCCCTTCTGGCCTGCAGAGTTTCCACTGAAAAATCAGCTGATAACCTTATGGGGATTCCTTTGTATATTATTTTTTGTTTTTCCCTTGCTGCTTTTAGTATTTTTTCTTTGAATTTAATTTCTGTTAGTTTGATTAATGTGTCCTGGTGTGTTTTTCCTAGGATTTATCCTGTATGGGACTCTCTGTGCTTCCTGGATTTGGGTGACTATTTCCTTTCCCATGTTAGGGAAATTTTCCACTATAATCTCTTCAAGTATTTTCTCAGACCCTTTCTTTTCTCTTCTTCTGGGAACCTGATAATTCGAATGTTGGTACATTTAGTGTTGTCCCAGATGTCTCTGATATTGTCTTCAATTCTTTTCATTCTTTTTTCTGTATTCTGTTTCTCAGCAGTTACTTCCACCACTTTGTCTTCCAGTTCACTTATTCTTTCTTCTGCCTCTGTTATTCTGTTATTGATTCCATCTAGTGTAGTTTTCATTTCAGTTATTGTGTTGTTCATCTCTGTTTGTTTGTTCTTTAGTTCTTCTAGATCTTTGGTAAACATTTCTTGTATATTCTCAATCCAGGTTTCCATTCTATTTCTGAGATTCTGGATCATCTTTACTACCATTACTATGAATTCTTTTTCAGGTAGACTGCCTATTTCCTCTTCATTTATTTGATCTTGTAGGTTTTTATCTTGCTCCTTCATCTGTGACATATATTTTTGCCATCTCATTTTTTTCTTTTTTTTAATGAGTGGGACTGTGTTCCTGCCTTACTGGTTGTTTGGCCTGAGGCTTCCAACATTGGAGTCTGTAGGCTATTGGGTAGAGCTGTCTTGGTGCTGAGATGACAAACCCCGTGAGACCTCACTCAAATGAATATTCCCTGGGGTCTGAGGTTCTCTGTTCGTCCAGTGGTTTGGACTTGGACCTCTCACTGCAGGAGCATCCCCCTGACGCTGGGCTTGTGAATCAAGATCCTGCAAGCCCCGGGCTTCCCTGGTGGCGCAGTGGTTGAGAGTCCACCTGCCGATGCAGGGGACATGGGTTTGTGCCCCGGTCTGGGAGGATCCCACGTGCCACGGAGCGGCTGGGCCTGTGAGCCATGGCCACTGGGCCTGCTCTGCGACGGGAGAGGCCACAGCAGTGAGAGGCCCGTGTACCGCAAAAAAAAAAAAAAAAAGATCCTGCAAGCCCCGTGGGGAGGCAAAAAAAAAAAACAAAGAAAAAGAAAAATAACAAAGCAAAAAATAAAATTAGACTAGGAAACTAATAGGTATGTTAGAAAGAATGTAAAAATTAAAAAACAGATAAATCAACAACTGGAAGGTTCATCAGTACCACAGTAGTAAAAAAGAGGAGGAGGGAAAGGAAAAAAAAAAGTGTGGGGGGGAGGAAAGGCCTTGGATGTGCAGAGCGGGGCCTAAGCAAGGGTGAGGTTTGGGCGGTGGGCAGGGCCAGTACTCACAAGGCTGGAAAAGGCCCTGGGGGCTGTGGGGGGTGGGACTTAGGCTCAAGGAACAGAAGGGGCCCAGGGTGCCCCCCACCTAGGTCTCAGAGAGAAGGGGACCTCACCTGGGAGTCCAGCAGACTTCCTGGACTCAAGTGGGCAGGGCAATCACCCTCCACTCCTCTCCTGCCTGCGTCCTGATCTCCCTGTCCTCCCTCCTATGACCCCAAGGACCCACGCAGCCTGGAGGCAGCTTGGAGGGCAGGGGACCAGCCTGGGAGCTCGGCAGGCTCCCCATGCCCAAATGGGTGGGGTTAACACCCTCCGCTCCTCTCCTGCTCCTCCCTCAGGGCCCCTCCCGCCTGCCTGTCCTGATCTCTCCAGCCTCAGGGGCGCTGATCTTGCCTGGCCTCCACTTATGTTCTACCGGTTCACTTTGGGGTTCCTCCCGTCTCCTTGGGGGTCAGAGTCCCCCACCAGCGCCCGGCAGCCACCCTAGTTGTGGGGAGATGCTAACTCTGCGTCTTCCCACACTGCCATCTTGACTCCTCCCTCATAGGAACATTAATTAATTAATTTATTTATTTATGGCTGCATTGGGTCCTTGTTGCTGCACCAGCTTTCTCTAGTTGCAGTGAGCGGGGGCTACTCTTCGTTGTGGTATGTGTGCTTCTCATTGCGGTGGCTTCTCGTTGCAGAGCACAGGCTCTAGGCGTGCAGGCTTCAGTAGTTGTGGCACATTGGCTCAGTAGTTGTGGCTTACGGGCTCTAGATCTCAGAAGCTGTGGCACATGGGCTTAGCTGCTCCGCCGCATGTGGGATCTTCCCAGACCAGGGATCAAACCCATGTCCCCTGTGTTGCCAGGCGGATTCTTAACCACTGCGCCACCAGGGAAGTCCCCAGACGTAGGTTTAACAGGTTGCCTGAGAGGGTCAGGGCCAAAGCCAAGGACTGGAGAAGTGAGGCCAGTGGGGATGTGGTGGCTCTGTCTGGGGGGCCAGTGCAGCAGCAAGAAGCGCCAGGGTCTGGGGTGGCCGGGAGGGTGTGAGTGGAAGGGCACAGCCAGCTCTGTCAGTGCTGCTAAGAGATCAAAGATGAGGGCAGAGAGGTGACCTTTGGCCACAGGGAGGTGGAGGGGCTCCTGATGGGGCCCAGTCCTGTTCACCAGGAATGATGAGACGAGGTCCATCCCAGGGGCCAGTCGAATAGAGACCCCAGCTCAGCTGGCAAGAGAAGGGGGACCCCGAGGACCCCTGCATGGGCAGCGTGCCCATCTGAGGCGGCCCTCCCCGCTCTGCCCCATCTGTGGGTGGAAGGGTGATGCACAGAGTGGTGACTGGCCTCAGCTGCCCAAGGTTGGGGAGCTTGTCCCATTGAGAGCCGAGGCTGGGCCCTCGGGGCACACACAGATGCTGGCATGCCTGATGCCCCACCTGGGGCAGGTTGGGGGGCCAGGGGCCCAGCCCAGACTGATCAGAGCTACTCCAGGCTGCTGACGCCAGGACGAGGCAAACAAAGCCATTACCAGGTAATGAACTCATTACTGAGGTCAGGCAAGGTCAACACCGGGTAATGAGTTGCCCCCCACAGAGCCACCTGACCCAGAACAGTTCCCAGGGAACGCCTGGGTAGCTAGAGCCACCAGGAGGCCATGGCACAGTTCCAGGGCCTGATGGGCAGGGAGTGTTCAGGGGCAAGGTGTGCCCGAGTCCAGCGCCCACAGGAAGCCCCGTTCCAGCACTAGGATCCAGAGTGAGTCACTTCCCCTCTCTGACCCTGTCTTTAAAGGAGGGACCTCAGGACTCAGGCCTCCCCTGGCCACTGCACGCCCTCCTGCCTCTGTCGCCTCTGCGCCCTCACCATCTCCTGGCCAGCAGAGACTCGTCCTGGGCTCTGACAGGGGTGGGAGTGGGGTGGGGAGAGACAGGCGAGGCCACAGGGACCACCAGTGGCCCGTGAGGCAGGATGAAGCTGCCCAGAACTGTGCTGAGCGATGGCTTGAGCCAGACCTGCCGGCTTAGTCCATCGAGGTCCCACAACGTGGCCTGCACTCTGGGGGCCTAAGGGCACCATAGCCTTCCCTTCCCTACAGCCCAGGGCCCGCGGTCCAGGCCCCCGCCAAGATGGCTTGCTCACCCTCCAAAGGCCCAGCCAGTCTGGCCAGAGGGAGAGCACAGCCCCTACCCTAGAGCCCCGGGCCACACCGCCCCTTCCAGGACCAGCTCCAAAACTAAACCCCATCCCACCCGGTGGGTGGCCTGCACAGAGGTCCTGTCCCCCTTGGGCCCTTGCCTGGTGTGTCACCCACCCCCAACACAGGCCCTCAGATCCCGCCGGCTTCAGGACTGCTACCTGCCTCGCCATATCCCCCGCTTTGCCAAGAACCTGGTGGGGCTTCAACTGCAGAAGACAAAGACCTCTGTGCCCTCAGCACCCACACCCCCTCTACCTCATGCGGTTGGGGACCTGGGGACCTGCATTACCAGATGCTCCCCTGAGGACTGTGAGGCTGCAGTCACATGGCTGCTCCCTACCCACCCCCCAAGGCCACCAGAGCTCCTCCAACATGCAATGCCGTCTTGGCTTCCGACTGCCCTCAGGCTCTGGGAAAGAAAACCTCCCGCCTAGGTGACTGCCAGGGTTTAATTGCAACAGACTGCAAGGGTGACCACAGGGAAGTCACAGGGAGTGACCACCCCCTTCTCTGGGCAGAGGCTGAGCCCAGGGCGGTCTCTCCTCCCTGAGTTAATGAGCAGCTACTTGCCCACCCTGCCTGGTGGGAGGGCTGGCCTGAAGGCACAGAGCCCGGCTGGGGACAGCCCGGGGGGGTCGGTGGCTTCCCACAGAAACGGCTGGCCTGGCCCCTGGCACACAGAGAGGGATGGGATTGCGGAGGAGCTGGGCCTGTCAGCCCCCCCATACAGGGAGCCCCCTGGCAGGCTGGCTCCAGGGCTGTGAGGAGCTTCTGGGAGGACCTAGAAAGCAGGCCTGTGTGCAGCCCCCCACTCAGCAGCTCTGTCCCCTGAAGGGACAACAGCCATTTGGCTCTGACCAGCCAGCTCCGGCCAGGGCACTCCAACCTGGCTCCGCACCGCAGGCCTCACCTGCGCCCTGGCTTCACTGATGAACATGTGGCCAGGGTCACCACACCTTGCTTCCTGATCCTCACTGAATTTGACCTCTGGGGATCAGTCGTGCTGACCACCCCTGCCTGTTCGCCCCAACCAACACATCTGCAACTCCCCTCAGGACCCATGGGGTCCCCAGGGCCTCCCTCTCAGTCTGTCTCTGCTCCTATCACACCCCCTCCTTTGGCCTCTGTTTTCCCCAGGCCCAGGCTGCCTGGGCAGCCCACTCTAGGCCCTCCTGGCTCTCACATCCCTAACTGCTGGTCAGCAAATCTGGAGTCCCTCCCACATCTGCTCCCACCCTCTCGGCCTCCCTGCCGTCCCCTCCTGGGGACCTGAGGGCCTCCTGTGTTTCACAGGTAAGGCTCAGAGAGGGCAGAGCCCTCGGGTCACACAGCCGGGCTCCAGCAGGCCTGGAGAGGAATGCAGGGCTCTTGTGTCAGTCGTACTTTAACTATGGAGGGGAGGGTAGTGGCAGGTATGGTTAACAAGGCTCTAGGGAGCAGCAGAGCCACAGGCCGGAGGTCCTGAGGAGCCAGGTGACTCAGCAGGAATGGAGGGTCAGAGGGGTTGACAGAGCACCAAATTCTCCCATCTCCCTGCACCTTCCAGAGCAACAGGCTCCAATGAATGAATGAACCGAGGGGATCCAGGCCTTTTCACAGTGGCCTGGGGCCAAGGCTGCCCAAGAACAGGGTCGACGGCACGCCTAATCTCACACACACACGCACACATGGGCACAGAGCTGCAGAGAGGGTAGGCCCCGGTGGGCCCTGGGGACACAGGCTCCAGTGGCTGTCTTGCCATCTCCCCTCCCAGCCCAGCCTGGATCCACACCAGGCCCTCCCTCCCCACAATTTGCTGGGGAGGCCCCAGAGTCCTAACTAGCCCCTCGGGTGCCGTGAGCACAACATGTTGGCAGGGGATACTGCCTTCCAGAGAGGCCCACAGCACACTGCCCACGGCTCTGTGATGGGCATGGGCGGCAGTGCGTGTGGCAAGGCACCAGGGTGAGAATGAATGGGGTGCAGTGGTAAGGTGGGAGGGACAGGAAAGCCAGCAGGGATGGCCGTGAGGGCCTTGAATGCCAGGCAAAGGAGGTGCACAGCTGGCCAGGGGTGGGGTGGCCCCACCCGGGACTCTCAGCCCCAGATTCATTCACCCAAGGACTTCATCCAACATCCAACCCGCTCAGCACCACTGGGCCCGTACTCGGGATCCTACTGTGGATGGAGGTGGACAGAGAACAGAGCCATTTAATCATGATTGCGAGGGTGCTGTGGGGGAGGGGCCTGAGTTCCCTGGTAGGGGGTGAGATGGTCAAGGAAGGCTGCCCCGGAGAAGTGGGATGAGTGGGAGCAGCCAGTCGAGGGGGGAGCAGGGGGCACATTCCAGGCCAGACAAACAGCCTAGGCAAAGGCTTAGGGGGTGAAGACGGTCACTGGGTTAGAGGAGGAAGAGGACAGGGCCAGTGCACAGACAGCAGTGAGGGATGGGCTGGACCTCCAGCAGCCTCCTGAAGGCAGGGGTCCAGCAGAGAGCAATGGGGATCTTGAATTCAGGGGCAGAAGTGCATGTTGTGTGTGGGCTGTAGGGGAGCAGTGCAGAGATAGCAGCCTGGACTGTGGTATGGGAGGAGGTGGCCCCAGCCAGTGAGGAGAGCTTCAGGCAGTGACCACACCTGCCGTCCCCTGACTGTGATGGGGACTGTGGCTTTGAGCAGAGTATGTGAGCTCGGTTCCCCACTTGGGGTTGAGCGCTTCCACGTCCCCATCACCTCTGCCTAGAAGCCTGTTCAAGCCCCTTGTTTGGACCCACTGACAGCGCAGCACCACGGGCAAGTCCTGCACACTGAAGCCTTTGGCGTCGTTCCCCCGGTTCCTCGGGGCCCCATTCGCCCAGGTTTCAGCCCTGCGGGGGTTCCGCGGGCCCCTGGCCAGATTCCCCGAGGCTTTGGTCGTTCCCACAGCCGTCCCGGAGGCCCTCTCCACGAAGCGTCTCCCGGGCCCCATTGATCGCTAGGCTATGGGCTGGGGCTCCGGCCCGGCCGGGCTCTGGAGGCGGCGGTGGAGGCAGCGGCGGCGCGGATGGTGGCAGAGCCCCGGCGCCCGTGGGCCCAGGCGCGCAGCGCGTTCGGTGCCAGCGAGGCGCTGCGGCGCGCGGTGGGCCGCCAGCCGGACCCCGGGCCGCAGCCCCACAGGCTGAGCCCCAACGAAGCCCGCGCCCCAGGCCGCCTGGCGCGCCTGCGGTGCCAGTTCCGGGCTGAGGTGGCGGCGCGGGCCAACGCGCCCCGACTGCCACGGCTGGTGGACCGCGCGGGGGCCACGGAGCCCGAGAAGGCGCGCAGCCGCGGCTCCGTGTGCTCCGGGTGCGGGGAGCCGCGCGGCGGGGCCACCTACCCGGCGGGCGTCCTGGAGGTGAGCGAGCGGCAGCTGCAGGAGGGCCTGGCAGCCGTGCGCGCCGAGCTGGGCGGGCGCGGGGCTTGAGGCGCTGCGCGCGGAGCTGCGGGCGGAGCTGGACGCCCTGCGCGCGCTGCTGCCGCCTCCGCCGCCCGCCGCCCGCCCCCCGCGAGCCCCGCGGCCTCCGCGGCCTGGCCCTGCTGCGGGCGCTGGGCACCGTGAACGCGCTGGCCACGAGCGCGAGACCCACCGACAACGCCTCGGACAGCCCGGCCGACGGCGGCGCTAGCCGGGCCCCGGTCCGGAAGAACCTCAAGAAGACGCCGCCGGGGACCCCACAGGGCAGCGGGGATTAAGCACAGGGGGAGGGAGCCCGGGGCGAGGACCTGGCGCGCCGCCGCCGGCCGCGGGGCTTTGCTACCTGGGACCGGCCAGGTGGCTCCTGGAGCGGGGCTTGGAGCGAGAAGGGTCCTCCGACGCCGCTGGCTAGCGCTCTGGTATCGGAAGGGGCTGGGGAGAACGGCTGGCTCCGCGCAGCTGGAGCCGGAGTCCCGGCGGGGTAAGGCTCGGGCCAGGGGTATGTCCCCTTCCGGCAGTGAGCGCAGCGGGAGAGCCCAAGGTCTCCTCTGTCTGGGGGAGGTGGTTGCAAGTGTATTTTCTTGAAGGGTCTCAAGGGAGGAGGTCGGACCTTCATGCACTGGGGTGGAGAGTGTGACCCACACACCAAGTGACAGACACCGGGGACACGTGGGCTGCTGGGACACTGTCACCTGGACACAGGTTCACTCAGGACAGTGTCACTTGGATGTAAGAGCACATTCTACCGTGGGCCCTGGACAGCAGCCTAACTCTAGCCAGCTTCACTCCCCTGACAGTCGGGCCCACCCTCTACTGGACAGCGTTGCCTGGACAGAGCGCCATCTGGTCAGTGCCACCTGGACTCTCAGCTTTGCTTTGACAGTGACACGAAAGCCACTTACCTTAAGTAGCGTCACGGCAGGCAGTCACCCGACAGCAGTGTCTCTCCAGTGTCAACCTACATCAGACTCCACAGCCCATCTTCCCAGAGTGTCGCCTGGGTCGGGTCTCACCTGTTACAGACAGCCCTTCACTCACTGTCCCTGTCACCAGGACCCACCACTCTGTGCTGCAGAGCTGGGATCCAGCAGCTTCTCACCTCCTGGCCTCTGGGAAATGGCAGCTGGAGGCATCACTAAACCACACAGTGTCTGGGGTGGTCAGCCAGCTCGTTTGTAAAATAAAATAGTAATTTTAGGCTTTAGCAGGTGGAGTTTCTCCTTCTATCTCATCGGGGGATTCAGGCATAACGTGTAGGATGGGAGTGGGGGTGCCTTCTCCCCGAGAGGGATCTGGGGAAGTCTGGGGTTCTGGATGGGGTCTGGGACTGGCTGTGGTGGAGTCGGGAAGGGTGGCACAGGAGGCCTCCGTAGGAGCTGCGGTGCGCCCAGGCCGCCCCCCCTCCTCCCAGCCATAGGAGGCCAAGGTCACTCTGTGAGTCGTTTATTGCAGGAAGGTGGCCGTGTCTACATCCTAGGGCCCCTGCCAGAGCCACAGGCTGAGCCCCAGGCTCAGGAGAGCCCCGTGCCTCGGGCCGGGGTGGGGGCTGCCGCGCGGACCGAGGCGCTGGGGGAAGCTACAACCCTGCGTACACAGAGAGGCTGCTGCGGCCGGAAGTTCTCCGTGAGAGGTGCGGGGCGGGAGCCGGGGGGCCTGGCCTGGGCCACGATCCGGAACTGGGCCACCTGACGGTGTGGGGCGGAGGCGGTCAAGGCGCGGCGCACGGGAGGGTGGGGCGGCTGGGGGGGGTGGCGCGGGCTGTACCTGCGCGCGCCCGATGGGGACCGTGTCCTCGAAGACCGTCCAGAGCTCCACGGGCTCGCAGCACCGCGTGGTCAGCGACCCCGCGTAGCGGTAGAAGCGCGAGAGGCCAAAGGCGCCCAGCAGCAGAGAAGCCAGCGGGAAGGCGGACGCCAGGTTCACGGAGGCCCCTGGGAGAGAGACGGCGGCGGGTTGGAACCAATTTCCCGGTGTCCTGCCGCCCCGCCCCTGCCGCGGGGAACCGCGTCCCTCACCGCGCGCAGACACGTTCTTCAGGTCCGACAGACGGCTGAGCGTTGTCAGAGTCCTGATCCTCGGAAGGGGGCTCCAAGTGAGAGGGGCTCGAGCGAGGGTCTTAAAAGGGGGGAACACTGAGGGGGGTGTAGGGGAGACTAAGTGGGAAGAGAGGTGAAGGGGGTTTGCTGGGGGGAGGGCCACCCCCACTGACCCTGCAGGTCCACGACTTCTCACTGGCCAAACCCCCTCACAGAACCCGTTCATCCTATAAAGCCTCTAGGGGCCCCAATGCCCACCCAAGATCACACAGGCCACCTGTCCCCTCTACAGACCCTCATGGACCCCCTTTCTTGAACGCAGGCTGTCACATAGCAGCCCCCCTCCCTGCAGGAGGCACACGGCCCCTCCCTCACCGTCAAGAGCATGGCCAGCACTGCCAGACCATCAGGGTGACCTCGGGCTTCCCCTATGCTCTGGTACTGGGTGTTCATATGGACCACGTGCATCTGGGGAGACACAGACTACGGGAGGTACCCAGCTACTCCCACCAGGCTGCCCTGGCCTCCATGGGGCACTCCCACCACCCCTCCCCATGACCAGGCCCACCTCCATGGGGTGGTGCTGCCCGTCCAGGCTGTGCTCTGAGCCTGCTCGCCCGGGGACCCCGCCAGTGGAACTGCAGCTGCAGGGCATGCTAGGCTGGTGGTCGCAGCCTGGCGCCCTGCATCTCCAGCAGGCTCTGCGGGCCAGTGTCCGTGCAGAGCACTGAGGGGGAGGGAACAAATGACACCCTCTCTTCCCCCCCTCAGCTGCCCTCGTGCCATTAGGGCACAAGGTGCGAGCAAAGGTACCCCCTCAGGCCAGTCTGCGCCCTGGCTGGGCCTCTTTGGAACTATGACACCCTGGGTGTCCAGGCCCCTCTGCTGGCCGGCCAAGTGGGGCTCCACAGACTGCAGTGGAAACCCCTGACCCTGCACGGAGGGGAGAAGGCAGCCTCCCGTGGCGGGGGTCCTGATCCACCTCAGCTATGGGATTGTTGGGGGTTGACTCCAGGAGTTCTGACCTCTGGGTACGCCCTGACTTCTGGTCCTCAGGGACAATGGCTGATTGCTACTGGTAGGGGGTTCCTGGCACCTCTATGTGGGGGTTCCAGACCTCCATTGGGGGATGTCTTGACCACTGTATGTGGAGCTTCCTGTGCCATTTATGGAGATTTTGATTTCTGTGGGGGTGTTCCCATCCTTATGTAGAAGCTCTTAATCCATCTGTAGGGGTTCCTTGACCCTTGTGGGGGGGTCCTTGGTCTCTGTAGGGTGTCTCATCTCCTGTGTGGGGATCCTGATCCTTGTGCAGGGGGTTGCTGTCCCTGTCTGTGGGAGGGGGAGCCTGACCCAGGGTGCTGACCTGTATGACCATGATTCTCCAGTGTCCACGGGCCTGGAGGTGCTGAGTCATAGCCTTGGAAGATGAAGGGTCCAAGGGTGGGGTCCCGCTGGACCCAGTGAAGGTCGATGTTTATGGGGGACTGGCCTGGGCCCCCACAGGTTGGGGCCAACTCCTTCCAGTGGGTGGGGCCTGGGGGAACAGGTCTAGGTCTCTTGGGGGGCTGAGACATGGGGGTGCACAAAGGTGGCCCTCCCCCCACACACACACCCAGGGAAGAGCACCCACCTGACAGGTCACAACTGCCACCCCCCCAAACCTGGCCTGGACATAGTGTTTGCAACACCATCACAGGTACAGCCCCTGCAGGCAGCTGCTCCACAGGGAAGGGGCCTGGGAAAGTCTCCTGGCACCCGGCCACATGCCAACTTCGGGGACCTCCACGACCTGCTCACATGTGGGCTGGCCACATGGCACACTTATGGGTCCCGCTTGATGTGAGCAGCTTGGCACACACAGGACTGGAGAGCACAGCAGCCACAGATCCGGACACACACAGAAGGGGACAGTCATACACACACTGCGGGCTCCCAATCGCTGCGACCCAGGACTACAGACAGAAAACCCGCAGAGACCACAGAAGTGCAGTGGACACAGGACACAGACCAATGCCACACAGCCTCACACAACACTCTGTCCTCACCACAATTTGGGTCCTGGGAGTCGTAGCACCAGGCACCTGCAGACGGTGGGAGGGGACTGGGCTGATGCAGGCCATCTGGGCCCTGAGCACCATCCCAGCCGGGGTCCAAGGGTGGGAGCACAGGGCTTTGGCCAGTGGATGCCAGGCAGACCCTATTCTCCTGTCGCCCCAATTCCAACCTCTCCTCCCCAAAAGTCGCACCCCCCCCAACTAGGGGCAGGGCCTAAAGCGGAGAAGAGGGAGCGTCCGGGGAGGGTAAGGCAGAGCAGAAAGGCAGGGTCCTGTGTTCACCCTCCGAGTCGGCGCGCACCACCAGCGGCACGTCGAGGAAGGCGAGCACCAAGCCCAGGGACCGCATGGTGCAGCAGTAAGTGGCGGAGGACGCGGGCCGAGGAAACCAGCGAGGGCGGCGAATTTACCAGCGGGGTGAGTTAGGGGCGTGGCTGAGTCCTGGGGGCTCCAGGCGCGGGGAGGGTCGGAGGGGCGGCGCCTCCAGTGGGGAGACAGCTGGAGCTCGCCAGGCACTCGCTCTGATCTCGGGGCAGGGACGGCTGCCAGCAACAAACGCCGGCGTCGAGACAAGCTGCACGCTTTCACGGACCCCCCCACACCCCAACTATTCCTGGGTGGGGGGATGCTATTATTATGCCCATTTACAGACGAGGAAATGGAGTCTGGAGACCAGAAGTGACATGGCAAGGCCACCAGAAAGGACGAAGTTCGAGGGAAATGGCACCTTGGATTCCAGTGCCTTGACTTGGGGGCCTGGGGTGGGGAGGACGACCCAAGACCACAGCCTCTCTCCTACCAGCGCACCCCTGCGGACCAAAGGGTCTGGGAAGCCACTGCTTCCTCCGCTCCGCCCCGCCCCGGTGGGACCCCGGCTTCCGCAGCAGTTTCGGAGGTCCCGGCGCCCAGCGGACCCCAGGCTGTGGCCCGAGCCCCAGTCGCTCTCTTGGAAAGCGGGGTTCCGATTTCCCCGCCCCGCGAGTGGCCAGGAGAGACGACGACGCACCGGAATGCGCTCGGCGGGCGCGCCTTCCCAAGCGCGAGGGCCGCGCCCCAACCTCCCACCCCCGACCAAGGCGCTGTCCGCGGTGCTGCCCGGACCGCCCGCCGCCCCGCAGGCGTTCAGGCCCGAGGGCCGCCTCCCCAAGGCCCCAGGGGCCGCACCAGTGCCTTTCCTAAACCAACCCCTTGCCCGCCCAGCACGAGGACCCACCCGAGGTTGAGTCCCCTGGGCGCCCTCTTTCCTCACATCAGGAACTGAGAAATTATTGAAAAGACCACGGTCAGAGAACGGAAGAGATAGGTGTCTCAGAACGCCACGCCTGCCCTGGCTTCCAGAGGTGGCCCAACTCCTCCACACAGCCACCTCTGCACCTGTCCCTCGGCCCCAACTTGGCTGGAGCCTCCTGCTCCAGCTGGGGCCGCACCGAGGACGGACCACACTTCTTCCAGAACACAAATTTATTTGGCATTCGGATGAAACGGTTCTCACAGCATCTTAAGAATTAGTGCCAGCCCAACCAAAATAAACCCAAACTAAAAACCCTTAGTGAAAGGAAAACATAAACAGGCCTTGAGACAACGGCCTATAGACACCCACCCCCACCAAGCAGGTCAGCAGCTCTCACAGGAGCACAAGACTCTCAGCCAGGGCTGGTTGGGATTCGTCTGACCACGGAGCACAACCAGATCTCATGATGGTTGGCCTAAGCAGAAGGCCGACCCAACCTCTCCCCTTACTCCCCCACCCCCATCCCCAGTGGAGCTCAGCCCCTGGGGCACTAGCTCCTGGGGACACTGCCGGCAGCAGGCAAGGCCTGAAACAGTGCTGCACGTGGGCTGAGCAACCCCGGAGCCCTGGCCTGTCCAGAAGCAGGCCCCCATCTGTGGCCCCCACAGCCTGCTCCGGGCCACCCCCTTAGTGACTCCCACATGCCCAACTGGCCCAGCAGTCCTTCAGTCCCCAATCCCACACATCTAGTGCCAGACGCCCTGCCCTGTACACACGGGTCTGAGGCCTGGGCCAGAGACATGGGGGTTGGGAGGGACCCTGAGCTGTTGGGGGCAGGATCCTCTGGGGCTCCACGGGGGAGCCCACTCCAAAGCAGGAGTACTCAGGACCCTCACCTAGCACCAACAAGGCCTGTGACAGCTGCTCAGTGCCCAGAACACAGTGGAGGCAGGACACACGTTCTGCTTTGTCTTCAGCAGCCAGTGCAGCCACTCTCCAGTCCCAGTCCTTGGCAGGGGGAGTGCAGGCCTGCTCAGCATGCAGCCTGCCCGCGTGGGGCTGCCTGCAGCACTCTGGCTCCTGTGGGCCAAACCCCGGTCTGTGGGCAACTTGAGAAGCTCATGCTGCCCCGGGAAGAACAAAACGGTCCCCAACGGGAGACTGTGAGAACGTGTCCAGAAATGGACTGTGCCAGCGAGGCCTGTCACCACAGAGCACCCACTTCAAGTCATCCCCCGCTCACTGCTGGTCTAGGAGGGCACGAGGGGCCAGGGAAGGGCTCCCTGCTCTCAGCTGAGGGCCACGCCTTGGGGCCGCCCCGCACGCCATGGCTGGCCCTGGAAAGGGGGGCCCCAGGCCTGAGTCCCCGTGTACCGCCA
Source organism: Delphinus delphis (assembly GCF_949987515.2). Taxonomy (NCBI): domain Eukaryota; kingdom Metazoa; phylum Chordata; class Mammalia; order Artiodactyla; family Delphinidae; genus Delphinus; species Delphinus delphis. The sequence continues at coordinate 26,370,123 of NC_082695.1, forward strand.
CCACCTGCAAACACTTAGACACATACACACACATACGCACACAGATACACATGCACACAACAAAGAAAAGATCCAGACATTCAACGTAGAAAAGATATGAATGTGCTAAAAATCGCACAAAACCCGCTTAACCTCCAAACCTCAGAAATGCTAAAAACCCCATGTCAGGAGACAAGACCACTGCCCAGAAACAGGCAACATTGACCCTCAGTCAAAGGCCCCCCAGGGTAAGACACCCAGCACCTTGCTGCTGGGGACAGGAAGGTGGCATGCGGCCACTGGGCACGTGGCTCCAGTGGTGGCGGTGGTGGGCAGGAAGTGGACTTCTGGGAGATGGACAGCCCAGGATGTGAATTTCAGCCATCCCTCCCCCCAAAGACACAACCCTTATGGCACAAACAAGGTGGGGTGGGGGCAGGCCAGGTCCAGGGGCAAATTCAGCAGGAGTGGGGGCTCCAGAGGGCAGCAGCCAGGAGCCAGCCCCAGTGGAGGATCCAGGGCCAGGACACTCATGCGTGACTAAAGGCCCCAGCCCGACCCCAGAGCTGCCCAGGGCGGGCCACGCATTGTGTTGCCGGGGAGAGAATGGTTGGGGTGGGGCCCAGGCCTCCTGGTGTGCAACTGAGCTTCACGGAGCCCAGCTGGAAAGACAGTACAGAGTCCAGCCTCCTTCCCAGCTGCCCTCCTCAGGGCCTTGGGCACCTCGGGCACCAGGCCAGCCCCCAGCCCCCACAGCTGGATGTTCACAACTGGACCTGGGGGACCACCCCCAGAGCAGCCCTTGCGGCAACCTCCAAGGCCATCTGCCCCGACTGCACTGACAGTCCTCAGACACCCGCCACCCGGGTGCGCCTTCTCGAGCGGCGGCTAGCTAGGCGTGCGCGGCAGCCCGGGCTCCTCTGGAGGGCGCGTGGCAGCAAGCAAGTCCATCAGAGCTGGAGTGTCCAGCCCCGCTAGAGCGTATGGCGCCTCCTTTGTTCCCTGCTCCTGACCCGTGTGGTCTCACCAACTCTGTCATCCTTCTGCCGTTTAAAAAGAAAAAGACAGTGACCCAAAGCTACGCGTGTGTTTGAAGCCCCCAAAGACCCTCGGGCAGGTGCTGGCGCCCTGGGGGCTGGCGTGGTGTCTGTGTGCCCGCCGTCAGGGGTGTGGCTGTGCAGCTGGGTCCAGGCTCACTCAGGGGCCCCTCAAGTCTCCCAAGGGGATCAGCGTTTTTCTCGACGGCAAACAGGTGCTCCCTGCCCATTTGGGCCGCGGGCCCGCCGTCCTCTACACCACAGTATTGAGGGAACTTCGGCTGTGGCGGCCGCCCCCCGGCAGCGCCTCTGTGGCCAGGGCACTGCCACTCTGGGCGGGGTCAGGGGGCACGAGGAGGACACTGCTGCTGTCGGCTGAGTCTTCCAGTTCGGCCAGAGAGGCCCTGGGGGTGGGCAGGGGCTGCTCCAGGCGCCGGGGCGCTGCACCCTCACCACCACCATCCCCTGTGGTCAGTTGGGCGGCCTCTGCTGGCTCAAAGGCGTCATCATCTGCGGGAGGAGATGGAGGTCAGCAGGGGGTGGTCCTGGCTCGGGGTATGCTCTTCCTGCTTGCCTGCTCCCACCAACACTGCCGGGCAGGCGAAAGCCTGCCCCACGGGGCTCCACCGTGCTCACCCCGCACCTTCGCCATGCAAGTGGGCTGTGTGGGGCTGGAGCAGGGGTACAGCCGTGAGCAAAGCATGATGTGTGCGTAGGGGACACGCTTTGACTGAGTCAGCAGATCAAAGGGAGGGGAGGGGGAAACCCTCTCAGACTCTGGGGGTCCAGGCAGGGCTCACATGCATTAGACATGGGCTGGAACACGGGGGCAAGTGCAGGAGATGGACCAGAGCAGGCAGCCCGGCCAATTGTCTGGGGGTCTGCAGAACACCCTGGTCTGAGGGAGACCCGGTGGCAGCCCTTCCTTATTCCTGCAGGTGCTCTCTGAAAGCTCGGGGCTCAGGGACCCAGCACCGCCGCTCCCCTGGCCGACACCCCCAGCCCAGCAGTCCTGCCATCCTGCCCCGGGGAGCATTTGCTCCCCTGCAGCCTGGTCTACGGAGGCATCTGGAACTCGCACTCCCAGAAGCATCCCTCGTCCTACCCACCCTGGCCCCCTGGACAGCATATTGTGACAATCAGTGTCCCAAGGACAGAGGTCAAATCCAAGGCTTTCCTGCCGGTGCAGACCACAAAGGACGGGACTAACTGACGGGAACAGACCAAGAACACAGCAGTGCCAGCCTTGCAAAGCCCAGCCTGCTGTGTTACGTGTGCATGTGTGTGTAACACACAGGGAATCAGGATGGGACACCTGCGTGCACACCAGGGACAGGGACAGGTCAGGCCATGGGCAGGACACCTGCTGTTCTTTCTGCTTCACCTGTGAGGAATGATTTTCCATAGTATCAGATGAACAACAGACTCAAGTGGCCGCTGGACAGGAGGGCATGCCGAGGGGGTGTCTCCTCAGCTCACCACACGTGCACCATGCCTGACAGCCCAGCGTCTGGGCACCCCACTCCCCACAGGGCCCTGCTGAGGGGGCCCCGAGGGGTGCTCACTAACAGGAGTTCCCGGGAGGGAGGCAGGGGCAGGGAGACCACTGCCAGTGGCCACCTGCGACCCTGGGAAGAGTGTGCCCACCCCAGACGGTGGGACCATCTTAAAGGGAAAACAAAAGCAAAAGCAGAAGGCCGGGCAGAAGTTGGGGGGCCACAGGGCCTTGGCCCGCATGCCAACTGGTTGTGACCCATGGCTCCCTTGCCCTGGGGGTCACCTGCAGGGTCGTAGAACATGCTGTCCGGGTTGATGGAGGCCTCGTAGGGTGGCGGCGGGTCATCGGGTTGGTCGATGTCCGGGTACTTGTACGCGGTGTAGGGAGGCGGAGGGTCATGGAAATGGAAAGTACCGCCTTCCCCATCATCGGAGAGGTGCAGCGGTGTGAGGCCTGTGCCGAACCCATCTGGGCCATAATCAAAGCCAGGGATCCTTCGGCCGAGGTTGAAGTGGTGCACTGGGCGGTTGGAGAGAGAAACAAGCCCAGAGCCATCACTCCTGGGCTGGACCTGCCACGTCCAGGCCCAGGGCACCCCGCACTCTGACAGTCACACGCCTGTGCCCGGCTGCTACCTGCCATCCACACTGGGAGCCCCACCCACCCACCCACCAGCTCCGGCCCGCAGAACCCGGGCTCTCAGCGCATCTGGGCGTGACCCGCGACGGCCTCGGCGTGCTGCCCACCCTGCAGCTCCATCTCCAGGAGGGCTCACCGTGATGCGGGGCCTTCAGACCTGACACGTGTGCCCTCGGAGGCCCTGGGGCCCTAACACAGCAGCTGTGGTCCCTCGTCACCATGATCCTTAGCCCCCCTCCCCACAGGGACTGGGAAGCCTCCTGGCTTGCTCACTGAGACAAGGGGGAATCTCAGAAACTCTACGCAGGCACAAGCTGTGGCAGAGAACGTGGGCTGAGGAGGGTGGACCATGCTCCCTAAGCTGCCACCAGCCACGGGTGTCCAACGTCTTTAGCGGGCAGGCTGCCCCGGCAGGTGCCCACACACCCTGGGAGGCCAGGGCTGGCGCCCCTCCCACCACACTCGTGTGGCTCAGCCTGGGAGTGGGAGCAGGAGCAGGCAGGGCACAGCTGCCGGGCAGCCCTGTCTTCCTCCTCCCTGCCCTGGGACCGCCACCGAGCCACTGTGTGGGAGGCAGGGCTGGGCACTCACGGTTTGCTCCAATCAGGGACTCAATGCGCTCCCGGCGCCTCTGGCGCAGCCGATGGACCATGAAGAGCAGCAGTGACAGGATGAGGAAGGAGGACACACAGCTCACAATCAGACGCATCCCACTGGCCATGGAGTCCAGCAGGCTGCTGCCGTCTGTGCGGACGGGGAGAGCTGCTCTCAGGAGGGGGGTTGGCCCCCCAGGCAGTGTACCTCCTGACCCCTCCTAGTGCCAGGCCCCGCACACAGCCACTGGGATGCCGCAGCCCGGCCTCAGCCCCTCCTGAAGGCTCTGTCGCTACCCCATTCCACACCCGCCCCCATTGCTGGGGTTGAGCGCCGGAAGCCACTCGGGGCTGGACGGGGTGCTGAGCAGGACTGTGCATCCGGCTGCAGCACCCAGGTCCTCCCTGATGCAGGGGAGCTGAGGTCAGCAGGGCTGTGTCAGTGGCCTGAGTTCAGAGCTTGGCTTCAGTCCTACGGGGGGCCCAGAGCTCTCTGCCCCTCCCCTGCACCCAGCAGTGCTCACATGTGGAGGCTGGGGTCACCTGGACCCCACAGGTGATCCGGAGAGGATGCAGGTGCAGCTTCCCCTGGACCCCAGAGTCCCTGTTTACAGCCCCTGTCTACCCTCAGCCCTGTCAGTGTCTGTTCTGATTCTTTTTTTTTACCTTTTTATTTTATATTGGAGTACAGTTGATTAACAATGTTGTGTTAGTTTCAGGTGTACAGCACAGTGATTCAGTTAAACATACACGCATTGGCTATTCTGATTCCTGACCTCCCCACGCCCACCCTCCTGCCCACCCTCTCTGTGGGTGGGGAGCCTGGGGGCCACCGCCAGGGACTCAACTGCACACTCACGGTCTCGTAGGATGGAGAGGGGTCACCCAGGGAGAAAGTGTTCACACGGGAACCCCGCCGCCAACTCACGCTCCTCTCCCCATCGGGTCATAGCACTCGCCCGAGTAAGGCTGGGCAGGGCCTGCTCTGGGCCAGCTCCGTGGTGGAGGCCCAGGGTCCCGCAGCAGCTTCCTTGGGGTGCCAGAGTCCGGCCTGCACCCAGATGTCTTGGGGCAGAAGCGGTGGGGGCCTAGGGCCTGGGCAGCAGCTCCGTGGTGAGCACCAACCCCGCCCCACCAGCCAAGCGTCCCAAAGTCCTCTGCTTGTGGAGGCTGCAGCTGCAGGGCGCTCTGCTAAGGGCCCTGTGCCTCTGACCACATGTGTCCAGGGGCCTCACCAGGGTGACTCTGCACCCCCGGGGACACTGGCAGCTTCTGGTGATACCTTTGGCGGTCCCCAACAGCAGGCGGGGGAGGCACTTCTGGCACCTGGTGGGCAGAGGCCGGGGATGCAACTCAACATCCCACTGGCCACTAGCTCAGGGTCTGACCTGACCTGCCCGGCACACACCAGGCTTGTTGGGCGCTGCTAGGAGAGGTGCTGGTGCAAGGCAGAGAGGGAGAGAACGGTGTCAGGCATTCCCAGGGCTCTCGCCTGCATGAGGTTGCCACTTCCGCCGAGTCACAGAATCGGAACCAGGGGGATCTGGGAACACCTGCCTCCAGACGCAGCATGGAGGCCAGGGAGCTTCACTGGGCAGGAGTGACCTGAGCCATGGGAGCCTCTGTGTCCACTCCCACTTCTGCAACAGCCACATGGGCAAGTCCCCAACTGCCAGCCCTGAGGAGACACTTCACAGCCAACACAGGTGCCAACTGGATGGCCAGGCTCATACTGGCCCTCCTCCCATGGGGCCAGAAAGCTTCCCCCAAAGCTGCATTTACTGCTGACAACACTGGAGTAAGTGTGTGAAAGGAAACATCCTCTCATTAATTAGCTGCTGTTCTGATGCCGGTCTCAAGGGAACATTTCATCCCCGTCCGGGAGAAGGTCTGTCAGCCCACGGGGCTGCTGTTAATTGGCGGCCAGCTCAGAGACCCCAGGGTCGGGGGGTAACTAAAGCAGCGGGCCTCTGCAATGACTAATTCCTGCTCAGTCCTAAAATAAGCCCAAGGACACGGCCAAGGTCCCTGACCGTCATCCACGGTACTCACCAGGAAGAGGTACCAGCAGTCAGACATGAAGAAAAGAGTACTGTCCCGGGGGCAGAGGCCAGCCAGGGGCCCCCGGGGGCCCTCAACATGTCAGGTCCCTCCATGGGGTCCGGACAGTGCCAGGCGGGGCTGCCTGCTGTGGTCCAGGCTGCAGGTCCCTGGCCAGCCCTGGGCCCCGACAGAAGACACATAATGCTGCAGCAGACACTGCTGAATGGAAGGGGCCCCGGAGGCCGCTGGCCTGACCGTTGGTCTGATGCCTAAGCCTGCCCAGGCCTCCCCAGGCCACCACGAGGAGCTTGGCGCCCCACTGGGCTCGGTGCCAACGACAGCATCCAGTCTCTGTGGAGGAAGCAGGTGGAGCCGAAGCTCAGCAGGAATCGGAGGCGGGTGCCTGGTCCCTGATGCAGGCTCTGCTACCGGCTGGTGCACAGCCAGCACCTCACACCTCTCGGCCCCAAGCCCGGGCACCAGCGCAGGACGGAAGGAGAGGCCGTTGCTCAGCGTCGATTTGTTTCCTGAATGAGCTGAATGACCGTTGAACATCTTTTCAGGTGCTTGGCTGACTTCGTGCATCTGCTCTGGTCAAGTGTCATTTTAGAGCCTCTGCCCATTTTTTAACAGGGTGGTTTGTTCTCTTATTATTGAGTTTTGAGAGTTCTTTATATACTCTGAATACAAGACCTTTGTCCGATCTGTGTTTCTCTGTTGGTGGTTTATCTTTTCAATTCTTTAAGGGTCTTTCAACGAGCAGAAGTTTTCAATTTTGATGCAGTCTAATTTATCAATGTTTCTTTTGTGGACCATGCTTTTGATCTAAAAATGTTGCATATCCCAAGGTTACAAAGATTTTTCTCCTGTTTTCTTTTAAAAGACTTAATTTTAAAAGAACATATGTTGGGGGGAGGGATAAATTGGGAGATTGGGATTGACATACACACACTACTCTATATATAAAATAGATAACTAATAAGACGCTACTGTGTAGCACAGGGAACTCTACTCAATACTCTGTAATGGCCTATATGGGGAAAGAATCTAAAAAAAGAGTGGATATATGTATATGTCTAACTGATTCACTTCGCTGTACACCTGAAACTAAAGCATTGTAAATCAACTATATCCCAAAACTAAAAATAAAAGAACGTATGTTTTTTTCTAGAAATTTTATAATTTAAAGTTTTACATAGGTGTATGACCATTTTGCAAGAAGTGTAGTGTAAGGTTAATTTTTTGTTTTGCTTATGGATGTCCAATTGTTCCAGCTCCATTTGTTGAAAGACTATCCTTTCTTCATTGAATTGTCTTTGTACCTCTGTTAAACAGCAGTTGACCACATAAGTGTAGACTATTTCTAGACTCTCTATTCTGTTCCACTGACCTATGTGTCTATTCTTGTGCTAAAAAATCACAGTTTTGATTACTATGACTATATAGTAAGTTTTATATCTGGTGCTATGAATCCTCCAACTTTGTTCTTTTTAAAAACCGGTTTGGCTATTCTAATTCCTTTGCCTTTCCACATAAATTTTAGAATCAACTTGTTAATGTCTATAAAAAAACCCTGCTGGAATTTTGGTTGGTACTGTATAGAATCTATAGATAATTTGGGGAGAATTAACCTTTTAGTGATATTGAGTCTTCTGATCCATGAACCTTTTATTTCATTTATGCCCTTGATTTCTTTCATCAGTGTCTTAACGATTTGTAGCATACAGACGGTGTGCATATTTTGTAAGATTTGTACCTAAGTATTTCATGGTTTTTGGTGCTACTAATAAATGGTACTTTTCTTAAAAATTTCAATTTCCAACTTTTTACAGGTAGTATATATAAACATAATGGATTTTTGCATATTGACCTTGTATCTGGAGACCTTGCTAAACTAAACACATTTATTAATTCTAGCAACATTCTTGTAGATCCTCTAGGATTTTCTACGCAGACAATCACATCATCTACAACAAGAAATGATTTCATTTCTTCCCTTCTGGTCTGGATGCCTTTTCTGACATTGCCCTTGACCTCCCATACAACCCCGAACATGGTGTGAGAGCAGACGTCCTAGCCTTGTTGAAGGAGATATTTTCCTGGTGTCTCTTTCCTTGGTGCAGTGTGGGCAGTTCCCAGAAGAGGATGCTTGGCCTGGGAGGCAGTCAGAAGGCTGCAGAAGCAAGGCCACAGTGTGGGGCAGGGTGAGGCCTTGACTGGGCTATTCTGGCTGCACTGGAGAGAGGCCTGTGGCAGCTCTGATCCTGCCCAGATGCCCTGAAGGCCGTGGTCTGCTGAAAAGTCCTCAGAGCTGGGTGGGCTCCACGGGCCATGCATGCCCACAGATGAGTCACGCTTGTATATGTTTGGTCATTCTTACAGAGCCTGGACAGAGAGTCAAGGCAGCAGAAGTCAACTCCTGAGAAACGGAACCAGGAATCCTGGTGAAGAGACTTGTGAAAGCCAGCATTTGACTCCCGTGGAAGGTGAGTAAGCTGGAGGCTGGAGTGATGTGGCTGGGGCGCAGGAGACCTGGCAGGCACCCAACTGGCTTGTCAGACATCTGCAGGCATGTGCCCTTCAGTAGCGGGTACCATCTACCCTGTGGGATGGGGAGGCCTGAGCGCACCCCAGCTCCATGTCCCCTGCTGGCTCCTCGCAAACATGGCCTCTGCATGCACCACAGCCAGCCACACAGGTTTGGGATACACGCCAGAGCACCCGGCCCGCCGAGCCTCAGCCAGCCTGACGCTGTCTGGCTTGCCCTGATGGCCCTGGGGAGCAGGACGGCTCTCAGTGTGTGGCCCTCACATGTGGCTCCAGCTTCCCTCCATAGGTCCTGCCCAAGCCGTCCGCTGTGGGGCCCACAAGCCCATGTCGCTCACATTGAAATTCATGCTTCTGATTTACATTTCTCTTGAGGTCATGAATTCACAGGGAGATGCCAGCTGCTCTGGCGTGGAGAACAATCAGGTGCGTGAGTTGCTGTGCTAAGGGCTGAAAGGACAGTCCCACCCGCTGCTCTTTTATCAGCAGTGGAAGGAGGAGGGTCACCCAGAGACCACATGGCCCCTGGCGTCCACCGTGAGTCACCACCGAGTGGGGAGGAGTTTTATGTCAAAACTGTGGGTAATATTTAATCTTTTTCTTAAAGATTCTAACAGTAAAGACTGATAATGGCAAGCAACAGAAACTGTCATCACCTTCCACGTCACCACACTCAGAAACAGGAAGAGCTCCAATGGGGACCACGACGGAAGCCAGTTCTGAGTGTAACCAGGAGAGAAGACAGCCCTACAGCCCTTGGTCACAGCTGCCATGTGAACACGCAGCCCCACGCAAGGCCGAGCTTGCCATCTCACCTGGGTCCAGGCACATGAACTTGCAGCACTCCTTAGGGTCCTTGCGGTACTGCTGGCAGCCCTGGGGCCGCTCGCACAGGGCAGCTACGCACATCTCGGGCTCCCCTCTGTGACAGGTGCAGCTCAGGCACGGATCGTCCCCTTTGGGGGTGAAGTAGAACCCTTCATCCACAACGTTGTCCTTGATGTCGACACATGTCTGACCTGCAATAGGAAGAGATATGTGGGTCACCAGCCAGAGGAGCCCTGACTCCCCACCCGGGCCTGGGCCAACATGACAGCAGAGGAGTTGGCAAGATGGACCTGAAGCACCCCCTTCCAGGGTGGTGGGTCTGCCCGTGGTCACAAGGAGGGGCTGAGAGACCGCCTGGCACACTGTCAGGACAACACGTTGCTCAGCATACCTGGCCACGAGCAGACAGCTGGGACAGAGAGCCCGGGGAGAAGCGCTTGCTTTCAAGTGCCTAAGCGCATTACATGTGAGATTCCCTCCATTATAAAATGCAGGTATCATGAGTATCAGCCCTTTTAGCATCAGAATGTATCTCAAATGAGCCTTCGGAGACGGTCCACTGGAACTGAGACACACAGTGAATTCGCACAAAGCCGACTGGTACCAGAGGAGGAAGAACTGCTGGTGTGAGACAAGAGGGGGTGAAGGCGCAGGCCCTGAAGCGGGTAGGAGACACGCCCAATGCTGGGCATGAGGGCTGAGGCAGGGGTGTGGTTCTCTTCAGGGACACGAGGAGGAGATGTTCTGGTCTCTCAGTGGGGTAGGGACATCTAGGAAAACTCGCAGAAGATGCCACACCTCGGGTCTGTGCCACACTTGACTGGAGTCAAATCTGTGTGACCCACATGATCAGGAGTGTGCAGGGCAAGAAACCTACATAAAAGTGTTCCTGCTCAAACAGAGGGAGGAAGGATGAAGAAAATGAGCAGAGCCCTTGGAGATGCAGGAAAACCATGTGGAGACACAACGGACAAAAACGCCCACATTCGCTGCAAAGCAGAATCCTGCACATCTAGGAAGCTCAACGGACTTCAAGTAGGATAAACACAAAGAACAGACATGGCACAGGGAGAAAGCGGGAAGTCAGAGAGGACGGAAACCTTAAAAAGAGCAAGAAAAAATGACACAATACTTATTGTGAACCCCAGTAAGATTTCCTGCCAAGAGGCCAGAAGGCGGTGGGATAATGAATTCTAAGTGCTCAAAGGAAAAGCTGTCAACCAAGAGTTCTCCATCCAGCAAAGCTGTCTTTCAAAAATGAAGACTTTCCCGGGTAAACAAAACCTGAGAGAACTTGTGCTTTCTGACTCCCAGGATAAGAAACACCAAAGGAAGCTCTGCAGCAAAAAGCAGGTGACCTTCAGAGAGTAATCTGAATCCATACAAAAAGCCAAAAAGCACTAGAAAAGGCGATTATGTAATTATAAGACAGTATAAATGCATATTTTTTCCTCCTTTATTCTCTCAACTTAATTAAAAGGCAGTTGTATAAAATAATATATCTATAGTGTAGTGCTGGGCCCATAACATATGGAAAGGTAATATACCTGGAATGTATGTGCCAGTGACAGTGAAAGAGGTGTGTGGAAGCAAAGCTGCAGTGGGCAAAGGAAACGGCTGCAGATGGTAAAGCAATTACAACTGTGCAGTGTTGGGTTTTTAACACTAAGAGATCTAATGTATACAGTACTCATGCGGCAAACAGAGGAAAAGAGAACGGAGTTTCACAGAAGTATGTGACAGTGTGATTTAGAAGAAACATATATTTGGTCATTCAGATGACCAACATACACTTCTCATATACATTTGGTCTTCGCCCACAGTTCCTGGCTCACAAATGCTTGGAATTTCCTAAGTGCAGAGAGTGATACAGGAGTCTTTTGTTCTGTGATGAAGTGACTTTTGGAATCTGGTTGACAGGAGGACCGACCCTGTGATCAGAGGGTTGGAACTTTCGGTTCCCATCCCTTGATTTCTGGGGAAGGGGTGGGTAGGGGCGGGTGGAGGTTGAATCAATCATCAACGGCCGATTTAATCAATCATGCCTATGTAATGAAGCCTCCATAAAAACCCAAAAGGACAGCTTTCTGGCCTTTTTGGAAAGCTTCCATGACACGGAACCAGACCATTCTGCAGGCTGCTGTGCTGGGCACCAAGCTCCCCAAGAACAGAACTCCTTCATTGGGGACCTCGCCTTATGTGTCTCCTCATCACAATAAATCAGTAATCTAGTGGGTAGACAGGTTTCCTGAGTTCTGTGAGCTGTTATAGCAAATTAATCAAGCCTGAGGAGGGGTCAGGGGAACACCATTTTACAGCTACCACTGGAAAAGAAGGAGACTTTAAGTAAAACAAACAAAAACTACTATGGGTAAAAAAGGTTCGATTAATGATTGAAAGGTTCAACTCACCAGGAAGATATAATAATTATAATGGCTTATGTCCCTAACAACATGATCTCAAGAAAGATAAAGCTAAAATTAGAGAGTATCAAGGAAAAATGGATGAATCAACATCCATAGTGAGAGATTATAACATGTCTCTTTCAAAAACTGATGTATCATGCAGCCAAAAAAGATCTGAGCAAGAGCACCAACAAGTCTGAGCTACCAGATGTATAAAAACCCTGTGGCCGGGAGTTCATAAAGATGAATCAAAGAGGCAAACCTCCAGTGAGACTGATCAAGAAAAAGGAAGAGTACGTAAATGATATCAGGAAACAAAAGGAGAGCACAATGACAGACATACAAATGATTCAAAAAAATCATAAGCTATTATTTAGATTAGATTACATGGGCAATGCCCTAGATACACATGACTTACCGAAACTGACTCAAGAAAACTAGGAGATGTGAATACGCCTATAGCCATTAAAGGAACTAAATCAGTATTAAAAATCGCACATGTATACACACACACACACGTCTTAGCTCTGCCCATTGAAAGGGCATAAAAGCAATGAGCATTAACTAATACATAATGCTCATGAAAGAAATAAAAGAATATCTAAGTAAATGGAGAGACATACCATGTTCGTGCATTGGAAGATTCAACATTGTAAAGATGTACATCTCCCCAGATTGACCTATATAGGTTTAATGCACTTCTTATCTAAATCCCAGCAAGGTTTTTATAGACAGATAAGCTTATTCTAAAATTTAGGTAGAAAAGACACAGGCTCTAGAACAGCTAAAACCATCCTGACCTAGAAGAATAAGGTAGGAGGAACCACTTCCTGATTTCAACACTGATTATACAGCTACAGTAATCAAGACAGTGTGGTAATGCAGAAGGTTCAATGGAACAGAATAGAGAACCCAGAAATATACCCACACAAACATGCTTGACTAAGTTTTGACAATGGCACAAAATGCAATGAAGGCAAGACAGCTTTTCAACAAACAGTGCCGGAGCAACTGGACATCCACAGCAAAAAAATGAAGCTTGACCTAATTCTCACACCTTATTAAAAAATTAACTCAAAATGGATTATAGACTCAAATGTAAAATACAAACTATAAAACTTTTAGAACACAACACAGGGTAAACTCTTCAGAATGTAAGGCTAGGCAAAGAGTTTTCAGACCTGACACCAAAAGAGTGACCCATAGAAGGAAGAATTGTTAAACTGGACTTCAGCAAAACTAAAAACCTTTGTTCTGTTAAAGCCCATGTGAAGAGGATGAAGACAAGCTACAGAATAGGAAAAAGTACCTGTAAAAAACTCATCTGCCAAAGAACTAGAACCTACAATACATAAAGAACTCTGAAAACTCAACAGTAGAAAACCCAAACAATCCAACTAGAAAATGGACAAATGACATGGACAGATATTTCACCAAAGAAAATATACAAATAAGCACACGGAAAGGTTTAACATCATTAGCCTCAGGGAAATGCAAATTAAAACCATGAGATAGTACTACATACCTATCAGAATGGCTAAAAATTAAAAATAGTGAAAATCACAAGTGCTGGCCACGATGTGGAGAAAACTGGGTCACTCTTACATGGCTGGTGGGAATGTAAACACTCTGAAAAAGTTCACTAGTTTCATAAACAATGAAACATGCAACTACCATACAACCCAGCAACTGCAATCCTGTGCATTTATCCCAGAGAAGGGAAAACTTACATTCACAGAAAAACCTGTGTGCACATGTTTATGGCAGCTTTAACTGTAACAGTCAAAAACTGGAATCAGGGGCTTCCCTGGTGGCACAGTGGTTAAGAATCTGCCTGCCAATGCAGGGGACATGGGTTCAAGCCCTGGTCCGGGAAGATCCCACATGCCGTGGAGCAACTAGGCCCGTGAGCCACAACTACTGAGCCTGCGTGTCTGGAGCCTGTGCTCCGCAACAAGAGAGGCCGCGATAGTGAGAGGCCCGCGCACCGCGATGAAGAGTGGCCCCCGCTCGCCGCAACTAGAGAAAGCCCTCGCACAGAAACGAAGACCCAACACAGCCATAAATAAATAAATAAATAAATATTAAAAAAAAAAAAAACAAAAAACTGGAATCAGCTCAGTTGTCCTTCAACAGGTGAGTGACTGGTTAAATGCTACTCAGCAATAAAAAGGAACAAAGTACTGACAAGACACACATGTAACAACTTGGAACTGTGCTGGCAGAGAGCCAATCCCCAAAGGCTGCATAGCAATATGGTTCAATTTATACAACACTATTGAAATGAAAAAACTTTAGAAGCGTTAGTGATTTTAAGTGGTTAGGGATGGGCTGGCTTCTAGCCAGCCCACTCCAGCTTCCCACACCAACCACATCCAATCCGAGCACACCTGGAGCCATCATGGCACCGCTGAAAAGCCCCTTGCTGGCTCCACAACCCCAGCTGGAGGTGGGGAAGCACTTGAGGAGCCCACGCCGCCGGGAGGCCTTGAGGACAGATGCCCTGAAGAGGGGCCCAAAGGGAAAACCTAAAGCAGAGGCTGGAACAGACACTAAGAAGAGCCCTGTAGCAAACAAGATGCATAAAGGTAGCCACAGCCCAGTCTGACTCCTGCTGAGACAGACCCCTCCACCCACTATACCCAAGGCACACAGAAGAAAGGCCAGCCTATTTCCAGGCACCAAAATGACTGGACTCCCCTCCACTGTCCTATACAAGGCGCTGACTTTCAACAAAATATGACAAGGCACACGACAAACCAGAAGGAAATACCAAACTCCAGAGACAACACGATCATCAAGGATATGACACAGAAGAAGGAAGTAACACACAGAAAATTTAACACAAGTAGGATTAATATGCGAAAACCTCTAGTGGAAAAGTTGACAACATACAAGATGGGAAATTCAGCAGAGAGAAACCGTAAGAATCAAACAGAAATGCTAGAAATGAAATGTTAAAAAAAAAAGAGATGAAGAAAGCCATCAGTGGGTTCACAAGTAGACTCAACACAGCCAAGGAAAGAATTAGTAAACTTGAAGCCAGGTCTATAGAAATTACTCAAACAGAAAGACCAAAAGGAAATTAAAGAGACACCACAACTAAGTGCAATGCATGATTCTGAACTGGATCCTGGGCCAAGAAAAAGAAAACCCGTAAAGCACGTTATTGAAACAACTGAGAACACCAGAATAAATTGCAGATTGTTGTGCGGTGTTTGTTGTGTAGTATTTATTGTGCAGTATTGCATCTAGATCAAACGTCCTTGTTTGGATAATTGTGCTGTGGTTATATAAGAACATGCTGTTTTTCTTAGAAATACGCACTGAGTATTTAGGCCTCAAGGGAACAGTATCTCTAATTTACTCTCAAAAGATTTAGGAAAAATAGTCAAAGAGAGAATGATAAAGCAAATGTGGCACAATATAAATAACTGGTGATTCTGTGTAGAAGGCGTATGACAGGAAGTTCCTTATCATTCTAGTAACTTTTCCCTAAGTGTGGAATGATATCTAAGTAACAAGTTAGAAAGTTCCCTAGCCCCTGGGCCCAGATGCTCCTATAAGGTTGGTCTATCAAACAAGGTCAAGATTATAACCAACTAGTACAAACTGACTTAGAGGCTGGTAAAAGAGAATGCTTCCCAGCTCATTTCATAAACCTAATATAAATGTGATAACAAAAACTATTCAAGGAGCACGTGGAAAAGGAATGATAGTAACAGGCTAAGCTCACTTCTTAAAGCAGTTTCAAAAATCCTAAATAAAATATCAGCAAACCAAAGCTGGCAATAAACATACAAAAACCAGGAGGACGGTTCAAAATGAGAAAATCTATTAATGTGAAAGAGTAAATGATAAAATCACGTAATATAAACAAAGCAGTAATGTAAAACAGTAAAGAAGAAACACCACACACTCCCAATAAATGCAGAAAAAGGATTAATATAAAAATCAATACATTTTTGTAATGTAAAACTTCCCAGCAAACAAGGACTAGATGGGTACTTCCTTAGCCTCATAAAGGTATCTGGTTTTCTAAGTCCTAGAGAAAATCTTACATTTAATGCTGAAACACTAAAAGCCATCCCTTTTGGGTTGGGAAGATAAGAATGCTTACTATTACCACTTCTAAGTGAAGCTGCAAGAAAAGAAACACCAGGAAAAAAAAGTAAAGAAGTTTTAAAAGAGAAAAAAGATTTGAAAGAAAACACAAAAATGTCTAAACAGAAAGTCTATTCTCTAATAGACAATTAATAAGGGAGTTCAGAAAACTGATCCCCAAATTCATACAGAAGAGGAAAAGGTCCAGAACAGGCAACACGATGGCTGAGGACAGAAGAGGAGCCCACCAACTGGGAGGACTTGTCACGAAGCTCCTATAAATGTGATGAGATGGTGCCCGTGCAAAGACTGACCAACGGCCAAGTCCAAAACCAGGCTCTGGCCCCTGTGAAATCCTGACCCACGACAAATCAGCAGCGAAGGCAGGGATGGTTCCCAGAGGGGACAGATGAGGGAGCCCTGCCCTCGGGCTGCACAATCACAGCATGGCCCTGAGGCTGGAAGAACCTCAATGTGGAATGTGGGCGAGCGAGCTGGCAGAGGGCCCAGAACATACCTGACGCCACAGGCTGGAGGGCAGTGGCCCAGATGGGGCTGACAGAGAAGCACAGTGAGGGCCTCTGGAGGACCCGTGGAGAGCAGGGGGAGATGACTAAGAGAGTCCGAGGCTCCAGGACACCACGAGATGTGGCAGGTCCTCTGGTCACCACCGTCATCCCAACTCCTAACGACACGGGGTGGGCAGGGCCTCTGTCCTGGGGGGAGATGAGGGCTCAGGGATGACACTGGGGCCCAGCCTACAGGGCCAAACGGGATGCCCGCCTGCATCAGATGTGCGCTTACTTCTTTTACACAGAAACGAGGACTTGTCGTGGCAGCTCTCAGCATGCCAGCTATGCAGGTCGTGGTGGCGGAGCGTGGGGAAGTGGAAGCATTGCAGCTGCGCGCAGAACACACCGTCACCCTCTGACGTGGCCGCCGCGAAGATGGGGTCCGGGGGCAGAAGCACCTCTGAGGAGCCTGCGGGACAGACAGCGTCACAGCATGATGGCAGCAGGCCAGGGAGCAGGGAGGCAGGCACACTTAGAAACGTTACTACAACGTCAGAGGCCCTGCAAGGACGGCAGTGCCCACAGGAAGGAGAAAGACGCCCCTTCCTCCTCAGAGGGACTCAGCCAGTGAGAAGCTGTGGACTCTCTTCGACCACAGTGTCAGGACCACAAGTGTGCCCAGGAGTATCCGCACTGTCCTAAAGGCTGGCACCCTCTACTGGGGTTAGGGATTCACCCCAAGAGCTGGGATTAGGGCAGGTGAGAACCTACTAGAATGATCCTCTGCAGGCATGCTATGACTCTTGAGCCTGGAAACCTAATGGCCATTTCCGAATCAACTACTCCACCGGGAAATAGGAACAGGCACTCACACTCCAGGAGTACAGGTCAGGGATGCTCCAGCAGGACCTTTGAGGACTGAGGGGGGGCCACTCGGGGGGAAGCCACTGCCCGGGGCCCTGACCGGTCTGTGTGGAGACACGGCCGCCCACCTGCCACAAGGTCCCCCAGGCTGGGAGACAAGTGAGCTCTGCCCGAGTGCAACGTCCCTTCACTTTCCACAGGGAGGTGACAGAGCAAGCAGCCCGGGATCCCCAGGCTCACCAGCCCTCACTTGTCCTCAGAGACACATCAACAGCAGGACTGGGATGTGTTTGGGAAAAGGAACTGGCCCCAAGCTCAAGCCAGAGGCCCAAGGAGCAGCCTAACAGGAGAGGCCCAAGGAGGGACAGGGCAAGGCATGTGGCTCGGGTGGCAGGTGGAGGAACCTGCCAGCACCCGGGCAATGGGACAGGAGGGGTGACCACGGGCGGGTGGGAACGCAGCTGCTCACATGGCTCCTGACGTCACCTCGGTAGTTAAAGCAACACACATGTACGCTCACACATGCATGCTCACACTCACATAATCTATTTTAATTCCACCTGCCTGACGGTTCTAGGATGTTTTGGACCCTAACTCTGACCTTCCCTGTTCTAGGAAGCCTGTCCCTCCCTCTCTGGCCTGAGTTCATGTCCGCTGCACACTCTACTCATTTTTATGCTCCAATTAAAGTTGTGGACTTTGAAACGAGGGTGGACAGTCTAGAAATGGCCAAGGCAGAAGCCACCACAGGTTCCGGAGGAGGCCAAGCCCCACCTGGGTCTGGCGGAAGGGCCTGACCGGGGCTGGGCCATCACAGCCTCCCCGGGTGTGGGGCCCAATCCTCCACACAGCCCCGCACCGGGCACCCGGGTGGGAGAAGGTTGGAGTGGAGAGCTTAGCAATAGTCGCCCTTGTCAGGATGACGCCCCCCAGGTTCAAGCCCAACAACTCTTCTGAAGGACCAGGAAGCCTTACCTTTGAATGCCACCTCCCAGTGACCTTCTAAGGAGCGGTTCCGGCCAGTGATGACGTACTGGTAGCCGACCCACAACCTGCAGGAAGACAGATCGCAGGAGACCTCAGTGGGACAGGGGGAAGCAGGCACCACTGTGTGCATGTTTTTTTTTAAAAAATAAACTTATTTATTTATTTATTTTTGGCTGCATTGGGTCTTCGTTGCTGTGTGCAGCCTTTCTGTAGTTGCAGAGAGCAGAGGCTACTCTTCATTCCAGTGCGCAGGCTTCTCGTTGTGGTGGCTTCTCTTGTTGCAGAGCACGGGCTCTAGGTGCGAGGGCTTCAGTAGTTGTGGCACGGGGGCTCAGTAGTTGTGGCTCACAGACTCTAGAGCACAGGCTCAGTAGTTGTGGCACACGGGCTTAGCTGCTTCACGGCATGTGGGATCTTCCCGGACCAGGGCTCGAACCTGTGTCCCCTGCATTGGTAGGTGGCTTCTTAACCACTGTGCCACCAGGGAAGTCCCTGAATGTGTGCATTTTTAATAGTTACATTGACCTTTAAAATATTGAGCTTCAAAGGCATTAATGATTTTTGAAAGTTTTGATACTTAGTTTTAATAAAATGCATTAAAATTCTAAATAATAAACTCACTAGTCAGAAAAAGTTTTTATCTCGGGTGACTCCTGCCAAGACTCTTCTTATTAGCTGAACCAATAAAGCTTTTACATTCTAAGTAAAATCAATTTAGTTCTTGGTGGACACAAACCTGTGAATACACTAAAACCAAAGAGTAGTATGCTCTGAGGGGTGAGTTTTATGGCATGTGAATTACACCTCAATAAAAGACAACCCCTATGAGCACACACTGCCTCCCTTGGAGCCTCCCACCCAGCAGGTGCTCCCAACCGCAGCCTCCCAGCTCTGGAGATGTCCATCAGTGGGTCCCCAGCTGCCGTGGGTGCCACTCTGCCCCTCCAGCCCCCACCATGCATGTGCCCATCCTGAGGGCACATTCCCACCCCTCCCTTTTCCAAGGACTCAACCACCCAGCGAGCTGGGAGTTATCTTTCTCACTTTGGTGATTTGCCAAGCTCACAGGGCATAACGGTGGAGCCTCCACCTGCCACGGTCACTGCGTTCCTATGGCAGTGTGGCAGCCTTTGCCATCGTGCGGAGGGAGCACTGGCAGTATGGTGACCCTGTGATCCACTGCTGGCCCCGGCAGTGTGGAAGGGGTCCTCAGCACACATCTGACCCCAGAACAAAGCCCCCTGAATGCTGGGCCTGGGAGAGGCCGGCAGTTGGCCAGTTTCCACACTTGCTCTCTGATGCTGTGGAGCCTGGGGGTCTAGGCCAGGTCCGGAGCCAGACTGCCTGGGTTGGAACCTGGCACACCGCAGTTAATACGTGCCCTGGTCACCACCCTGGGCCCTGTGGTGTCTGGGGGACTGAACGAGTGGGCCCATGGAAGGCACTGAGCACGGGCCTGGCAGAGCCCACTTTCTCAGAAGGATCGCCCCACCTACCTGCATGGCCCGCGAACCAGGCCTACGAAGCCCCATGTGGAGCAGCCCCTCCTGACACAGGCCCAGACCCCCTGCAGTTGCAGCAGAACCCACACAGGGGGACCAACGAAAAGGACTGGCTCAAGGTGACACAAGGTGGCAGCCCATCCCTGCCCCTCTGAGAGACCCTGCCCCGTCGCAACACCTACCCTAAACCCCCATCTCCATTTGCTTCCAGGGGGCGGGGCTGCTGCGGGCTGCCAGAGGCTACGTCCTGGAGGCCATCATGCTAGGCAGGCCTTGGCACTCCACAGGCCCCGGACCCCACCCCGGACTCACTTGTGCTGGTCCTGCCACGCGAAGCTCCGCTCGGGCTGGTCCCATTCCTGGGTCAGGACGAAGCGCAGCTCCTGGTCAGTGGAGAAGGTGGCGAGGGACCCGTTCACGCGCTGGCAGGTCTGTGCAGCATCCCAGTAGTTCTCCCCGCTCAGGTAGACTCGGTAGCAGCTGGCCGTGCCCTCGTAGTGGTGCCACCCTGTCGGGCACTTCCCTAGGAAACATGAAAGACGGCGGGGAGTTGTTCCCCAAGTTAGCATCCTCACTCCAAAATGCAATTGTACATGCTGCATCTAAGCAGCTCAGAAACCACCCAAGAAGGGGGAAGCTGAGGCTCAACAGGGGAGCTCTGCCTCCAAGACCATAAGCCTCCCAGTTGTATGAGGCTGTAGCCGCTGGGCAGTCAAGACCAGCCGCTGAGTTCGCTGAGTAAAGTGGCTGATGAGCTGGTAGAACGCCTCAGGCTGGCAGTGTGAGCATTCCCACTACATCACCACACCTAAGTATGTCTACTCAGAAGGGGGTTTCAGCTGTGGTTTTTCTGCCTTTCAATTTTCCTTAAATTTATTCTGCTCTTTTAAATTCCTAATATTGTAGAGAGTTCATTAAATAACTAGTTATTTAAAAAAATTTTTAAATGGAGGGAGAGCCTGCTTCTCCACCTACAAAAGGGTGGGTACAGTTCAGCCCCCAAAGGTAATAACCATCTCTTAAAAAAAAAGCAGCCTGGTTCCAGAGCCTGGGTTCAGGTCATGGCTTCCTCACTCGGGCTGGGTGGCTTTGGGCAGGTCATTGTGCAGCTTCACCCATCAAAGGAGGCCCTGAAGGGCTATTTTAGGTGGACACTCCGGCACAGCCAAGTGGCATGGGAGAGCCAGGGACCACGTGGGGGGTGAGCCTTTGTTCATGAACAGGGCAGGTCTGCAACTTACTGCTGAAGCGGACGGGCTGCGCCACATTCATGGCATGGAAGTGCGTGGGGTCGCCGCCTCGAGCCCGCCCCGGCCTCGGATCCACAGCCTCCTTCCCATGGTAAGGACGCGCCTCCCCGATCACTTCTGAAAGCAGAGAGAGAGTGGCTGTCAACACTGTTCATGAGGGCCAGACGCCAAAGTGAACCCCGGTACAGTCAGATGGCGGGGGGATTGGGAGGGCAGGGAGGAGGAAGCACAGATTCCATCTATTCAGGTTTTCTTTAGAACTCTAAAACGTGCCGTTCATGCCAAATGGGTTACATGAGCTTCTTGCTGAAATTACGCCTGGGCAGTCTTCATTTTTCATTATGACTACGAAATGGGGACTCTCAGTTGCATTTTCTAACAGGCTACTGTGGGCACATCACAGGGTCAGCCACTCCTGCTTAACACCCTCCTGCATCCCTGGCCACAGGGGGTTCTCTGCAGAGTCCAGGCTGCTCCCCCACTGACCTGGAGCCTCCCCTCTTAGCTGTGTGTGGCCCTCTCTGTCTGCTTGCCCCTCTCTCAGCCTCAAGGCCAGGGTCAGGGCACCTGGCACAGGCCCTCGTGTGCAGCAGGCCTGGAGCATGGTTAAAGTGTGACCAGAAAGCTCAGGGTGAGGAAGAATGCTAGCTTTATGTGTGGTGGTCCAAGAGTAATTCGCAGGTCTGAGAGAGGAGACCCAGAGAAGTGAGGAGATTTACCCAAGGCAGGAGAGAGCCAGGGGCTATGTTTCCGAGGGGCCTCTGCGCTCTGCCTGCTGGGGGGCGCCTGGTGGAGGATACCGGTACAGGGTCAGCACAGGCGATGAACTTGGTCTGCACGACTTCGCAGACACAACAGACACCTGCCTGCAGCTGGCTCAACAACCTCAGGCCAGGCGGGGGTGGTGGGGTGGGTGGTGGGTGGAGTGTGGCCCAGGAGGGGCGTGGCGCATGCCAAGGTGGGGCGATGGGCGTGGTAGGGGCGTGGCATGGCAACGGGCAGTCCCCACCTCTCCCACCTGCGGGCAGGGGCAGAGGACCTTAATTCCCCAGCAGGGATCGAACTGGGCCCTGGCAGTGAAAGGAGACCGCCAGGGAATTCCCTGACACTGTTTTTATTTAATAAATTATCTTTATTTTTTCCCATTATAAAATAACACATATTCAATGTAAAATATTTGAGAAATACAAAAGTTTGAAAAGACAAAACAGATAAACTGTACTATTCTAGAGGTTGCTGCCCTTCCAATCTCTCCTTTCTACACAAATCCTTAAAACTATTGGGATCACGTCAAGCACTATTTTATGATTTGCTTTGCAAGCTGAAGACTATAAACAGCTTTCCATATTCTTTAGTGAAGATCACTTTCAATGGCTGCTCAGCATCTGTGAATCGATTTCTTTAATTACCACAACGCCTAAGGTTCCAAGCTGGAGCTGCCTGCATTTCCTAATTTTTGTAGAAGAAGCACATGTGTGTCCTTCTGAGACCCTAGCAGCTTTGTCCCTCTTCCACTAACTACTCAGTAGAGTATTTCCTCGGAGTTTCCATAGTCCCTTCCCAGGCAGGTGATGGGATCAGCTTGCCAATCACTCTAACACATAAAATGTGTTCCCAGTGCCTGAGATAAGTTGGACCCCAGGCAAAGACCTAGAGGAGAAGCTGCCCTCTTCAAACACTGCCCTGGGGTGGGACGGCTTCAGCTCTCTGGGACTGGGGTGCCCCGTGCACATGTCTGAGAACCACCACTTCCCGCTCCCCGGAGGAGACAATGCAAAGCCCCTGCCTCTGTCCCTCCAGGGCGCCAGGCAGAGGAGTGGGCAGATCCCCACTGGGCTGAGGGATAAGGAGGGAGGGGAGCAGAGCCCTCCCAGGCAGAGGGCGCAG
The DNA here is from genome assembly GCF_949987515.2 of Delphinus delphis. NCBI lineage: Eukaryota > Metazoa > Chordata > Mammalia > Artiodactyla > Delphinidae > Delphinus > Delphinus delphis. Next base: position 26,392,798 of record NC_082695.1, read on the forward strand.
CCTGGGCAAAGGCCAAAACCGGGCACGCCTGCGACAAGCTTGAAGACCAGCTTGGGTGTAGCTGAAGCATATTTCGCTACGCCTGCACTTCACACCTCCCTTTTGCCTGCTCTTCACACCTCCCTTCTGCCTGCTCAAACGAGCAAGACCTGTGGTTCCACTTGGTCTTGGCCTCTTCCCCAGACCAAGCACAGCACCTGGGCACCTGGTATACAACCGGTCAAACTGCTCACAGAGGGACGAGGAATCTAGGGCAGAGGGGAAAGAAAGAAAAGGACCGGTTCTGCCGGGGGCACCAAACACCAGGTGGCCAGGATGCTGCCCGCAGTGAAGCCATCTGCAGCCCGGGGAGGGGGTGGGGGGGCAGGTGAAACAGCACAGTAAAGTAACCAGAAAGCCTGGTGGCGGTGGAGGACGCTGCTCTGTGATGAGCAGGCTTCTCTGTGGTTCAGGCAGCAATTCTGAGCCTTCCTCTCTACTCCATTTTCCTTCATATCCAAACGCCCACATCCACCCCCTCATCACTCATTATTCAGCGTCCATTACATGCTGCCACCGAAACCCACCAAAAGACACAGGCCCCCTGAGTGTCCTGGGGGCCAGAAGCAAGAGGTGAGGGTGGCTGGGGAAGGCAGAGTTCACTGGATCAGCAGCCTTACAGCACTCTTAGGACCACCTCTGACAATAAGGAGTTTTCTCTGAGCCCCACAGACAGCGCGGCGGCCAGCTGGAGGGTGTGCAGCCAGCCCCAGAGTGCGGGTTTCAGGGTGCAGACGCCCCAGAGCAGCTCTAGGCACTGTCCCAGGCACCCGGTAGCAGGTGGCCCTGACCCCTTAGTGGGAGGTCTCACTCTCACTCCCTGTGGTGGGGACGGGGATGAGTCCAAGCCTGGAACCCAACCTGAGTCCAGCCCTGACGTCTCCGAAGGAGTGCTCCTCTCTCTTCAGATGTCCGTCCCCGGACTTCAGAATGGGAGCCCAAGGAGGAGACCCGGCTGAAACGCTACTGAAAATCTGAGGAAGAGGGAATGTCTGAGATGGGGAGGCAGGCAAGGCCGTGACAGACCTGCTTCAGAGGAGAAGTGTCCCGCCTCAGGACCCTCGTGTGCCCTTGGAGATCAGGGCAGCAAGAGCTGGAGGCCTCGAGTCCAACGGGGAATCTGAGTCAGTAGTCAGGGCAGGCAGTGTCCTGCTTGCTGCTCCCAACAGCAAGTGGCCGGAAAAGAAGATGATGTGCAAATAAAGGACAAAATGTGAGTGATTCTAATTTGTGTTTCCAGAAACTTAAAACTTGTCCAGATGAGCCTGTAACGTCTCCGAATGAGGGAGAGGGCAGGACAGACTGGAGCCTCTTCAGTGTTCTGAGCTGTCGGGACACATGTCACTGTCCTATTTCACACCAAACAGGTTTAGAATCATGGTCAAAAATCAAATGTCTCTAAGTTAACCAATACTTGCTAACCAACGCAGGATTTCTAAAACCAGAGAGCCAGGAAATAACAGTTACTAATAGCATTTCCGTTACGCTGAACACGTTCTTTAAACTGATTCTCTTTCCCCACAGCTGGGGCCAGTCATGTCGCTCAGGGGGATCTCACTGGGCTAAAGTTTGATGGTTTGGGGGAGCCCCAGGGACCACCATCTCTCTCTGTTCCATCAGGGACATGCCAACATGAGCACTCTGTCTTCCCATTTTATACCCATGTGGACAGTATATGCGGTACACAGAGATTAACTGCAAAAACACAGCCCTATAAGTTTCAAGTTCAAAATCTGCCTCCCTCAGGCGGCTCCTATAGGTCCATGAATGTCTCAGGGCACAAGTTCACAGAAGGGACATTTTACCTTCTGCTACTGCCTGGGACAGAAGCTGAAGCCACCAGTCCCAGGCACACTCCACCTGTGGCCACAGCTCTCAGATGCCAGGAGTGCTGTGGCAGAAGCAGACTGACCTGAGTGGGGCTCCTCCCTCAAGGTCTTCTCAATTCTTAGGTATGTACATCACAGGATGAAATAGAAATCCTGCCTCCCCTCCCCCAGCCCCCTGCTCCTAATCCCATTTCCCACAGAAAATTCTTCAGATAGTTTTTAAATTATTTTTTCTTACTTCTTCCGGTAGTTTAAAAAGAATTACTTATTTTTACTTATTTCTTCTGTTATGTCTATATTTCCGAATAATAGGTTTACCCTGCTATTTCTAGTGTTATCAATTTTAAGTGTTACCCACTGACTTAAGGTCAGGCAGGTACAGGCTTATTATTAGCTCACATACACTCTTACCTTCCCAACAGAGTAGCATCAATTTCAAAACTAAAGTCAGTAGAATAATGTAATAATGTAAGTATTCTTCACTTGTGAACCAAATAGCATACTAAGGTTATTTCGATCCTCTAACAACTTTCTTTTTTCCTGGAGTTAATATTTGCATCGGTTTTAAATTTTTCTTAGCTTTCTGTATATCAACCACTGATTTTTTCAGCTACTACAGCAGATAACAAAGGCTAACAGTAAAAATTTTAAACACTCAAAACACTGTGTCAGAGCCACCTGGCTCCACTTTGTTTCCTGGAATCCCTGCCTACCTTCCAGCTCCAGGCTGAATGGGCCGCTCTCTGGGCTGGGGCTTGGCTGTGATCCTCGGGTCCACTTTGCTACCCTCCTGCACTGGGACCCTGTTTCCTGGACCCCAGGTCATCTTCTTTCTTGCTTAACCCTCTCCTTTTACAAGATCACATCTTTCTAAGAAAGGGTATAGCAACATTTATGAGTCTATTCATATCTACAATTTCTTTATTTTATCCTCATATATCATTGACTTCTCTGGATATAAAAATCCCACATTAATAACATTTTTGAAGCTTCTGGTTAAAGATATCAGATTGAACAAACACACCTTGTTCTCTGAAACCCATTAAAACAACAGTAATGGGATTTTATTTTATTATTATTATTTTTGGCCCCCCTGTGCGGCATATAGAACTTCCCCAACCAGGGATCAAACCCATGCCCCTGCAGTGGAAGCACTGAGTCTTAAGCACTGGACTGCCAGGGAAGTCCAGTAACAGGATTTTTAAAAAGGCAGTCACTAGGACAAACGGAACAGTTAAGAGAATGACAAAGTTCTAAAAACTGGAAAACAGGACTTCCCTGGTGGCGCAGTCGTTAAGAATCCGCCTGCCAATGCAGGGGATACGGGTTCGAGCCCTGGTCCGAGAAGATCCCACATGCCGCGGAGCAACTAAAAGCCCGTGTGCCAGAACTACCGAGCCTGCACTCTAGAGCCCGTGCTCCACAACAAGAGAAGCCACCGCAATGAGAAGCCCGCACACCACACTGAAGAACAGACCCTGCTCCCCGCAACTAGAGGAAGCCCGCGCGCAGCAATGAAGACCCAACACAGCCAAAAATAAATAAATAAATTTATTAAAAAAAAAAAACAACAACAACTGGAAAACAGAAGGACAAGTGATAACGTAGAGAAGGTGACCACATGTCCTAAGATGCCTGGTTATGCCCGCTGTCCCAGTATACCATCCAGTTTAGCATTTGTCAGTCTCAAAATTGTCTTATTTTAGAAGTAAATCACTCCAAATTTATTTGAGCCTAGAAAGCTAAATCCTAGGCCAGCAGCTGGGCAAAGTAAGAAATTTGCAAACTATATACATTGACCCTTAGACCCAGCAATCCGACATTTAAGAATTTACACTGATGATACATCTCCAAAACTCCCTCCAAAACAAAAAAGCCCCCCCCATAACCCCGCATATGCACAAGGTTACTTACTGTGACGTTATTTTTAATAGCAAACTAATGAGGACAACCTAAAGGCCCACACATAGGAGACTGGCTAAATAAAATACGGTACGTTCCTAAGATGGAGAGCAATATAACAGTAAGAAAGAATTTTTAAAAAAAAAAACTTTATTAATTAATACAGAGTTATTTTAAGGATATTCTACTGAATTAAAAAAGAAAAAAAATCAGGGCAAAAAGTACACACAGTAAGACACTTTTTTTATGTAAGAAAGGGTAAAGAAAAAGAAACAAGTAATAAAATATACACACATTTGCTTATTTTTGTAATCAAAAAAATGCCCAAAACTCAGAAAAGATAGGCCAGAAACCAATCAAGCTAGTGGCCTATTGGATATGGTGGAAACAGGTAAAGGGAAATAGAACTTCTAAGTGTATGTTTTTATACAGTTACAAGTTTTGAATCTTGCTAATGTTTTACATATTCTAAAAAAAAATCAGTTAATCTTGTGGATACACTAAAGCCCATGAAATTGTACACTTTAAAGGGATGAATTTTATGGTACATGATTTATATCTCAATTAAAAAATAAATGAAGATGAGGAGGCAAAGTCCTAAAACTGAATGCAAACATTCAGACGTTAACACATCACACAGAAGAAAAACAGGAATGAATCTGGTGGCTTCTGACTAGACAATGACTGTACCCCCTCAGTGCAACACAGTCTAACATCATAAAGAACTGAGAAGAAATCCTAGAATTTAGTTAGTAGGTTTGTTCTTGGCCGTGGTACAAGAGCAGTAATTCCAAAACTCTTTTATGTGTACTTTAGAATTGGCCAAATGAGTACATATACAGATGGTGCTGGGAACCAGGGTTCGTTCTTATGGGAAAGGGAGGTACAAATATGAGATGGGGGAGGAGAGGAGGAAGTCTAGATTAGAATCGGAGGTACAGCAAATACGAACTCATGATTTAAAAAAAAGTTTTCTGGGGCTTCCCTGGTGGCGCAGTGGTTGAGTCTTCCTGCCAATGCAGGGGACAAGGGTTCGAGCCCTGGTCTGGGAAGATCCCACATGCCATGGAGCAACTAAGCCCATGCGCCACAACTACTGAGTCTGTGCTCTAGAGCCCGCAAGCCACAACTGCCCACATGCTGCAACTACTGACGCCCGCGCGCCTAGAGCCCGTGCTCCGCAACAAGAGAAGCCACCCCAGTGAGAAGCCCACGCACCGCAACAGAAGAGTAGCCCCCGCTCGCCTCAACTAGAGAAAGCCCGCACGCAGCAATGAAGACCCAACGCAGCCAAAAATAAATGAATAAATTTATAAAACATAAATAAATGATAAATAAATAAATAAAAAGGCTGGGGACACCTCTTGACTAAAGGACAGAGCAAGATGGCAAGAAAATACAACATGTAACCTTTGACTAAATCCTGGACTTAAAAGTTTAAAAAACCTGTAAGTGACACTTTTGTGACCATTGAAAAAAATTTCAATATGGACTATATATAAGATAATAGTGTTATAGTAAGTTTCTTGCATGTGAAAATTGTACTGTGGTTAGAGTGGATTGTTCTCATTCTCAGAAGATGCTGAATATTTAGGGGTAAATATCATATCTGTAATACACTCTCAAAGGGTTCAGAAAAAAATGTACATAGAGAAAGCAACTGTAGCAAAATGCTAATGGCTGATGAATGCAAGTAAGGGCTACAGGAGCGTTCACTGCACTATTCACTGCACTACTCTCAAGCCTTTTCTGGAGATATGAAATTTCTAGTATTAAATCAGGGAGAAGGCAGGGACTTCCCTGGTGGCGCAGTGGTTGAGAGTCCGCCTGCCAAGCAGGGGACACAGGTTCGATCCCTGGTCTGGGAAGATCCCACATACCGCAAAGCAACTAAGCCCATGTGCCGCAACTACTGAGCTTGCACTCTAGACCCCGTGTGCCACAACTACTGAAGCCCGCATACCTAGAGCCCATGCTCCACAACAAGAGAAGCCATGACAATGAGAAGCCTGTGCACCGCAACAAAGAGTAGCTGCCGCTCACCACAACTAGAGAAAGCCCGTACACAGCAATGAAGACCCAATGCAGCCAAAAATAAATAAATTAATTTTTTAAAAAATTAGGGAGAAGGCAGTCCACACACCCAGCTCCCAACCCCTGCATGGTGTGCTCAGGAAACCTGCCCCTCCTTCACCCTAGCAAACCATGGGGGATTTACTAAAAAAGTAAAACAGGGGGTCTCTGGTATGGGGGATACCAGTTCAGCTGAAAGTCATGGTTCTTTATTTAAGGAGGGGATGGCAGACTCCCAGCTCCTCTTCCTCCACTAAGCTCCTCCTTTATTATGTTTAGGTAGTTTCCTTCTATTCCTAGCTTGTTGAGTGTTTCACCATGAAAGAATGTTTAATTTGGCCAAATGCTCTTCCTGCATCAAGAAGATCATGTGTTTTTTCCTACATTCTACTAGTGTGGTATATTACACATTTTAGTTTTTTGAACCACCCTTGCATTCCAAGAATAAATCCATTTGATCACGGTGTGTAAGCCCCTATGTCCCAACTTTCATTTGTTTTTTTTTTTTTTTGTTTTTTTTTTTGGCTGCGTCAGGTCTTAGCTGCGGCACGTGGGATCTTTGTTGAGGCATATGGGATCTTTCATTGCCACGCAGGCTTCTCTCCAGTTGTGGCATGCGGGTTTTCTCTCTCTAGCTGTGGCGCGCGGGCTCCAGAGTGTGTGGGCTCTGCAATTTGCGGCAGGTGGGCTCTGTTGTTGAGGCGCGCAAGCTCAGTAGTTGTGGCGCGTGGGCCTAGTTGCCCTGCAGCATGTGGGATCTTAGTTCCCCAACCAAGGATCGAACCCGCATCCCCACTGGAAGGCAGATTCTTTACCACTGGACCACCAGGGAAGTCCCCTCAACTTTCATTTCTTATTTTAGTTATTTGAGTCTTTACTCTCTTTTTTCTTTCCCGGCTTCACTCACTTTATTTTTCTCCCCATTTCAGGGCCCCCACGGCCTCTGGGCCCTTCCACAGCAGTGGCACCATTAGCCATTCGGTGTTTCTACGAAGAAGTTGAGTCTTTTCTCTTTAGTCAATCTAGCTAAAGGTTTGTCAATTTTGTTGACCTTTGGTTTTGTTGATTTTCTCCATTGTTTTTCTATTCTGTTTACCTCTGTTCTGATCTTTATTATTTTCTTCCTTCTGCTAGCACTGAGTTTAGTTTGTTCTTCTTTTTCTACTTCCTTAAGGTGTAAAGTTAGATTGTTGATTTGAGACCCTTCCTCCCTCCCTCCAGCTGACACTCTCTCTCTCTCTCTCTTAATATAGTGTTTACAGCTACATATTTCCTTCTTAGTACCATTTTTGCTGCAGCCCCTAAGTTTTGGTTTGTTGTTTTCTTTTAAATAAATTTATTTGTTTATTTATTTATTGGCAGGCAGATTCTTAACCACTGTGCCACCAGGGAAGTCTATGGTTTGTTCTTTTCATTTTCATTTATCTCAAGATATTTTCTAATTTCCTGTGTGATTTCTTCTTGACTCACGACTGTTTAAGAGTATACTGTTGAATTTTCATGTATTTGTGAATGTTTCAGTTTTCCTTCTACTGTTGATACCTATTATGGTTTCATTCCACTGTGATTTATATGATTTCAATCTTTTAAATTTGTTCAGACTTATTTTGTGGCCTAACATATGGTCTAGCCTAGAGAATGTTAAATGTACATTTGAGTAAAAAGATGTGCATTCTGTTGGTTGTTGTTGGGTGATCCTGCAAGTCCCCAAGGCTCTGTTCACCTTTCTTTGTTCTTTCTGTTCCAAACACTCAGTAATTTCAAATGTTCAGTTTGCAAGCTCACCTAGTCTTTCTTCTGCCTGTTGGAGCCTGCTTCTAGTGAAGTTTTCAATTCAGTTCAGTTTTTTGTCCATATTTTCCTTCACCTCTTTGAGCACACTTAAGATGGCAGCTTTAAAGCCTTTCTTTAGTATGTCTGAGGCCCACTGTTTCTTGAGGGATCGTATCTGCCACATAATTTTCTTCCTTCAAATGGGCTGTGTTCTCCTGCTTCTTTGTATGTCTGTTATTTTGTTGTTGAAAATTAGGCATTTGAATAAATCCTCTCCCAATCTTTGCAGACTGGCTCTGTATTGGGGAAGACCTTCATTAATTAGCAGGGTTTATTCTAAGCCTTGAGAACAGCTCAGGGTGAAGGCTTAACGTCTTCTTAGGCCTTTTCTACACTTGCATTGTGTCTGGTCCTGTGTGTGAACTTCTTTTGATTCTTAAGTATATATGCCTGCTTTAAAATGTCTTAATTTCCCAGAGCCAGTCACCTGCTTCTCAGGGTCTTGGACGTACTATTGTATTCCTCCACCCACAGTCCCTTACCCCAGGCACCTGCAGGTCTGTACCCAGTTTTTGTGAGCATTGCTTGACACTTTCTGCAGTTTTTTGCTGGCTGAGATCCAAACTGTAATTTTTCCCTATCTGAGTTCCAAGTCAGAAAAAACAGACATCAGTCCCTCAGGCAGCCCCCAGACAGGTCAGAATGTTGCAAATAAGGTCACTCTGCTCCCTCTGGTTGGAGGCAAGGAATTTGGAATTGGGTTGTTGCTTCTTTTAGACTGTGCTGTGCCACTGGGGGAGGAAGTGGGCCAAGGGTGAGTAAAAATGCCATGATATTTCCTACCACTTGAATGTGGCTTTTTCCTGATTGGGTGTTCCCATGGTTGCTATAGACTTTGACCGTTTTCCAGAGCTTCCATGAAGTTATTTTACCCATCTTCTAGTTGCTTTTTGAATGTATGCATGGCAGAATGGGCGTCTGAAGTTTCTGAGACAGCCATTTTGCTGACATCAGAATATATTGCTATGCCATGCAGCGCAGCCACAAAAAAAACAAGAAGAATATATTGCTGAAGTTTTCTTTTACTCCCTGAATTAATAAAATAAGAGCTAACATATAGTGAGTGATTGCTGAGTGCTGTGTTCTGCTCTAAGCACACCTTGTGTACATCAATCCTCTAGCAACCCTAAGGTAGGCACTATTATCCCCCGTCTCACAGGTGAGGACAATGAAGTTCAAAAAGCATCTTGCCCACAGGACTACAGCCGGAGGAGGCGGAGGCGGGGAACCAGCCCAGGCAGCTTGGTTCTGAGCCCCCACATCTAACTGCTATTTTACACACAGCAGAGTTAGCTACCTCAGCCACTCTGTGCTGGTCCTTTTGGTCTAGGATGCTCTATCCAGAGTCCAGGGAGCATCCCGTGGCTGTTTTCTTCCAGAGTCTAGAGAGCACTGGGTGTCTTTCATGTTTAAGAGGAAGGCGGTCCAGCTTGCCAGAGGCTCTGTAGGTACTCGTGGGCCAGGTGCTGGTAGGGTTCAGGTGAGTTCAAGGTGAGAACCCTCCAGCTTGTTGATACCGCTTCTACCTCATCCATGATGCACCAATTTCTCCAGAAAAGACTCCGGCAACCCCCTGCCTGAGGAAACAGACCATTTGCGGAGCAGGGCAGAAGATATGGTCAAGGGTCTCATCTGTCCCCATAGAGAATTTCTCTTAATTCCTCTGTTTACCACCTCCATGGCTCCCCTCTGCTGGGCCTGGTACCTCCTATTCTGCAGACTGTAAGTCCAAGTGCTATCTAACAGAAATATAATGCAAGCCACATTTCAAAAGAGATGAAATTAATTTGAATAATTGTATTTAACCCAATATATTCAAAGTACTATAATTGCAACATGTAATAAATATTAAAAAGTATTAATGAGGTGTTTTACTTTTTCGTACTAACTCTTTGATATTCAGTGTATACTTTACAGTTGTGGTGCATCTTAGTTGGAAACGGCCACATTTCAGGCACTCAGAAGCCACACGTGACTCGTGGCTACCATACTGGACGGCCAAAGTCTGGAAAATAAGCTTCATGTCTGCCATGGAAGAGTCATCTAGCTCCGTGGAGAAAGTGAGGAAGTGAGGAAGCCCAGCCACCCCCAGCCAGATGCCCACCAGCCTGGGCATTTAGGGCCTGCTGGGCAAACTGGCTCATTTCCTGGTGTTCTCTCCCCCAAGCAGGCCCGCGGCTGCATTTTCTCTGCCACATCAGTTTTCACTTTCCTTCCATTGGCTTCTCTTAAAAAACAAACAAGGCTGTCTAATATCTGAAACATTCCAAAGAGTACATGCAGCACTTATGTAAGATGTAAAGCCTAGTAATAAAGTACGTCATGAACCCCCAGCCCCCACTAAGTAGGTCATCTGCTACAGGGCTGCACCCCGACGTCTGCTTCTCCCAGGCTGACACCTCTGTCTTCCCACCAGCGAGGAACCAGAAGCCCGGGTTTTGTGTATCTGGGCTGTTCAGCCTTTCTTCCTCTTGGTTTACCACACACAGATGTATCTGAAAATGAGATGGTGCTCAGTTATGCTTGTCTTTACTGTACTGTGTGTACTTTGGGGCAACTTGCCCTGTCACCTACATCCTGCTTTAAGGGTTTCCGTGTTGGGCTTCCCTGGTGGCGCAGTGGTTGAGAGTCCGCCTGCCAATGCAGGGGACACAGGTTCGTGCCCTGGTCCGGGAAGATCCCACATGCCGCGGAGCGGCTGGGCCCGTGAGCCATGGCCGTTGAGCCTGCGCGTCCGGAGTCTGTGCCCCGCAACGGGAGAGGCCACAACAGTGAGAGGCCCACATACTGCAAAAAAAAAAAAAAAAGTTTCCATGTTGCTACAGGAACCTAACAGGCACCTGCTGTCGCTGGGTCAAATACTCCGCTATGTGAACACACATTTGGGTTGTTTCCAAGCTGTACATTAGTATGAACAGCACTGCAAAAATTTCTCCAGAGCTTCCCCCAAATGGCAATCCTGGATCACAGAATATGAGGATGTTCAGCTTTGCAGGTTAATGCCTGTTTTCCAAAGTGGGTGTGTCAGTGCACCCCTCTCACCAGCAGCCCAAAGACCTCCAACACCCGGGTTTGTCAGACGTCCTCCGTTTCGCCAATCTAAGTATCTGCAAAGTGGGAGCTCACTGTCGCCTCTGAATACTAATGAGGTAGGACATCTCTTTATGTGTTGAGCCACCATTCTTGTTCGTTTTTCTTATTCGTTGACATGCCTGACCGTCTTTTGTCCATCCGCAGGAGTCCTCTACACACGCTGGATTATAATCCTTTATAGGCTTCCCACTCTGTACTTGTCTGTTCACATTCTTTATTGGGGCTTTTTGATAAAGGGGAGACCTTAATTTTAATCTGGTAAGACTGGTCGTTTCTATTTAAGAGTTAACATTTTTTTGTGACTTAAAAAAAACTTCCCTACCAAGGTCATAAAGGTATTCTCCTCTAGGGTCTTCCAGGAGTTTTTCTTCAATTAACCTGAAACCAACACTGTTCATCAGGGATCTGATGGCATTCCTTTCGGACTCCATCCTTTGTCTAGTGACGGGTAATCCACTTCTGTCTCAAATCAAGTTTCTCTGGTCCATTTCTGGCAGCTCTTCTGTCTCACCAGCCAATCCCTGAGCCAACTGTGAAGGAAGCCTCAGCACTGGCAAGGCTGGTGTGTGCTTCTTTCTCTTCTTCAAAGTGGACAAATGATATCAGGACTTTATCCTTCCACGGGTTTTAGAACTGACTTGTCATATTTCCCAGAACACTGAATCCACAGATCAATATAAGAAGAACAGGCAGCTTTACCACACTGAGACTTCCTTGCTAAGAACACCCTGTCTCTTCTTATTCAAGTCTTCTTTAATGTCTCTTAATAAAGCTGTGAATTCTTCTCCAGTAAAACTTTTACATTCCCGTTTGTATCAGACATGGTTCACTCAGGAGAGCAGGGACCACATAGGTATTTCCAACACAAAGGGAATTTGTGCTTTCAAACAACTGACAAGGCTGGGGGGTGCACAAAGAAAATGGGCCACCTCTAACCGTCAATGCCCCCTCTGTGCTGCAGCTGAGAGCGAGCAGGCCAGTCTGCCACCCACCGCTGAGCAGAAAATGCTGCTGGGACAACCACCACTCTGCAGCCCTGCCACGCTCCCACTGTCTGAGCCCACACACCCACACTGTGGCCAGGGGAAGAAGGGGTCCCTTACCTTCCACCTTCCAAATGTCACAGGAATGCATCTCAGGGGCTAAACAACACCAGAAGCCTCTGGCAGGGGGTCTGGGTAAGACAGCTCCAGCCCCTGAAAGGCAGGGACTGTCCTGAAGGCCCAGACTGCATCAGGCACACCATCTGCTTTCTACCTCCCCAAAATACTGCTGAAATTACTGATCTACTGTGTCATCTTTTCCCATTTTCTTGGTCCCTGTGGTTTTACATATTTTGTACTCTTTTGTTATAATTTTAGCAGGCTTTTAGCAGGACAATGAAATAAACTCTTGTGGTCACTCAAGAAGTCCTGCAGTCCAAGTTCAAAAGCAGCCAGACCTAGCACGGCTAGGACTTTCCATGGATTTACTTAAACTTCACCACATCAGGGAGGTCACAGCTGAGACCCTGCCTGCACCCCGCACCCACAAAGATATTCAATGACTGGGTGGGCTCCCAGACATGGGCCTGCCCTGGAGGCTCCCAGCCTGGCCGCCACTATCCCCAATGTCACCAAAGAGACAGACACCTCAACCAGAGACATGCAAGAGATAGCCAAGCCAGAACAGGATCCAGGATGACCGGGAGGGGTCGCCTCTCAACAGTCACCTTCACAGGCAGATACTGTCCAACACCTCGAGCCGACACCCAGGTCTTCAGCGGATGAGTGTGTGATGTGTGTGTGTCACAGGCACATGCACACACCCTGGACCAAGCTGAGAGCTAGGGCTGCCATGAACACGCTGCTCTTGGGGGCAACCCTAATCGAGGGGACGGGGGCAGAACTGAGCAAAGGAGCTGCAACTCAGATTTCGTGTGGCATCCACCCCTGTCTCCAGGGCCCAAGTGGGCAGGATGGCAAGAGGGCCACGGCCGGTCACCAGGGCTGCCACACAGGGGCTCGCTGTGGGCCGCGGTGCCCCCAAATGTGGCCTCTTGGGCCCCCTCATGCCCCCTATGGCCCTGGCCCTGCAACCGGCCGCACTGGGACCTGCGGCACTGGGCATGCATTTTTTAAAGAGACACAGAAAGAGAGAGGGAGGAGGGGAGGGCGGCCACCACACGCGTCCCCCGGCCTGACACTCACCTGGACAGTTGGCTTCATCACTCTCATCCTCACAGGTCACCAAGCCGTCACACTGCCAGGGGAGGGGGATGCACTGGATGGCGCCGCTGCGACAGGCAAACTGGCCTGGGTTGCACCGCAGCTCTGTGGGACCAAAGGCAAGAGGCCGTTGAGGATGCGGTGCCACCTGCACCTCTGAGCACACGGGGCAGGGCCGACACAGACACTGACCAGACAGAGGTGCCAGCATGCTAGGTGAATGCAGGGGGAGAGGCCGCCCCCACCCAGGGCCTCAGGCCACTGCCTGGATGACGTGGGGGCACGGGGCTCCCGAGGCTTCACAAGGTGCATAGGATGGCGCAGGAAGGGAGGAACAGGGGAGCCTGCCACGAACGGAGACCACGGGGAACGGGGGGAGGAAGGTATTTTGAACTTCAGGTCGCATGCTGTATGGAGCAAAGGTGATTTAGCCAGTAAGTGACATTACAAGACCTGTGCTTTAAGGAAGTGGTTTCTGGAAGCAACTGTAATAGGGGACAGACAAAACAGTGAGTAACTCAATACCGAAGGGCCTGACTGAGGCTGGGGTCAGCCAGCTCCTGCCACCCGCCTGCCCTGGCTCTCAGGTGTGCTATCAGCAGGCACGGCTGGGGAGAGACCATCCTTGGGGTAAGAGGGAACAATAACAATAACTGAAGCTCATCAGAGCCACAAAAGCACCTGTTCTCAGGATCCACACTGGAAACAACTTCTAATTCATGGGGCACTGGGTCAAGATGCAGAAGAGTCTTGCCTGGTTAGTGGGGAAAAATTAACTCTAGGCTGAATGCTGCCCTAGTCCTGACTAACCAAGATTAAAATGAAGAGCTGAAATGACCAAACTGTTTCCAAGTCACACCCTAAAACAAAGCTCAAGAATATTTATAGGAATATGCAGAAATATGCAGAACTCAGAAAGTCAAAATTCATAGTCTGGGCTTCCCTGGTGGCACAGTGGTTGAGAGTCCACCTGCCGATGCAGGGGACACGGGTTCGTGCCCCGGTCCAGGAAGATCTCACATGCCGCGGAGCGGCTAGGCCCGTGAGCCATTGCCGCTAAGCCTGCGCGTCCGGAGCCTGTGCTCCGCAACGGGAGAGGCCACAACAGCGAGAGGCCTGTATACCGCAAAAAAAAAAAAAAAAATTCATAGTCTGCCATCCAATAAAAAAATTACCAGACATGCAAACAGGAAATTATGACCAAAATAAGGAGGAAAAAAAATCAATCCAGAAATGGCAGAAATGACAGAAAAGATAAAAACATTAAGAATTATTATAACTGTATTGTAAATGTTGAAGAAGTTAGAGGAAAGATTAAACATGTTAAGTAGAGATATGGAAGACACAAAGAAAGAAACCTACTGTGAGAGATACAAACACACTGCACAAACAACAGAAACTCTAAACAGAAAGAAAAGAAGGCTAGAAAAAAATGAATTGTGGCTCTGGGACCACTTCAAGCCACCCGTACACATGTACACGGAGGGGAAACAGAAAAAATATTTGAAGAAACAATGGCAGAAAAATTCCCCAATTTGATGAAAACTATAAACCCACAGATCCAAGTAGCTCGATGAACCACAGACACAAGAAATAGAGAGAAAAATACTCCAGGGCACATCATAATCAAATTGCCTAAAACCAGCAATAAAGAGAAAAGTCTTAAAAGCAGATAAAAAAGACATGATGCACAGAAAAACAAAGTAAAGATGACAGCAGATTTCTCACTAGAAACAACACAAGCTGGAAGATGGTGGAACAACACTTCTCAGTTCTGAGAGGAAAAAACAGAAGACTGCCAACCTGGAGGCACTTAAAGCAATTGCACACATACTCCATTGTGGGGCTTATAACCTGAGTGGAAGTAAAATTGTGACAACAGCAGCACAAAAGCCGGGAAAGGAGAAACTGAAGCATACCGTTTAAAGGCTCTAACACTACAGGTAAAGTGGTCTGTCTCATGAATGTGATAAGTTAAAGCTGAATATCACTAAACTAACACAAGAGCTACAGCAAATAAGCCAAAGAGGAAGACAAAAGGAACAAAACATACTCAACCCAAAGGAAGAATAAACAAAGGGAAAAGGAAACAACGGTTGCCACAAATAGAAAACAAACGACAAAATGGCAGACTGTAATTAAATTTGCCTGATCAATAAATATATGGGGTGATCGAAACACCCTAATTAAAAGGCAGAATTTGTTACATAGGTAAGAAAAGCACGATGAAACTACATGTGTCTAAAAGAAACCCACTTTATATAAGGACACAAATAGGTGAATATGAAACAATGGAAAAAGATATGGCATGCTCACATGGATGAAAAGAGAGGGCTTCCCTGGTGGTGCAATGGTTGGGAGTCCACCTGCTGATGCAGGGGACACGGGTTCGTGCCCCGGTCCGGGAGGATCCCACATGCCGTGGAGCGGCTGGGCCCGTGAGCCGTGGCTGCTGAGCCTGCGCGTCCGGAGCCTGTGCTCCGCAATGGGAGCGGCCACAGCAGTAAGAGGCCCGCGTACCACAAAAAAAAAAAAGAAAGAAAGCAGAGGTGGCTGTATATATATATGTATTTTTTTTTGATTTATTTTTTGGCTGTGTTGGGTCTTTGTTGCTGCGTGGGGGCCTTCTCTAGTTGCGGTGAGCGGGGACTACTCTTCGTTGTGGTGGGCATGCTTCTCATTGCGGTGGCTTCTCTTGTTGCGGGGCACGGGCTCTAGGCGCATGGGCTTCCGTAGTTGTGGCATGCGGGCTCAGTAGTCGTGGCTTGCGGGCTCTAGAGCGCAGGCTCAGTAGTTGTGGTGCACGGGCTTAGCTGCTCCGCGGCATGTAGGATCTTCCCAGACCAGGGCTCAAACCCGTGTCCCCTGCATTGGCAGGCAGATTCTTAACCACTGCACCACCAGGGAAGTCCCAGGGGTGGCTGTATTAATACCACACAAAGGAGACTTCAGGGTAAATAATATTACGATAAATGAAGAAGGTATTTAATAGTGATAAAGGACATAATAACCTTAAATGTCTCTGCATCTATAGCAGAGCTTCAAATGAAGGAAAAACTGCTGTAACTGCTAATAGACAAATTCACAATCAACTTCAATCCCTTCTCTCAATAACTGATAGAACAAGCAGACAGAAGATCTGCAAGGATACAGACAACCTGAACAACACTATCAACCAGCTGGACCCAACCGACATTCACAGAAATCTCTGCCCAACTACAGCAGAATACACATTCTTTTCACATGCGTACAAAACATTCACCATAATAGATAAATATATGAGCCATAAAACAAATCTCAATACATTCATAAAGGTTCAAATTTAAGTGTGTTGTTTGATCACAATGGAATTAAATTAAAAATCAACAGCAGAAAGATGTCTGGGAAATCCCCCGACTATATAGAAAACAACTGACATTCTTCTAAATAGCCTATGAGTCAAAGAGGAAATGAAAAGGGAGATTAGAAAGCATTTTAATTTAATGAAAATTTGTGAAATGCAACTAAAGCAGTTCACAGAGGCAAATGTATTGCATTAAATTTCTATATCAGGGGATTTCCCTGGTGGCACAGTGGTTAAGAATCCACCTGCCAATGCAGGGGACGCGGGTTCGAGCCCTGGTCTGGGAACATCCCACAAGCCGAGAAGCAACTAAGCCCGTGCACCACAACTACTGAAGCCCGAGCGCCTAGAGCCCATGCTCCACAACGAGAAGCCACTGCAATGAGAAGCCCATGCACCGCAACGAAGAGTAGCCCCTGCTCGCGGCAACTAGAGAAAGCCTGCGTGCAGCAACAAAGACCCAACACGGCTGTAAACAAACAAACAAATAAGTTTTTTTAAATGCTTAAAATTCCTATATCAGAAAAGAAGAAAGGTCTCAAATCAATGACCTCAGCTGCCACTTTAAGAAATCTGAACATGGCTTCTCTGGTGGCGCAGTGGCTGAGAGTCCGCCTGCCGATGCAGGGGACACGGGTTCGTGCCCCGGTCCAGGAAGATACCACATGCCGCGGAGTGGCTAGGCTCGTGAGCCATGGCCGCTGAGCCTGCGCGTCTGGAGGCTGTGCTCCGCAACGGAGAGGCCACAACTGCGAGAGGCCCGCGTACAGAAAAAAAAAAAAGAGAACTTTCCTTTTCAAAAGACATTGTTAAGAGAATAAAAAGAAAAGTCGCATACTGGGAGAGAACTGTAAATCACACATCTGATAAAGGATTTGTATCTAGAATATATAAAGAACTCTCATATTTCAATAAAAAGAAAACAACCCACCCAATTCTTAAAATGGGCAAAAGATTTTAATGGACAACTAACTAGGGAATTCCCTGGCGGTCCAGTAGTTAGGACTTGGTGCTCTCACTGCCAGGCTGCCAGGGCCCCAGGTTCAATCCCTAGTTGGAGACCTAAGATCCCACAAGCCTTGAGGCATGGCCAAAAATAATAAAAAAAAAAAGAATGCACAATTAACCAAAGAAGATACAGATGGCAAAAACACATAAAAAGATGCTCAACATCATTACTCATTAAGGAAATGCAAATTAAAGTCCTAATGAGATACCATTACATATTAGAATGGCTAAAATGAAAAATGACGATACCAAGAGCTGACAATATGTGAGTTAACTAGAACTCTCCTACAGTGCTAGTGGGAATGTAAAAATGGTACAACTGCTGTGGAAGACAGTTTGACAGTTTCTAAAAGGCTGAATATATACGTACTATATGACACAGTCATTCCACTCCTAGGGATTTATCCAAGAGAAGTATATGACCATACAGAGACATATTCAGAGTAATATTATTTGCAATAGCCAAAAGCTGGAAACAATCCAAATGCCCTGAACAACTGAATGGATAAACAAACTGCAGTGGAGCCATACCATGGAATACTACTCAGCAGTAAAAAGGAGTGAACCACTGAGATGCAGCAACGTGTAAGACAAAAGAAGACCAAAACGAGCAGCCAGCTGCAGGCTGCAGTTTGCCAAACGCTGTTCTAGAGTTAAGTGTCGAAATAAATCTACCCATACCCAGCACCTAACACACGGACGTGTCCACGGAATGTCTGCCGAACTGAACTACTCTGTTCTTTAAGTCGCTAACAAAGTGTCATCAGTTCTGATATCCCCGGGAAGGTTCTTTCCCTTCCTGACTCACCTGCACAGTGTAGGGGCTGTTCAGAAAGCAATCCAACCTGTGAATCACTGGTTAACACATGTGAATTGCTCATTCAAAAAATATTTGCCAAGCACCACTTTGTGCTGGGCAACCCTCCAGGTGATTGTGCTAGTGTGGTCAATGGAGCAGGGAGAGTCAGGACGTGGCACAGCCTGCCTTGAATGCTGGGCGGGGACCAACACACAGTCAGCTGCTTACTGTGTCCGATGGGGATTCCCGAGGGTCTCACTGGTGTTACTCCAGCTGTAAATCAACATTCCCTTTCCTTTCTTCCTCAGTATCCTCTCGGGTCCCCTTGCAAAGCATCCAGCACACTTTCTGCCACATACAAAGCTGCTCAAAAATCGTCTCCCCGTCTTTTCACTACTGGGTTCACCAAGGTCCTGTCCCAGCCCCCTCTTGTGATGACTATCTCCTGGCTGGCTACTCTAGCCAATGGATTGTTGATGCTTTTTGAAATAATCCATGCCCTCACCATGTACATGCAAGGCCACAACACCAAAACACGAACTTCTTTCACACTAGTTCTCAAATCTTTTCATTTCAAAACCTTTTTATACTCTTAAAAATTCTGAGAACACCAAACATCTTTTGTTTATATGGGATACATCTATCAATATTTACTGTATTGAAATTAAAGCTGAGAAACTGTGTAAACACAAGCTTCCCAAGCATTTACTCAAAAGGTTAAACACATAATAAACACTGGAGAGGGTGTAGAGAAAAAGGACCCCTCCCACACTATTGGTGGGAGGTAAACTGGTGCAGTCACTATGGAGAACAGTACGGAGGTTCCTCAAAAACTAAATATAGAGCTACCATATGATCCGGCAATCCCAATCCTGGGCATATATCTGGAGGAAACCATACTTTGAAATGATACATACACCCCAATGTTCACTGCAGCACTATTTACAATAGCCAGGACATGGAAGCAACCTAAATGTCCATCAACAGATGAATGGATAAAGATGTGATACAGATATACAATGGAATATTACTCAGCCATAAAAAAGAATGAAATAATGCCCTTTGCAGCAACATGGATGGATCTAGAGATTATCACACTAAGTGAAGTAAGTCAGACAAATAAAAACAAATACCATACGATACCACTTACATGTGGAATCTAAAAATGATACAAATGAACTTATTTAGAAAACAGAAACAGACTCACAGACTTAGAAAACAAACTTATGGTTACCAAAGGGGAAAGGTCAAGGGAAGGGATAAATTAAGAGGCTGGATTAACATATACACACTACCAGGACCTCCTGTACAGCACAAGGAACTCTACTCAATACTCTGTAATAACCTATATGTGAAAAGAATCTGAAAAAAGAATGGATATATGTATAACTGAATCACTTTGCTGTACACCTGAAACTAACACTACATTGTAAATCACCTATACTCCAATATAAGGAAAAAAAAAAAAAAGCTTAAACACAGAGTTACTATAGGAGCTAGCAATCCCACTCCTAGGTATGTGTCCAAGAGAACTGAATGCCAGGACTCACAGACACCTGTCCTCTGATGCTCACAGCAGCATGACTCACCAGAGCCAAGAGAAGGAACAACCCAGGTGTCCAGCAACAGATGATGGATAAACAAGCTGTGGCCTGTCCATACAATGGAATATTACTGGGTCATAAAAAGGAAGCAAATTCTGACACATGCTAAAATGTGGATGAACCTTGAGGACATTATACTCAGTGAAACAAGCCAGACACAGGAGGACAAGTACTGTACGACTCCACGTACATAAAGTCCCTGGAGCAGTCAAATCCACAGAGACATAAAGTGGAAGAGGTTGCCAGGGGCCGGGGGTTGGGGATGGGAGCTTTTGTCTGATGGGGACAGAGTTTCAGTTTGGGAAGATGAAAAAGTTCTGGAGATGAATGGCAGTGATGGCTGCACACTACTGCCAATGTACTCACACTGACCTGTACACTTAAGATGGTTAAAGTGGTAGACCTGATGTCATGTGAATTTTACCACAATTTTTAAAAAACCCTTTAAAAGAAAGGAGAGGGCTTCCCTGGTGGCGCAGTGGTTGAGAGTCCGCCTGCCGATGCAGGGGATGCGGGTTCGTGCCCCGGTCGGGGAAGATCCCACATGCCACAGAGCGGCTGGGCCCGTGAGCCATGGCCGCTGAGCCTGCGCGTCTGGAGCCTGTGCTCCGCAACCGGAGAGGCTGCAACAGTGAGAGGCCCGCGTACCGCAAAAAAAAAAAAAAAAAGAAAGGAGAAAGAGAATGAATGAATGAAAAGAGAGAGAATCCCAAGCACATATCCCACTGGCCATCACATCAGGTAGCCTCCAGAAATAGCACTCTGCACCTGTGAGAGAGGGAGAGAGAAAGGCAGACGACCCCTCGGTGCTGTCATGAAAATCATCCGACCTCTTGGAGTCCTAGAAACCCCAGCCACACGGTGACAGCTACTGCTTTTTTTTAAAAAAAATTATTTATTTATTTATTTTAATCTTTGGCTGCATTGGGTCTCCGTTGCTATGCACTGGCTTTTCCTCTAGCTGCAGCAAGTGGGGGCTACCCTTTGTTGTGTGCACAGGCTTCTCACTGCGGTGGCTTCTCTTGTGAAGCATGGGCTCTAGGAGCATGGGCTCAGTAGTTGCGGCTCACAGGCTCTGGAGTGCGGGCTCAGTAGTTGTGGCTCACGGGCTTAGTTGCTCTGCGGCATGTGGGATCTTCCCGGACCAGGGCCCAAACCCGTGTCCTTCGCATTGGCAGGCGGATTCTCAACCACTGCACCACCAGAGAAGCCCAGAGCTACTGCTTTAACCACGTGATGTCTGGGGCCTGGAGGACTCGTGCCCCGTAGAAATGTCATGTCTCTGCAGTACAGATTCTTTCTCTAGATTCAATTTCTTCTTTGTCAGCAAGTCTCGGCCTCATTTTATATTATGTAAAGTGAGCTGTCTCAGGTTTCTGTATGAAATTTAGTACATGGCCTAAATTGTCTGGAACTGATTTCCTCTCACCATTTACCCACAAAGAAATAGAGGAAGGGACTTACATGGCACACCAATAGTTAGGACTCTGTGCTTTCACTGCCCGGGCCCGGGTTCAATCTCTGGTCAGGGAACTAAGATCTCACATGCCATATGGCGCGGCCAAAAAAAAAAAAAAAGAAAGAAAGAAATAGAAGGGGACTTCCCTGGTGGCACCAGTGGTTAAGAATCCACCTGCTGGGCTTCCCTGGTGGCGCAGTGGTTGAGAGTCTGCCTGCCGATGCAGGGGACATGGGTTCGTGCCCCGGTCCGGGAAGATCCCACATGCCGTGGAGTGGCTGGGCCCGTGAGCCATGGCCGCTGAGCCTGTGCGTCTGGAGCCTGTGCTCCGCAATGGGAGAGGCCATAACAGTGAGAGGCCCGCGTACCGCAAAAAAAAAAAAAAAAAAAAAAAAAGAATCCATCTGCCAATTCAGGGGACACGGGTTCGAGCCCTGGTCCAGGAAGATCCCACATGCCGCGGACTAAGCCTTTGCACTACAACTACTGAGCCTGTGCTCTAGAACCCAAGTGCCACAACTACTGAAGCCCAAGCGCCTAGAGCCCGTGCTCCGCAACAAGAGAAGCCACTGCAATGAGAAGCCCGCACACCACAATGAAGAGTAGCCCCCGCTTGCCGCAACTAGAAAAAGCCTGCGCACAGCCACGAAGACCCAACACAGCCAAAAACAAATACATAAATTTATTAAAAAAGAGAAAGGGAGGAAGATGGCATACAGCAGAAGCCCATCACTTGGGAAATCAAAACTCAGCCCAGAAGTGCAGGAGCGGGTTGGGCCCCCTCTCCCCAGCCACCACGGCCCAGGCTCCTAGTGATCCGCAGGCCTAGTCCTAGGCTACCCGGCCTCCCCAACATGGTTCGCACATGCTTCCCCAGAAAGAGCTCAGGGTGGGGCCCAGTGGGTGCTGGGCAGCGCTGCGCAGGGCTAGAAGGCATGGCGCCTGGGCATGAGGGCTGCCGGTCCCTGCTAACAAGTGCTGACAACGCAGAGAAGTCAGATGCAGATCTGCGGGTCACCCTGCAAGGCAGGCCCCCTGCAGAGGGCTCACCTGAGTCCTGAGATCAGAGGCTGAGAATAAGGGGCCTGAACCCCCAGTGACAATAGGGAAGGCCCTGGGCTGCCACGATCAGGGAAGGTGGGGCATGTGCCCTGGAGGGAGCCCTGTGTGGCCGGGCCCAGCGGGACACATGAACCAAAGGGACCAAGTGGCTTCACGGTCACGCTGTGAGGAGCCACAGAGGAGTAGCCCCAGAACACCCATGACAGCAGGGCCTGGGAAGCCGTTCTAGAACCAGCTGTGATTACATCAGCAACTCCCACCTTCCCGACGGGTTCCAAGTGCCACTTGCCCTTTCAGGAGGCAAAGGGCCACCTCCAGCCTTCCTCCGGCACCCCCTCCTCCCATGTTCTTGGGAACCCTGACTCAGCTACTCCCATGGCTCCCCCTGTAGCACCCCTGGCCCGTTCCCAGTGGTTCCCAGTCGCTATCACTTCACGGCTCCAGCAGGTTCCTGGCATGATATACAGGGAGATGAGCTTTGAAACAGGCCCCAGGGACCTGTCCTGAGACAAACCACAGGCCTCAGCTCCCGGACTGCAGTGAAGCCCCTTGTCAGCCAAGACCCCTACTTCACCTTGCTTGGCTCCATCCCCTCTTGCGGGTGGTAGACACGAGGCCCCAAGGAGGTGGCCGGCTGCGCAGCTTCATGTGTGTCCTCCATCCCCTGGAATGACTCCGGGGCCCTCTGAGGAGGAACATGCTCTTGGAGGGACCCGCCCGGGGAAAGGGGTCAGGCCCAGGGCTCTGAACGGTGCGGTGCCCCGTCAAGGCCCCGTGGACGGGAGGCCTGGGCATCCCTAGGCTCAGGCAGACGCCAGGGTCACAGCAGGAGGGACACTGGCATCTGATCTTCAAGCCGCAAGGCGCTCAGAGACCAGCTGCCTGTGACCCTCAAGCCCAAGGGCCCAGAGTTCTAGAGCGAGCCGGAGGCATGTGACTCAGGGCAAACTATAGACTGAAGTGTTACCAGTGGGGTTTAAAGGCAGGCCAGACACCCTGCTGCTTATGCTATCCCAGCCTCGGCCGCCTGGCTCCCTCAGCAGAAGGGCTGACCCACCTGACCTGTCCCCTGTCGGGCTGGCACAGCAGGATAGGACCCAGATCCCCAGCCCCGAAGCCAGCACAGCTAAGCGGAATCCGGGCAGGAATCACAGCCGCCCCGCCAGGATGCTCTGCACTCTGATGTGGGGCGTGACTAACCCATTGTCCTTCAGAGGGTTGGGTCCAAATTTTCTGATTCTGACCCATATTCTCTCTGTTAAGACAGAAGTCAGAGGACTCATGAAATGCAGCGCCTCTGTAGAGGTCAGCCCCACAAAGCCCCAGGGGACCAGGGCTGCCTGTCTGCCAACGGGACCCACAGAGTCAGGGGTGCACCAAAGCACTGTGAACATGAAAAGGCTCCTGTGGTGGTTTCAAAATACGTCCACTGATGCTTTGATGTGCCTCCCTACCACCAGGGGCTCCCCAGTCACTGTGACCTTCAAACCCTTCACTGAGCCAGGGCCAGGCTCCCCCTCACTCAGCCCACCTGAGGGAGAGAAGACGCCCCCTGCTTCCCGGAACCTGCCTGCCCCAGGGGAGCGGCAGCCACTCCCACCCATCAGCTGAGGAGTCACAAGGCTGGACATTGCCCCCCCCAGCATAAAGTGACAAGGCCGAAGTTCAGTGTTGATTTCTCATAAATAACAAGCACGTTCTACATCCAGGAGGTGAAGTGACCATCACCTGCAACCTTCCCTCCTCGGACACGGCCCAACCAAGACACTGGCTGGTCTGCTCTGCCTGCCCTTCCCTATGAGTCTCCTCAGTGGATGCTCGGGAAAGAAGGCCTAGCTGCAAGTGAGTGAGCCTAGAAGAGGAGGGGAGACCCCAGGAAAAGGACGGGACCAGAGAGGAGAGGCAGGATCGCAACGCATTTCTACTGAACCAACAGCACCTCAAGGAACGAACAGCAACCAGCAACAAGTCTACACTTTACGAGGGCTGGGTGCAGGGGAGGGGGGGTATACTTGGGAGGGAGACCAGGGCAAAGGGGTGGGCAGAACTGGAGTAACAGCATCCGCCTCTGACGGAACATCCACTAGCAGCTTCATCCAACACTCATGCCACACATTTTTTACTTTTTTCTCCCGGTTTTATTGAGATATAATGACAAACAGCACTGTATAAGTTTAAGGAGTGCACCGTAATGATCTGACTTACAGACATCGTGAAATGATTATCACAGTTAAGTTTAGTGAATATCAATCATCTCATATAGATACAAAATTAAAGAAGCAGAGACATTTTTTTCCTTGTGATGAGAACTGTTAGGGTTTATTCTCTTAACGACTTTCCTATATAACACGCAGCAGTCTTAATTCTATTTATCATGTTGTAGGTTACATCCTGAGCACTTATTTATCTTACAACTGGAAGTTTTTACCTTTCGACTGCCTTCATCCAATTCCCCCTCCTCCCCCAACCCCCGCCTCTGGTAACCACAAATCTGATCTCTTTTCTCTGAGTTTATTTTTTGAAGTATGACTGACCTACAACGCTATGTTAGTTTCCGTTATATAACATAGTGATTCTATATTTCTATACACTTCAAATGATCACAACTCCAGCTACCATCTGTCACCATGCAAAGTTATTATAATATTATTGACCATATTCCCTATGTTGTATATTTCATACCTGTGAACCAATTACATTGCAACTGTAAGTTTGTACCTCTTAATCTCCCTCACCTATTTCTTTCCTTCCCCCACCCCTCCCCTCTGCAACCACCTGCTTCTTCTCTGTATCTATAACTCTGTTTCTGTTTTGTTACACTTGTTTGTTTTGTCTCTTTTTAAATTTTTATTTATTCATTTACTTATTTATTTATTTGGCTGCGCTGGGTCTTAGTTGCAGCACGTGGCACCTATGTTGCGGCATGCAGGATCTTTAGTTGCAGCATGCAGGATCTTTGGTTGTGGCATGCGGGATCTTTAGTTGCAGCATGCGGGATCTAGTTCTCCGACCAGGGATCGAACCTGGACTCCTTGCATTGGGAGGGCAGGGTCTTAACTGCTGGACCACCAGGGAAGTCCCTGTTTTGTTTTTTTTTAGATTCAACATATAAGTGAAATCATACGGTATTTGTCTTTCTCTGACTTACTTCAATTAGCATAAGACCCTCTAGGTACATCCACGTTGTTTTGTCTCTTTTTAAATTTTTACTCTTTGTCTCTTTTTAAGATTTTACTCTTTTTATGACTGAGTAATATCCCACTGTATATATATACCACATCTTCTTTATCTACTCATCAACTGATGGGCACACTTAGGTTGCTTTCATATCTTGGCTATTGTATACAATGCTGCAATAAACATAGGCGTGCATATATCTCTTTTACTTAGTATTTTCATTTTCTTCGGATAAATACCAAGGAGTGGAACTGCTGCACCGTATATGGTGGTTTTATTTTTAACTTTTTGAGGACTCTCCATACTGTTTTCCATAGTGGTTGCACCAATTTACATTCCCACCAACAGTGCACGGAGGTTCCCTTTTCTGCACATCTTTGCCAACACTTGTTGTCTTTTTGATGACAGCCATTCCGACAGCTGTGAGGTGATATCTCATTGTGGTTTTGAATTGCATTTCACTGATGATTAGTGGTGTTGAGCATCTTTTCATGTGCCTGTTGGCCATCTGTATGTTTTCTTTGGAAAAACATCTATTCACATCTCTGCCCATTTTTAAATGTTTATTCTTTTTATGTGACTGTAAATGGGACTGTTTTCTTAATTTCTCTGACAGTTCAGTGTTAGTGTATAAAAATGCCACAGATTTCTGTAGATTAATTTTGCATCCTGCAACTTTACAAAATTCATTGATGAGCTCCAGCAGTTTTTTGGTGGCGTCCTTAGTTTCTATGTGTAGTATCATGTCATCTGCAAACAGTGACAGTTTTACTTCTTCCTTTCCAATTTGGATTCCTTTTATTTCTTCTTTTTCATTCTTCTTCTTTTTTGGCCATGTCGTGCGGCATGCGGGATCTAAGTTCCCTGACCAGGGATGGAACCCGGGCCCCCTGCGTTGGGAGCACAGAATCTTAACCACTAGACTGCCAGGGAAGTCCTTATTCCTTTTTTTTTTTTTTTTTTTTAATTTCTTTGTCTTGTCTGATTGCTGTACCTAGGACTTCCATTACTCTGCTGAATAAATAGTGGCAAGAGTGGGCATCCTGTCTTGTTCCTGATCTCATAGGAAATGCTTTCAGCTTTTCACTGTTGAGAATGATGTTAGTTGTGGACTTGGCATATATGGCCTTTATTATGTTCAGGTATGTCTCTTCTACACCTACTTTGTTGAGAGTTTTTTAAAATTACAAACGGATGCTGAATTTTGTCAAAAGTTTTTCCACATCTATTGAGATGACATTTTTATTCTTTAATTTGTTAATGTGGTACATCACATTGATTGATTTGTGGATAGTGAACCATCCTTGCATCACTGGGAGAAATCCTACTTGATCGTGGGGATTTTAATGTATTTTTTGTTTGTTTATTTTTTATAATTTTATTTTTTTTAATTTTTGGCTGTGTTGGGTCTTCATTGCTGCGCACAGGTTTTCTCTAGTTGTGGCGAGCGGGGTCTACTCTTTGTTGCAGAGCACGGGCTCTAGGCGCACAGGCTTCAGCAGTTGCAGCATGCGGGCTCAGTAGTTGTGGCACGCGGGCTCTAGGGCATGCAGGCTTCAGCAGTTGTGGCTCACGGGCTCTAGAGCGCAGGCTCAGTAGTTGTGGCACATGGGCTTAGTTGCTTCCCAGACCAGGGATCAAATCCGTGTCCCCTGCACTGGGCAGGTGGATTCTTAACCACTGTGCCACCAGGGAAGTCCGGGATTTTAATGTATTGTTGAATTCGGTTTGCTAATATTTTGTTGAGGATTTTGGCATCTATGTTTATCAATGATATTGGAATGTAATTTTCTTTTTTTGTGATATCTTTGTCTGGTTTTGGTATCAGGGTGATGCTGGCCTCACAGAATGAGTTCAGAAGTGTTCCTCTCTGTAATTTTTTTGAATAGTTTGTGAAGGAAAGATATTAACTCTTCTCTAAATGGCTGGTAGAATTCACCTGTGAAGCCATCTGGTCCTGGACTTTTGTTTGTTGGGAGTTTTTTTTTTACTTACTGATTCAATTTCATTACTGGTAATTGGTCTGTTCATATTTTCTATTTCTTCCAGGTTCAGTCTTGGGAGATTTTACATTTCTAGGAATTTGCCCATTTCTTCTAGGTTGTCCATTTTATTAGCATATAATTGTTCATAGTAGTCTTTTATGATTCTTTGTATTTCTGTGGTATCAATTGTAATGTCTCCTTTTTCATTTCAGATTTTATTTGGGCCCTCTCTCTTTCTTACTGATGAGTCTGGCTAAAGGTTTATCAATTTTGTTTAGCTTTTCAAAAACCCAGCTCTTAGTTTCATTGATATTTTCTATTGTTTTTTAGTCTCTATATTTTATTTATTTATGCTCTGATCTTTCTTCTTTCTTTCTACTAACTTTGGGTTTTGTTCTTCTTTTTCTAGTTTCTTTACATTGTTTGAGATTTTCTTATTTCCTGAGGTAGCTTATATCATTATAAACGTTCAGAACTGCTTTTGCTGTATCCTATAGATTTTGGATCATTGTGTTATTTTTTATTTATTTTTGGCTGCATCAGGTCTTAGTTGCAGCACGCAGGATCTTTTGTTGCAGTGTGTGGGCTTCTCTCCAGTTGTGGCGCGCGAGCTCCAGATCACATGGGCTCTGTAGTTGCAGCAGGCAGGCTCTCTAGTTGCGGTGTACAGGCTTAGTTGCCCCACGGCATGTGGGATCTTAGTTCCCCAGCCAGGGATCGAACCCACGTCCCCTGCATTGGAAGGTGGATTCTTAACCACTGGACCACCAGGGAAGTCCCTGGATCACTGTGTTTTTGTTTTCATTTATCTCCAGGAATTTAACACTTTTATTTCTTCAATGATCCATTGGTTGTTTAGCAGTATATTGTTTAGCCTCCACATGTTTGTGTTTTTTGTATTTTTTCTTGTAGTTGATTTCTAGTCTCATAGTTTTGTGGTAGAAAAAGATGCTTGATATGATTTCAGTCTTCTTAAATTTACTGAGACTTGTCTTGTGGCCTGGCATATGGTCTATGCTAGAGAATGTTCCATGTGCACTTGAAAAGGATGTGTATTCTGCTGCTTTCAGATGGAATGTTCTATATAGGTCTATTAAGTCCATCTGTCTAATGTGTTGTTTAATGTTGTTTAAGACCAGTGTTTCCTTACTGATTTTCCTTCTGGATGATCTTTCCATTGATGAAAATGGGATTTTAAAATTCCCTACTATTATTGTGTTACTATCAATGTCACCCTTTATGTTGTTTTATGTACTTAGGTTGCTCCTATGTGTGTGTATATATATATATATATATATATATATAGTTTAAGACTTTTTTTTTTAATGTGGACTGAATTTTTAAAGTCTTTATTGAATTTCTTACAATATTGCTTCTGTTTTATGTTTTGGTTTTTTGGCCCTGAGGCATGTGGGATCTTACCTCCCTGACCAGGGATCGAACCCGCATCCCCTGCATTGGAAGGTGAAGTGTTAACCGCTGGACCGCCAGGGAAGTCCCTGGGTGCATGTATATTTACAACTGTTATATTTTGTTCTTGGATTGATCCCTTATTATGTAATATCCTGTCTGTCACTTCTTCCAATCTTTGTTTTAAAGTGTATTTTGTCTGATGTAAGTATTGCTACCTCAGTTTTCTTTTCATTTCCATTTGCATGAAATACCTTCTTCTATCCCCTCACTTTCAGGCTGTGTGGCTTTACATGTGAGGTGAGTTACCTTTAGGCAGCATATATATGGGTCTTATTTTGTGCATCCACTCAGCTACTCTCTGTTTTTTGATTGGAGTATTTAGTCCATTTACATTTAAAGTAATTATTCATAGCACCTACTTAATTGCCATTTTGTTGACTGTCTTTGAGTTGTTTTGTAGTTCTTTTTTGTTCCTTTCTTCTTCTTTTGCTCTATTCCCTTGTGATTTGATGAATCTTTCATGTTATATTTGGATTCTTTTCTCTTTTTTTGTGTGTGTATTTATTACAGGTTTTTGGTTTGTGGTTATCACGAGGTTTATATATAGATATAGTTAGATAGATACATACATAGATAGATATGATTACTGTAAATTGCTGATCTCGAGTTCAAATGCATTCTAACCTGCATTTTTACTGCCCACCCCTGCACAAAGTTTACTGGTTTGACAACATATTTTATATCTTTTTGTTTTGTGTATCCCTTTACTTATGATGAATATAGGTGATTTTACTACTTTTGTCTTTTAACCTTCCTACTGGCTTCATACGTGGTTGATTTACTACTTTTACTGTGTATTTCTTTTTACCAATTAGATTTTTCCTTTCATTATTTTCATATTTCTAGTTGTGGTCTTTTATTTTCCACTAGAGAAGTCCCTTTAACATTTTTTGTAAAGCTGGTTTGATGGTGCCGAACTCTTAGTTTTTACTTGGCTGTTAACATTTTGATCTCACCATGAAATCTGATGAAAGCCTTGCTGGTTTGCAGAACTGGAGTGACAGCTATCTCACATCTTATGTAACATAGATCAGCAATTTCATACAACACTCAAAACATATTCTGATGACAGCCATGGTATAGTATAGCCAGTACATCTCAAGAGAAACAACAGCTATAGCAAAATCAGATTCTTGAAAGTTCATTTTGCATGTGCCAAGCAGTGTATAAAGTGCCTCGAATACATTTTTACATTTAAATCCTTAAGACAAACCCATTAGCTCCTTCAAACAACAGAGCCTTGTGCCTCCTGGGGGCCAGGTACTGTGCTGGATGCAAGCGAGAACAGAAGAAGTACAAGGTCTCTGCCCTCACAGAGCTCAAAGTCTAGTAAGGAGGCAGATCTTCCCAACCATGGAGTAGGCAAAGATTACCATAAAAGAAAAAACTGATAAATTGGACTTCTTCAAAATTCACAATTTCTTTGATCAAAAGCTCAGTAAAGATACCTAGTTCAATGGAACAGAACACAGAGCCCAGAAATAAACCCACACTAATGTGGCCAATTGATTTTTGACAAAGGTACAAAGACAATTCAATGGAGAAAGAATAATATCTCAGTAAGTGGTAGTGAAACAGTTGGAAATCCACATATCAAAAAATGAAGCTCAACTCACAGACATACAAAACAAAATTATGGTTACCAAAGGGGAAAGGGGTGGGGGGCAGGAGGGATAAATTAGGAGTTTGGGATTAACAGATACACACTACTATATATAAACTAGGTAAACAACAAGGACCTATATATAGCATAGGAAACTATATTCAGTATCTTGTAATAACCTACAATGGAAAGGAATCTGAAAAAGAATATATATAATATAAATATATGTATAAACATATATGTAACTATAAATATATATACATATACATATCTGAATCACTTTGCAGTACACCTGAAACTAACACAACAGTGTAAATCAACTATACTTCAAAAAATAAAAAATCCCAGTGCTCTACCACTCAAACAAAAAAACAAAAACAAAAACCCCAGAAAAACAAACCTCAACCCATACCTTAATATTAACCCAAAACAGATCAAGGACTTAAATATAAAACCTAACACTATAAAACTTCTAGGAGAAAATATAAGAAAATCTTTGTGAACCTGCGTTAGGCAAAGAGTGCTTACATTCATCACCAAGAAGAAAAATTATTATAAACTGGACTTTACCAGAAGACAAGTGGTTGCCAGGTGGGACCTCAAGGCAGAGGAGGCACTGACCACAAGGTGCACAAGGGAACTACGGGGGGACAGAAGTGTGTTCCGCATCCTGAGTGTGGTGCTGGTTACATTTGTCAAAGCTCAAAGAATGATATACAGGAAGAGTGAATTTTAGTGTACTAAACAAATAAACAGATGTTTTTAAAAGTACAGTTAAGCAAATGAATGGGTAAGTCACTGACAGAAAATATCTGCAACACATCTAAGAACTTTTGTATATCTGGAATACAAAAAGAACTTCTACAACTCAACAATAAATATAAATAACGAAAAGGCAAAAAACCTCATACAAGTGAGCAAAATATTTGAAGAAATACTTCTCCAAAGAAGATAAATGAATGGTTAAAAAGGACATGAAAAAGGAGTTCCCAGGTGGTTCAGGGGTTAAGACTCTGTGCTTCCACTGCAGGGAGCATGGGTACAATTCTTGGCTAGGAAACTAAGATCCCGCATGCCGTGTGGCATGGCCAAATTAAAAAAAAAAAAAGGACATGAAAAACTTCTCAACATCATCACTCACAGGGAAATGCAATTAAAAAGAACCACCTGGGCTTCCCTGGTGGCACAGTTGTTGAGGGTCCATCTGCCAATGCAGGGGACACGGGTTCGTGCCCCGGTCCGGGAAGATTCCACATGCCACGGAGCGGCTGGGCCCATGATCCATGGCCACTAAGCCTGCGCGTCCGGAGCCTGTGCTCCGCAACGGGAGAGGCCACAACAGTGAGAGGCCCGCATACCGCAAAAAGAAAAAAAAAAAAAAAAGAACCACCTGATGGGACTTCCCTGGTGGCACGTGGTTAAGAATCCACCTGCCAACTGTTGGTGGGAATGTAAATTGATACAGCCACTATGGAGAACAGTATGGAGGTTCCTTAAAAAACTAAAAACAGAACTACCATATGATCCAGCAATGCCACTACTGGGCATACACGCTGAGAAAACCATAATTCAAAAAGAGTCACGCACCACAGTGTTCACTGCAGCACTATTTACAATAGCCAGGACATGGAAGGAACCCAGGTGTCCATCGACAGATGAATGGATAAAAAAATATGGCACATGTATACAATGGAATATTACTCAGACATAAGAAGAAACGAAATTGAGTTATTTGTAATGAGTTGGATGAACCTAGAGTCTGTCATACAGAGTGAAGTAAGTCAGAAAGAGAAAAACAAATACCGTACGCTAACACACATATATAGAATCTAAAAAAAAAAAAAAAAAAGGTACTGATGAACCTAGGGGCAGAACAGGAATAAAGACGCATACGTCGAGATTGGACTTGAGGACATGGGGAGGGGGAAGGGTAAGCTGGGATGAAGTAAGAGAGTAGCACTGACATATATACACTACCAAATGTAAAATAGCTAGCTAGTGGGAAGCAGCTACATAACGCAGGGAGATCAGCTCAGTGCTTTGTGTCCACCTAGAGGGGTGCGATAGGGAGTGTGGGAGGGAAACGCAAGAGGGAGGGGATACGGGGATATATGCATACATATAGCTGATTCACTGTTATACAGCAAAAACTAACGCAAAGCAATTATACTCCAATAAAGATGTTAAAAGAAAGAAAGGGAGAGGGAGGGAGGGAGAGAGAGAGAGAGGAAGAGAGGAAGAGAGGAAGAGGAAGGAAGGAAGGAAGGAAGGAAAGAAGGAAGGAAGGAAGAAAGAAAGATAAAGAAAGAAAGAATCCGCCTGCCAATGCAGGGGACACAGGTTCGAGCCCTAGTCCAGGAAAATCCCACATGCCACGGAGCAACTAAGCCCGTGCGCCACAACTACTGAGCCTGCACTCTAGAGCCCACAAGCCACAACTACTGAGCCTGCGTGCCACAACTACTGAAGCCCGCACACCTAGAGCTCGTGCTCCGCGACAAGAGAAGCCACTGCAATGAGAAGCCCACGCACCGCAACCAAGAGTAGCCCCCACTCGCCGCAAATAGAGAAAGCCCACATGCAACAACAAAGACCCAACACAGCCAAAAATAAATTAAAATAAATTTTAAAAAAATAGCACAAGCACTCTGAAAAAGCATCTGGCAGTTTCTTATCAAGTTAAATCTTGTTTTATTTGATAGAGTTTTAGAAGCCTTAGCTAGTGCAATTAGGCAAGAAAAAGAAATAAAAGGCATCCAAATTGGAAAGGAAGAAGTAATATTATCTCTCTTCACAGCTGATGTGATCTTGTAGGTCATGTCTAAAGATCACACACACACACACACACAAACTGTTAGAACTAATAAACAAATTCAGCAAAGTTGCATACAAAATAAACAAATTCAGCAAAGTTGCACAGCAAAGTTGCAACACACAAAAATTAGTTGTGCTTCTATACACTAACAATGAACAACCTGAAAAGATAATTAAGAAAACAACTCCATTTACAATAGCATCAAAAAAAAAAAAAATTCAGCAATAAACTTAACCAAAGAGGTGAACGACTAGTACACTAGTAAACAAACTACAAAAGATCGCTGAAATTAAAAAAGACACAAGGGGCTTCTCTGGTGGCGCAGTGGTTAAGAATCCGCTTGCTAATGCAGGGGACACGGGTTCGAGCCATGGTCCGGGAAGATCCCACACGCTGCAGAGCAACTAAGCCCGTGCGCCACAACTACTGAGCCTGTGCTCTAGAGCCCACGAGCCACAACTACTGAGCTCACGTGCTACAACTACTGAAGCCTGCGCACCTAGAGCCCATGCTCTGCAACAAGAGAAGCCACTGCAATGAGAGACCAGCGCACTGCAACAAAGAGTAGCCCCCGCTCGATGCAACTAGAGAAAGCCCACATGTAGCAGTGAAGACCCAATGCAGCCAAAAATAAATAAATAAAATAAATAAATTTATTTAAAAATATATAATAAAGAAGACACAAATACGGACTTCCCTGGTGGTCCAGTGGTTAAGACTCCATGCTTCCACTACAGGGGGCATGGGTTCAATCCCTAGTTGGGGAAGTAAGATTCCACATGCTACGTGGTGCAGCCAAAAAAATAAAAAAGATAGAAATAAACAGAAAGACATCCAATATTCATGGACTGGAAGACTTAAGAGGTCAATACTGGGACTTCCCTGGTGGTGCAGTGGTTAAGAATCCGCCTGCCAATTCAGGGGACACAGGTTTGATCCCTGGTCCGGGAAGATCCCACATGCCGCAGAGCAACTAAGCCTGTGTGCCACAACTACTGAGCCTGCACTCTAGAGCCCATGAGTCACAACTACTGAAGCCTGCTCGCCTAGAGCCCGTGCTCCGCAACAAGAGAAGCCATTGCAATGAGAAGCCCACATGCCGCAACTAGAGAAAGACCGCGTGCAGCAATGAAGACCCAACAAAGCCAAAAATAAAGAAAATAAATAAATTTCTAAAAAAAAGAGGTCAATACTACCCAATCTACAGATTCAATACGATCCTTATCAAAATGCCAATGATTTTTTTTTTTTGCCAAAAGAGAAAAATTCATCCCAAAATTAATGTGAAAACTCAAAGGACCCTGAACAGCCAAAACAATCTTAAGAAATAAAAATGAAGCTGGAGGCCTCACACTTCCTGATTTCAAAACATAGTAAATTACAAAACTACAGTAAACAAAACAGTGAGTGGCATAAACAATGACATATAGGCCAATGGAACAGATTAGACAGCCCTGAAACAAATCCTCACATATACGGTAAAATGATCTTTGAGAGAGTAGCAAGGTTACACAATGTGGAAAGGATAGTCTCTTCAACAAATAGTGCTGAGAAAAGTGGACATCTACGTGCAAAAGAATGCAGCTGTACCCTTACCTTATACCATATACAAAAATTAACTCAAAATGATTAAAGACTTAAATATAAGACCTGAAACTATAAAACTCCTAGAAGAAAACATAGGAGAAAAGCTTCATGACATTGGATTTAGCAATGGTTTCTTGGATATGACACCAAAAGCACAGGCAACAAAGGCAAAAGTAGACAAAGGGGACTACATCAAACTTAAAATAACAACAAACTAAAAATGCAACCTACAGAGTAAGAGAAAACATTTGCAAATCATGCATCTGATTAGGGGTTAGTAACCAGAATATATAGAAAACTCCTAAAACCCAACAGCCTAAAAACAACCCAATTCAAAGACAGGCAAAAGACTTGTTCCACTAATGTCCTTTTTCCATTCCAGGATCCAATCCAGGACACCACATTGCAGTTAGTATTACAAAGGAATTTCTTCTCTTTAAAAAAAGTATTTATTTATTTTTGGCTGCATTGGGTTTTAGCTGCGGCACGCAGGATCTTTCGCTGCCGTACGCGGGCTCTTCATTTCGGTGCGCAGGCGGTGCGTGGGCTTCGCTCTAGCTGTGGCGCACAGGCTTAGTTGCCCCACGGCATGTGGAATCTTAGTTCCCCGACCAGGGACTGAACTGGCAGCCCCTGCATTGCAAGGCGGATTCTTAACCACTGGACCACCAGGAAAGTCCCACAAAGTAATTTCTAATATACTCCATCAGTAACAAAAGGTAACAAAATGAAAAACATTCATTAATAGCATTTATTAATGCTAAAATCTAAATAATTTAATTGTAATAAATTTTACTTGGCCTTTCTCTCCACTGCTGCTGACTGGTTGTCTACTCAACATACATAATTCTCTTCATACCATAAAAGCAAAACTGGAAAAAATATTTTAAGCAAACAGCAATATATACTAATGAGAGTTGACATGTTAAAACTATAAATATCTACTCCTAAAATGATACTTTAATTTACCCAGGAAAATACTACAACCCACTGGAAAAAGAAATGTTTCCTTACCAATTAGTGTGATGAAATAGAAGCTTGGTATAATAATGAGATTATAGTAAATACTTTTCTCAATATTATTTGTTTAATAAATGTGGTTTCAAATCAATACAGTTTTGAACCTAACTGTTTAACAGACACACATAAGAGAAGAGAATTAATCCAAATAGCTTTTGGACTCAGTACTTTGAGTACATACCATCAGTCTAAAGACAAAAAAAGAGCTGGAGGGCTTCCCTGGTGGCGCAGTGGTTGAGAGTCCGCCTGCCCATGCAGGGGTCACGAGTTCGTGCCCCGGAGCAGCTGGGCCCGTGAGCCATGGCTGCTGAGCCTGTGCGTCCGGAGCCTGTGCTCGCAACGGGAGAGGCCACAACAGTGAGAGGCCCACGTACCGCAAGGAAAAAAAAAAAAAAAAGGAGCTGGAAAAGAAAAAAAATTCCCAAACTCAGTCAGTCTGCTGTTGGTAGTGGTAACAGGTATAGCACTCCTGAAATGGTTTTCTGTGCACTGTGGGAATAAGAAAATAGTAAATCTACTGATGTTGTCGGCAGCTCCAGTTCTATTGTAGAAAAAGGGCGATACCAATATGAACCAGGGAAAGGAAGCAAGACCCTGGGATGCTGGGTTGGAACTAAAGATACAGTATGAACTTATAAACAAAGAGACTCACACGGACACACCCATACGCCCACACTACAGAGAGGGACACACGCCCCAGCTGGACCGAAAGGTCTAGCGGCAGCAAGGTCCTCTTGGCGATGAACATGCCTAGCACCAAAATCTTGGTTTCTCCAAGAATACCATCTCCCACTAAAAGGAACCAGTGCTCCGTGGAAAAATGCTGGGGGC
This sequence comes from Delphinus delphis, assembly GCF_949987515.2. Classification (NCBI taxonomy): domain Eukaryota; kingdom Metazoa; phylum Chordata; class Mammalia; order Artiodactyla; family Delphinidae; genus Delphinus; species Delphinus delphis. The sequence goes on from NC_082695.1 coordinate 26,429,540, forward strand.
AGGAAAGATACAAGATGAGCTTGGTAATGAGGAATGTTCAACAGCGCTTGGGGCAGGTCAGAAGGATACAGGAACCAGCCTGAAGGGGCTCCCACTGCCCAAAACAACTGCAATATAATCACCAAAATGAATGACAATAATGACTATCATGCATTGAATAAGAAGAATCCATGAGTCCATACCGATGTTAAAGAGGAAGAACAAGCTTTTTTACAGTAGACTAGTACTAAATGAAAAAGGAATAAGAGAAAACCATCATTTAGCAATCATCACAGCAATAACTGATTCAGGCAAGAATCATCAATAGATGCTTAAAACCACTGGGCCAGGGCTTCCCTGGTGGTGCAGTGGTTAAGAATCAGCCTGCCAATGCAGGGGACATGGGTTCGAGTCCTGGTCTGGGAAGATCCCACATGCCACGGAGCAACTAAGCCCGTGAGCCACAACTACTGAGCCCATGAGCCTAGAGGCTGTGCTCTGCAACAAGAGAAGCCACCACAATGAGAAGCCCGCACACCACAATGAAGAGCAGCCCCCACTCACTGCAACTAGAAAAAGCCCGCACGCAGCAACGAAGACCCAATGCAGCCCAAAAAACCCACAAAAAAACAAAAAAAAACCCACACAGGGCCAGGTGATCTGTCTCCCTAACGAGTACCTGCTGACCACAAAGGGGGAAAGAAAGCCACCTTTCCAGTTGAGAAATGCAGTCAAAGCCACCTCACCACATGGCCACAGTTAACAAGGCCATTCCTGGGAGAAGCTGCCAGCTGTGCCCAGGATGCACGCGCTGAAGGGGACTCAATGTCTCGGGGGATCACTCCTGCCAAAGAGGCGGCAACTGAATCTGACCATGAGGAAACAATCTGATAAACCCATAAGGAGGAATATTCCAAAAAATGGCCAGCCTGTACTGTTTAAAAAGTCCACACCACGAAAGACAAAGAAAGCTAGGGAACTGTCCCAGATTTCAGAACATTAAATGCACATGACGATTAAATGCAGTAGATGATCCCGGGCTGGATCCTGAATTGGGGGGAAAAATGTGTGGTGAATGGGACAACTGGCAAAGTGGGGATATGGCTCATGGTACTACCCCCGTGTTAGCAGTCCTAAACGTGCTTCCAGGAGAATGGCTTGTTCTCAGGAAATAGGGGAAAGGAACTTAGAAATGAAGGGTCATGTCTGTGTGTGCAGATACATTTCATCTCTGGACGTGCGCGCACACACACACAAAAAGCGTGCAGATGTGGGACGAGTCAGATGTCACAATCGGTAAATTTAAGTGAACTGTATACAGTTGGAGTTCACAGTACTATTTTTGCCACTTTTCTAGAAGCATGAAATGTTTTCAAAGTTAAAAAAGTTTTGGAAAAAGAACGAGGTAACCCTCTGCCTTCCTCTGAAGGAAGATACTTTGAAATCTTAATTCTTTTTGGAATTAAGGCTTCTTCATGCCAATAAAACATGCAGATCATTGGATCTTAGGATTTGCTTTCGCTTTTGCCAGTAAGGCACCTCACAAATGAGTAATTTTGTTCATGTCAAAGTTCCTCTAGTAATTTTGTTCATGTCAAAGTTCCTCTAAATGGTCACTCTGAGTCTAAATTATCCTTGGTGAAATTATGTCATTTAGGTAAATAAGCACACGAATTAGAGTTATAGCATAAATACATGTAAAAACCAGGAGTCGACCTGGAGCTGCTGCAGATGGTTTTAGGCTGAGACAAGCCCACGAGATCAGATCCTCAGCACCTGCCACCATCTCCAACTGTGCAGCTCTCTAAATTGCAGCTTCGGGTTGAGGAAAAGTTGTGATAAGAGGTCCCCTGGAAGAAGGCCCCGCGGGGAAGAAGGCCCCGCAGGCAAAACAAGACTGAGGAAAGTTCTTAGAAAGGCTTGTCTTAAAAAAAAAAAAAAAAAAAAAAAAAAAAAAAGAATGAAGTAAAGCTGTATGGACTTACCCACAAAGACCTCCAAAACACTGCCAAATGGAAAAGTAAAAATAAAAACTTGTAAAAAAAAAGTATAATTCTGGGCTTCCTTGATGGCGCAGTGGTTGAGAGTCCGCCTGCCGATGCAGGGGACACGGGTTCGGTGCCCCGGTCTGGGAAGATCCCACATGCCGCGGAGCGGCTGGGCCCGTGAGCCATGGCTGCTGAGCCTGCGCGTCCGGAGCCTGTGCTCCGCGGCGGGAGAGGTCACAACAGTGAGAGGCCCACGTACCGCAAAAAAAAAAAAAAAAAAAAAAGTATAATTCCATTTACATAAAATAATGTATGAATTTTTATAAGTGTGAAAAAAAACCCGCCATCATATTTCCAGACTGTGCTGGGCTTTTCCACAGCTCACACACCGGTCTGGACCCACGTCCTTCGCACGGATGGGGTGGAGGAGAGAATCTGAAGAACCTCTCCCTTCCAGAAGTGGCCAACAGACCCCCAGACGGCTGCTACAGAGCCCGCCGCATCCTTTCCAGGCCCTTCCAGGCCTCCCGTTCCATCTCATATGACCATGAAGCTCTGTGGGTAACTGACCGACCCAGGGACCCTAGGAAGCCGCGAGTGACACATGAAAAGGCCCCCACGTCAGTAGACACGGTGGCAAGTGCGCAGGGGGTCCTAGAGCCTTACATCTCCAGACCGACCCTCCGGAACGCCCTCACGGTGGCTCCTGCCCCCTGTCCAGTGCCTCGTGGAACCCCAGGCAATCCTCCCCACAGCGACCAACTGCAAAGGAGGGTCCCCAGGGAGGAAGGAGGCTTCCCAGCAGGGCAGGGACTCAAGGTGGACCCGGAGGCCCTTGTAGTACAGCATCCACACAGGGCTCTGCTCTCAGCCCCCGCCTGTCCAACATGGAGCTGTCAACAGCTGAGGACAGAAAGACAGACCACAAGCTGATTGGACTGACAGCTCGCAGCCAGGGGCCCGGAAGCCAGCCTACAGCAAGGGACTGGAAGGGGCAGGGGCATGAAGGACAAGAGCCAGCTCCGGTGACTGGAGCAATGGCCACGCCAGGTGGAGAGGAGGGAGAGAAGGCAAGAGGCGAGCGTGTGCGGCCCCCACACCCGTCGGCTCTCGAGCGAGGCCAGTGTAGTGCGCCAGCCTGGGAAGGGCGGGCCACGTCCTTGGGCAGAGGGCACAGCCATCGGTGGGGCAGCCTGCCCCCCCCCAGCCCCTCGCAGCCCCCGCCTGGGCGGCTGGTGAGCTTCTTCAGTGAGGACCCACAGCGATGAGAAGTCTCACCTGCCCTCACCTCTCAGGGCAGCTCACGCCTGCAGGAACGATCCTCCCCACAACAGCGTGAGGCCCGGGCCAGCTGGCTCTGCAGCAGGCCCCCCCGAGTCCCTGGTCCTTGCCACCCACACCAGGGCAGCTGCGAGGCCCGCTGGCAAAGGGAGCCGTTGCTCTTTATGTCAAAATATAAACAGCCATTTGTGCATTTGTTCAATAACTGATTTCTGAGCACCCACTCTGTGCCAGACCAGGCCCAGGAGACCCAGCATGCATGTGACAAAGAGCAAACCATGTCAGCGTGAACAATCCTGGCCCTGTCCAAAGTGCTGTGACTGTTTGGGGGGCTCTGGGCAAGCCACCCCCCACCTCCGGTGGCAGCTGGACTCAGCACTCACGAAGCATCAGGCACTGGTCACAGCCACTGCACTCCCTGCCTCCGAGTCGGGGGGCTCTCCCGAGAAATACGTCCTCGTGTGCTGGCACGTCCACGCTCTCAGGGGGTCCTACACTCCCTGAATGCAATTCATGGATAATGCTCACAGCTTCTGTGGAGCATTTGCTTTACATCTTTACACTTTTTAGAACTTGATACCAATCCACTTTCATTCTCATATCTCCACAAAGTACATACACTCTGTTATTATGTCCATGTCACAGATGAGGAAACTGAGGCAACGAGAAGGCACACAGTGGGCAGCAGAGTGGGGCCAGACCCTGGACAGTGCAGCACTAGGCTTCTTGTTCTCAAACCACCACCCTGGACTCACCTGGATCCAGCAGAAGCTCCAGGGAAGCAACCCCAGACCTTGGCTTTCCTCTCTCCCAGATGGATGCCCAGAAGCCCCAGAACACTCTGGGACCCCGGGTCACCACGCTCCGACCACGGCCCACAGGCCATTCACCCTCCCCTGGACTTGCCCTGCAGAGGCTGACAGGGCCAAGCTTGGAGCCGCAGGACAAGATGTGACTTCTTTCATGAAACATCCCAGGTCAATAACAACATTGCAAGCCCACCCATCACTCTGACTGGCAAACAAACTACCGGTCCAAAATTGGGCTCTTGGGATCACACTGGCCTGCTCCGCAGCCTGGAAGGGGAAGGGGCCGCTCACCAACTCCTCAGCACCCAGACACCAAGCACAGGGACAAGGGAGCAGCCCAGCAGCTGCTGGAGGAAAAGACGTTTAGTGGGCCCCTGCTATCTCCCAGCTCCTAAACGCTGTCACTGACACACTGCACTCAGAGTCAACTACCAGGTATCGCCCTGTGCTCAGTGCCAGGGAGGCAGAGGACAGTGTGAGCTATGGGATCCCCACCGGTGCAGGGCAGCCCAGTCAGTGCTGCTGCTCACGGGTGGGGGGAAGTCAGGCCTGAGAGGGACAGGGAGGGCGGCGATGACAGCAATCTGGGCCAGAGAAGCCACAGAGGCGCACACACATGTGCCAAAGTGCAGCAGCCACACACCCCTCACTCCTGAGACCAGAACCACCAAGTGAAACTCTACCCCTGACTCAGGCTCTGGGGCCAAGCAAGCTTTGGCTGCAGTGCTGCCTTTCCCCTTCGCCACGGTGACACGGCGCCCGCACACAGCATGCAGCAGGCAGGGAGGCATCACTATTCATCTCTGCTCTCAGCACTGGCCAGAGTGATGGGGGGGAAGGGTCACAACATCTTCCACTTACTCTCAAATGGTTCAGAAAACAACCATGTGTGCACCTGCATATATACACACGTGCACACGTACACACATGCCCTCAGGGCGGGGAGAGTGGGGGTAAGGCAGATGAGGCAATATGCTAACAGGGAGGTCTGGGCAGAGGATGCGCAGGGCTCTTTGCACTAATTTTCTCCCTGCAACTCTTCTGTAAGTATGAAACCATTCCCCAGCAAAATATTTCTTTATAAAAAAAAAAAAGAACAATTCATTAGCTAGTGAGATTGGAAAGTCTATTATGCTACTTTCCAAGTAAAAAGAATCCAAGTGTTAGGCCCAAAGCCCCATCTGTCACCAGGACAAGCTCGGCAGTGCTGTGGGTTGGGGCTGAGCAGGGGCTCCAAACTCGGGAGGCGCCTGGCAAGCTCCGGGCAGACTCCACTTTCCAGCTCCGTCTGTGAGCTTTGGCCACATCTGCTTGTGAAATATCCCCCCTCTTCCTGTTCACTAACCCATGTGCTGCTCCAGAGGCCACAGGCACTGGCTGGCTCACTGAGGATTTGTCAGTTCGGCACAGCCAGCAGGAGGGGTCCCGAGTGGCACAGGGGACAGAACCCTGAACTAGGAGCCAGCCCGCCACACACACCCTGGTCTGTGCCCCAGCTCTGCTGCTCCTCAGCTGTGTGACCTCATGCACATCACTGGCCTCTCCCAGCCAGCTTCCCAGAAGCACAAGGAAGACAGCGTCCCCTATCAGGCCAAACAGGTGAAAACAAGCTCTTCCAGAACTGCGGCCTCAGCTCACTCAGTGAAGGCAAGTACATGGTGGGGTCATCCTGGATGGAGCTGTGGCCAAAACCATGGCAGGATTTCCTTTCGTAACTGAAGCTAGAAAAACACGGTTTTAGAACACTTGATGCTGCATTCCCTGAGAATGGGATGCAGATGGAGAAAGGTCACTGTGATGGTATCGCAGTCGGTGGCCCCCAAATGCCCCTCCATGTTTGTCACCCCTCGAAGAGGTCCCCACCCTTTTTTTCTCACCACAGCCCCAGAGTATACAACACACACCACTGTCATTCATGATGCCTGATCACAGCAGGGACCTGAGAAGAGGGCTGGTTCTAGCCCTCAGATCAGAGTATTCAGATGGAAAAAGTTCTGCACCCTCACCTGGAGAACCACTGGGTGGATCAGGGGAACAGAGGTGGCCTGGGGGTCCACAGCCGGTGTTAAGGACAGACAGGGCAGGACATAGACAGCTGGAAGGGAAAGAGCCAAGGGTGCATGATGGCGGACAGACCAGACTTCTAGGACTGAAACCTCATCCCAGCCACCTGGTGTCATGAGTTCTGTTTCATTTCCCCCATCTGTAAAATGGAGGTAGCAACAGTATCTAACCCACAGGGATCACCTGAGTGCCCCTGGCATATAACGCATCCTCAATCAACCAAGATCAAACATGCATTTAAAAGACATTGTGGGGAAAAAAAATAAAAATAAAAATAAATAAATAAATAAAAGACATTGTGGGGACTTCCCTGGTGGCGCAGTAGTTAAGAATCCGCCTGCCAATGCAGGGGACACGGGTTCGAGCCCTGGTCTAGGAAGATCCCATATGCCGCGGAGCAACTAAGCCCGTGCGCCACAACTACTGAGCCTGCGCTCTAGAGCCCATGAGCCACAACTACTGAGCCCGAGTGCCACAACTACTGAAGCCCACATGCCTAGAGACTGTGCTCCACAATAGAAGCCACCACAATGAGAAACCCATGCACTGCAACGAACACTAGCCCCTGCTTGCCGCAACTAAAGAAAGCCCGCGCACAGCAACAAAGACCCAACACAGCCAAATACATAAATAAAATAAAAAATAAAAGACATTGTGGCAGAAGGTCAAGTTCAGCACTTTCCTGTTGTCCCACTCTGTGAAAGGCCTCACACCCTAGCCTGCATCAGGGGAGCCAAAAGTGCTCCACCTGGCAGAAAGCCTCCTGGGAAGCAGGTCTGCCTGGTTCCCTCCTCACACCCCAGTGTGGGTCTAAGCCAGGACTCTGAGAAAATGCATGCAGACTAAGACCAGAAAAGCCCCCCTCCCAGGCGCCAGCCAGCAGACCCTGCCTGGAAGGACACAGCACATACAGGTACCCAAGGAGAACATCTGACCCAGAGTGAGACCCACCTTGCTGCCCAACCAAAAGCAGGGAGCCAGTTGGAGCCCCCCAGGTTTTGCAGGGCAACTCAAGACACCACCAGGGGCTGCTGCAAAGTTCTGATGTGGGGAGTCATGGAATGAATAGTATAACTTTGCTCCCTCAACCAGAGCCACCCCCTGCCCCAACTCAGACCTGAGTGTGAGGCCTCCTGAAGTCCCCCCTGCTTTGCAGGGGCACACGGTTAGCCACCTCTGCCACTACCTCAACTCTGCTTCCACACCTGAAGAGCACTCCTACAGGGAGGGTATATTCTCTTCATTTGAGCATCCCTAGTGATGGGCAGGTGGGGAGCCACGCCAAGACACTTTCTGAATTGCTCCTGGCCAGCTGGCAGGATATGTGGACAGATGGAAAAGGAGTTGGGGACATCAGTCACATCCATCCACCCAGGGAGGAGATGCTGGACCCGGAACCAGAGACACCCCAAGAAAGACATGTATGACGTGTGGCTCCACCCCTCAGAGTCCACTGACATAATGTGCAAAATCGGGACCCAGAAGTCAGACGGGATGACTCTCACTTCTCCACAGGTATAAACATGTTTTCTAAAGAACATAATCACAAGAGCCCACAAATCCATTGGCTCTGGTCCCCAAGAGCCCATACAGCACTCTCCTCCACAAGTGCTGGCTTCCGTTCCTACCAGGGCCACCCCACAACCAGTCACCCCACCGTCCAGAGAAGCATCGCTGGACACTCCAGCTGAGTGTGGGCCAGGGTCCTGGCTACCAAGTGGACACTGGGGAGGAGGCAGAGCACTCCATACAGATGGCAGAGGCAGCAAGAGGTGCAGCGTGCCCAGGCAGGAGCCTGACTGGGGAGGCTGCACACTGCTGTGCTCCCCTGCCTGCTGTACACACCCAGGTCTTAACAGCACCCACACAAGGAGCCCTGGACACTTCTGCCTTCATGGGCCCCTTCCAACATTTAAAAAAAAAAATCAAGAACCACACTTTTCAACTGCACCAATATATAAACGAATGTATTTATATGTGCATGTTAACAGTATTTCCTTCAACCTGAAAGTTTAGGGGTTTTTCCTGCTGACTGTAAAAGAAAACATTCTTACAGTCCACCAAAATCACCTTGGACCCCCGGCCTCCTGTGCCTGACAGATAAATCGGCCTTGCATTTGGGGTCTTGATGTCTCGCTGGAGGAGGAGGTACATCAGAAAGAGATAAGGATCGTCCAGGACCTTCTGCTGCCGCGATCCCAATTCCCCACCACAGGCTTCCTTCAGAAAACGCAAGCCCCCGGGGGCTCCAAAAGCATCTGAGGGTCACAGACCAGGAACACCCCCGGTGCCCGGCTCGGCGGCTCCCGGGCCGAGCGACCGTGACCAGCCAGGAGCTTCCAGGTGCCCCGAGCCGCCCCCTCCGCCCCCAGCCTGACCCCCATTGCTCCCGCTCCGTCGACCGCCGAGCGCAAAGTGAGGGCCCGGCGAGGTAGGGGTCCCAGCGCCCCCGCCCCGCGCCCCGCCCGCGCCCCCGCCCCCACCACTGCGCACCTGGCCGCAGCGGCTCGGTGACCGTGAGCACCAGCAGGAAGAGCAGCAGGAAGGCACCGCTGTCTGCCTTGGGCACCATTTATCCTCCGTTCATCGTCCCCGGGGCGGCCGCGCGACCCCGCGGGGAGGCCGGGCCAGGCCGGGCCGAGGGTCGGGCCGGGCTGGGGCCAGGCCAGGCGAGGACGCTGCGGGAGTAGAATCCAGGGGCCGCGAACAGGCGCGCGCTCCGACTTTGGCCCCGCGCAAGATGGCGGCCGTCTTGCTCGGTCCGCACCGCCCCGCCCCCGCCCGCGCCGCCCGCGCCGGCCAATGAGCGCCGAGAGGGGGTGGGGCCTGCGTGTTCCCCATGCGCAGTGGCCGGAAGGGGCGGGGCCCAAGGGCGGGGCGGTGGCTGAGGGGTGGGCCCTTCGGGGGCGGAACTACGAGGAGTCAAAGGTGCCATTGGCTGAGCAGAGAGGAAAGGCTCGTGGGCGGAGCCTCAGCGACGGGGCCGAGATGACAGACACGGAAGGGGCGGGGCGTGGAGGGGCCGGGGCGGTCCTGGGGCGGGGCCTGAATGGAGGGGTGGGGCCTGAATGGAGGGGTGGGGCCTGAATGGAGGGGTGGGGCGCACGGGAGCCGGTGGGCGGGGTGGGGATGGGCACCGGGTGAAGAGGGCCCTGGGAGACCTAGCGTCTTAACATCTCGTGCACCTGCAGCCCCAGGTCCGGTCAGTGGCCCAAGAGTGCGCCCCAAAGTCGTCTTTTAAAGGCCGAACCGCTGCGGAGAGGGATGAGGAAAACTGGAGGGACCCGGCCTAACCCTGAGGAGGTTCCGGAGGTGGTTCCACCTCGTGAGGAACACGCAGGTGTGGCTTCACGGGCACATACAACTGAAACGTTTCAAACGGATGAGGGAGTAGCCTCAAGGAGGGTCACACAAGGAGAGCTGACAGGGAAGCCCAGATCCTAGAGACGGAGCAAAGCCCCCTGTGGAGGAACGCCGCTGCCCGCACAGCGGGGACAGGAGGACGCAGCACAGCTGCCGCCACAGCAGGCCCGTCTGCACGGAGGGAAGCCGCCAGGGACAGCGCTCCGAGCGCTGGCCGCGCACCTGTCACCATGGGAGGGTACACAGTAGGTGGGGTGTCCCTGACGAGAGAGGAGCAAGTCCTCCAAAGAAAGGACCACCAGCTGCGCACACAAGTGCTTGCCCAGGGTGTCAGGGTGGGGAAGAGGGTGGGGAAGAGGGTGGGGAAAAGGGTGGGGATGGGAGCAGAGAAAAGGGGGAGGGCCAAGGCTGGTGGGCACCCAGCCCAGCCCTGCCCACCTCCAGCCCACCAAATCACTCTCCAGGAGCAGTCACCCCAAGCCCCTTCAGGGCATGGTCCTCCCGAGCATCCCAGGATTCCAGCCTGTGACATTCAGGGTCATCTGAGAGGGGCACCCACTCCCTCTGGACGGATATGGCCAAAGTCAACCCCAAGGCTAGGCCAGACCTGCCCACTCCTGTCCCCTCAGGGCGTGGCATACAACAGGGGCCCACAGCAGAGGGGCCCCACTGCTGGTGGAAACGGCGATCCCTGTCCAATGCTGCCCTGTTAGCACATCCTCAGGGAGCATTCCCGGGAGAAGCTGCTGCACTGAGAGGAGTCCAGGCCCACCTTCTGCCCCCAGTCCCAGATCTGCCCTGGGAGCCCAGCCAGGGCTATGGATGGTCAGACCCCCAGGAGGGAACTCACAGCCAAGAGCAGAAACCCTTGCCGGTTGTACCCCACAGAGCCGGCCAGCAAAGGTTCGGATGAGGAGAGCAGCACAGGAAAGTGAAAAGTCCAGCAGACCACACAGCAAGCGGGCAGAGCCCCAGCTTCCTAAACTGCATTGACCACTGGGCCAGGATCCTTGCCCCTCCTGACCCACCTCCCCCTTCTCGGCCTTGCTGTGCAGCCAGCAGGCTGCCTGCGTGGACATTATCAAGGGCTTTTAGGGCTGCAGGGAGGGAGAAGAGGTCAGGGACGTTTCCCCCCCACCCCGTGGGGTCCTGTGGCCTCCACCTGAGATCACTGCTTCTGTCAAGTCGGCCCTCCCTGTACTCCTCTTCCCAGGTCCCAGCGACCACCCTTCTTCCAGCGGTCCGTTACTACTCAGGGTTCTCTACACTCTGCTCCATGTTGGTAAATCATCCCCTTATTAAACCCTCCTCAGACAGTCCTAACTTGAGTGTCTCTCCTGTTTCCTGCTGAGACCCAGAGTGATGGGACTGCCTGCCCTGGATTTCCAGGGGTACCCCGGGTTGCAGAAATAAACCCGCCGCTCCACCAGCAGGCCTGGCTCTGGTTTGGAGGCTTGGGCTGACCGATGCATTCCCCACATCCCCCTCCTACCTTGGGTCCCAGCCGAGGATGAGGCCATGCTCCGCTGGCCTTCTGTCTGCTGCAGCCCACTGGCCGGCCTTCCAGGGTTCCGAGTCTTAGTGGTTCAGGCCAGAGCCTCATTCCCCAGGGCAGTCCTCCTTTATGACTTCACCCACTGAAGTCACCAGGGAGACAATGCCGAATGTTCCACCCCAGAGTCTTGGCCTCTAGGAGGCAGGCCAGAGGACTCTCTGTCCACAGTGTAAATGAGGACGCCGCTGGCCCATGTCCTGCAGGGATGTAGAGGGCAGCCTCAGGGGCACTGGGTGCTCCCAGCACCATGGATGATGCTGCCGTCCTCAAGCGACGAGGCTACATCATGGGAATCAATTTGGGAGAGGGCTCGTATGCTAAAGTCAAATCTGCTTACTCTGAGCGCCTGAAGTTCAACGTGGCGGTCAAGATCATCGACCGCAAGAAAGCCCCCACAGACTTCCTGGAGAAGTTCCTTCCCCGGGAAATTGAGATTCTGGCCATGCTAAACCACCGCTCCATCATCAAGACCTACGAGATCTTTGAGACCTCCGACGGCAAGGTCTACATCGTCATGGAGCTCGGGGTCCAGGGCGACCTCCTTGAGTTCATCAAGACCCGGGGGTCCCTGCAGGAAGACGATGCGCGCAAGAAGTTCCACCAGCTGTCCTCAGCCATCAAGTACTGCCACGACCTGGATGTTGTCCACCGAGACCTCAAGTGTGAGAACCTTCTCCTCGACAAAGATTTCAACATCAAGCTGTCTGACTTTGGCTTCTCCAAGCGCTGCCTGCGGGATGACAGCGGCCGACTGACAATGAGCAAGACCTTCTGTGGGTCGGCGGCGTACGCGGCCCCTGAGGTGCTTCAGGGCATCCCCTACCAGCCCAAGGTGTATGACATCTGGAGCCTAGGCGTGATTCTCTACATCATGGTCTGCGGCTCCATGCCGTATGACGACTCCAACATCAAGAAGATGCTGCGCATCCAGAAGGAGCATCGCGTCAACTTCCCGCGCTCTAAGCACCTGACGGGCGAGTGCAAGGACCTCATCTACCGCATGCTGCAGCCGGACGTCAACCGGCGGCTGCACATAGATGAGATCCTCAGCCACTGCTGGGTGCAGCCCAAGGCCTGGGGCCTGTCCTCTGCAGCCATCAACAAGGAGGGGGAGAGCTCTCGGGCCACCGAGCACCCGTGGACTCCTGAGCCCAGCTCCGACAAGAAGTCTGCCACCAAGCTGGAGACCCGGGAAGAGGCCCGGCCCAAGGCCTGGGCGGAGACAAGACCTGAGGAGGAGGCACTGGCAGTGCAGGTGTTGAAGCAGTCAGAGGCCATGGGCCTCACCAGCAAGCAGCCCAGCAAGGAGATCAAGGAAGGGGCCCCCCCGCAGCCTTCAGAGACACACACCTAGTCAGCTCTCGCGGCCCAGGGGGCCGGCAGAAAATGAGTTAGAGTTCATGGCCTCAAGCCTGAGCTCCAAAGAAGCCAAGGGACAAGCCGAGAAGGAAGACAGTCCCAGATGAGCCGCTATTTTCGTCAGTTTCTTCCCCCTCCCTTTGACCTTGGTAACTCATGTGGCTAAAGAAGCAATAAATCACTATATTACTGCAGACCCCGAGGTCGGTGTCTTTGCCCTGCGGGCTTTGGTCGCCCAGGGAGAGGATCCTGCACTCCCCCCGCCCCAACTCTCAGACCGCGCTGCGCTTCACCTCCCGCTTGGGCAAACGCAGCCCTGTGTGCCCAGCCCTGACCATGACCTCAGGCCCTGGACCGGAGCAAAGCTGAGTAAGGAAGACATTGCTTCAAGAGGGAGGCCCATGAGTGTGATGCTGGTCTGGAGAGGAGCACGAAGAGCAGGTGGCTGCGGGCAGAGGAGGGCTGGGAGGCGGGGGCCTTCCCCACGGGGCCTGGGTCCTCAACAGCCCCACAAGGCTGCCGGTGGGGAGAACCTGTAGAGGCAGGCAGACCAGCCTCCCTCGAGCCCCTCCCCGTGGGCAGCTCTTTCTGCTCTGGCTCCAGGGTCCCCCATGTCCTGCCAGCACCCAGTTCCCGACAGCGCCCTGAGTCATGCCGCCTCATGGGCATCCCCTGGCAGCAGGGGCCCTGCTACATGGCCAGCCCCTCTCCAGCCTGCATGTCCCGCAGTCACTGTGTGGTCTGAACACATCTTGTTCCCCTCTGGTCCCAGTCTCTCCCAGGGGTGACGCTCCTGCCAAAGCAGATAAGTGGACACTGGCGAGCAGGAGGGCACAGGCGTCCTTCGCACACGTGCCTGGCCTGCGGCCATGGTATCTGCAGAGGGAGCAGGCCCGCGTGCGCATCGCCGGCTGCTGGGCACTGCAGGGCCCGCCGTGCCGGTTCTCACGCTGTCCTCACCCTGGTTATGCCGCGGCAGCTGCTTTCTCCTCCTGATCTGCACGTGCGCCTGACAACCTTGCATGAACCTGTGGGTTTAACACATAAAGAGAACAAGAGCCTTCAGGCTCGCCTCTCCTTCCGCCCCTGCTGGTGTCTTGGGAGACGTGAGGTCCAGTGAGTGCCCCAGACGTGGCCTCTGCCTGACTCCTCCGTCTCCCCACAGCCACCTCCACACATCCTGTGTCCCCAGAGCTGCGCATCCCCATGTGTCAAGGCTCAGCCACCACCTAGGCCCCTGTCCTTGTTCTCCCATCGCCGCCCATGGTGGCCAGAGCCCTCCTTCTGCACCCAGTCTGGCTCCCACTGCCTGCGGGAAGGATCCCCACACCTAGCCCTTGAGGTCCTCCCAGGTCTGGCCTCCTCTTGGCCTCCCAGCCCCCTGCCACGTGCCATAGCCCTGCTTGTGGACGCAGCCCTGCAGCCCTGCCCATCTCTCCAGGTTTGGCCAAGGGGCCACGGCCTCCACACACAAAGCCTTCTGGGGGCCTCTGCCAGGGCAGGCCTACGAGTGCCCAGGGCCCAGGACAGAACCGCTGCAGAGTAGTCCTGGAGGACCCGGGAGCCCAGAGTCACACAGCTCGCCTAGCAGTAGAGTGGAATTCCAGAGCCCATGGGGCCAGCAGGGGTGGGGACGTCCCAGGAGGCTTGTGAACCTCCTCCGTCATCAGTGAGGTCATTGGGGCAGAGGGCAGCGTGATGCAAGGGGGCCTGGGAGCGACTCATTGCAGCCCAGCCCGGAGGCAAGCCTGGGCAGGAGGGACCTCAGGAAGGTGCACCTACTGTGTGCTTTACAGGTGGGGAGATGGCTCAGAGAGGGTGGGGCAACTGCCAGAAATCACACAGTGCGGAGCAGAGGCCCAGGTGCGTGATGCCGGGTGGCCTTAGATGCCGGGCTACTCCTGTGAGCTATTCCACTGCACATGCCCTGGGCTTAGACCCTTTCAGCCCCTTGATCCCGAAGCTTTAGGATCAAGACCCTCAATGTGGCCTCCGTGCTCCCTCCCGCCCCCGCATGCTCTCACTATGCATGACCTCACCACGCTGATGCGCTGACCATCACACGCACTGCAGTCCCCGTCCTCCTCCGTGTGGCCTGACCTCAGACCTCAGCCTTCCAGCCTCCCTTAGTCCAGCCCCAGCTCTCTGACCTCACAGCTCCATATCCCTGTGTCACGGCCCAGCCGCAGGGCATTCATACTGTGGGTGACAACCTCCCTGGCCTCCGGGCTCAAAAAAAGCAAGGTTCTGTTCATGTCATCCAGGGCCTGAGGCTGACCCTCGAATGCCATGGAGTGGAGAAATAGAGGCCAAAGCTCCGCGGGGGGCGTCCCAGGGTCTGCAGGTCTGGGACCCACAGGCCCGTAGCCAGGAGAACCCTGAGCCCCCATCCAGTCTAACATCCCCCCAACCCAGTGCACCAGCAGCCCCTGCCCCTGCGTGCACATCCTGGGCAGAGCCGCCCGCTCCACGCCTGGCAGGTCCGCTGGCACATGCCTCCTCCATCCATGTCCCCCAAGAACCAAGGAGGCCACACTGTCTTGGGCAAGGGCGGGTGTGGAGGAGCAGAACCCACAACAAAGGGGAAAGCAGGCGGTGGGGACGGCCAAGAGGGCAGACGTGCAGGGTGCTCCCGACAGAGACCTGGGGGCGAGGGAGACAGGTGGGGATGGTGCCTGGCTTCTGGGGCCTGACCTGGGGGCCTCGCAGCTGGCCCCTCTGTGACACAAAGGAGTGAAGTTCTGGTCATTTCTACCAAATCCCCCAGGAGAAAGGCAGGCATCAGCCCAGTCACTCCCGCTGGCATCTGGACCCGGCTGCCCTGCGCTGAGATCTTCCACACAGACCTCCTGCCAGGGAGCTCTCCACGCTCCAGGTGTGTCCATGCGCTGTGCTCCGGCCAGGACAACACACCTGTCGGCACCTGGGGGAGCCCTGCTGATCCCCTGCATGCGGGTTCCACAGTCACTCCCACCCACCCACCCACAAACAGGACTTCCTCTCCCCCAACCCCCGGAGAACTGAGCACACACACGGCACGCCTCCTGTCCTGGCAACGCGCTACAGAGGGCAGACAAGTGGACAGCAGGGCTTGCGAAACACCCGAGGAGATGCTACAGGAGGCCCCGTTTCCCAAAGCAAGAACAAAAGGGTTTCCACGTTGTTTCCAGGGGTAAAGACAGTCTGAGATGCAAAGATGTGCCCTCCCAGGGTTCCAACAGCTCACAAAGGTCCCAGCGACATAATTCAAGATCCCCCCTCACCCAGGTGCTTGCTCTTCACTGTCAGTGCTAGGGGTGCTGCCGTCCCCCAAGACCCCTGGGACCGCAGCACCAAGGCTCCACCTGAGGCCCCGCCCACTCACTGGCCAACGCACCAGAACCCAGTCTCCCTCTGTTGCCGGTCCCCCTCCCCGTGGGCCTGCCTGGTCCAGCCTCCCCGTGCCTGGCCACAGGCGCTAGCCTCTGCTCACCCCAAAGCCCCTTCCCTATGTGCTCTTCCAGGACCCATCTTAAAATGGGACTTGGGTTCTGGCTGCTCCTGCTCCGGGACCTGCAGCAGCTGTCCCCCCACCCTCTCCTCCACCTCCTCCTAACTCTGGGACTCAGCCATTCTCAGAACGGCCTTCCCTCCCCCACGCCCTTCCCTGCCTGGACCTATCACCACCACCACCCATCCCGGAACGTGCATCTGCCAGCCCACTGGGGACCGGGCCGCCGGGCTGGGCACTCACAGCCTCTGAGCTGCCCTCTGCCCCAAGCACACCCTGCTCGCCGTCACAGCACTGACCCACCCCCACCCCACCCCCGCTCCCCGGACAGCTGGTCTTGTCTCCCAGGCTTGGAACCACCACCAGCCTGGCCGGACCAGGGAAGTCCCTCCCCAGCACGGCAGGTTCCGAAGACACAGCCCCCGAGGGGGTGCTCATCACACCTCAAAGAAGGGTCAGGAAATTGGCCCTTGTGGGACAGAGGCCATTGCAGAGTCAGTCCCCACATCCAGGAGAGAGAAACGGGCGTGGGGCCCACATGCTGGCTGGACCTGGGCGGTCCCCTGGGCCTGACTCGGGACAGTGCAGCACAGCGAGGAGGAAGAGCAGTGAGGGTCACCACAGTCCTGGGCGCCAGCTTCCTTCCAGCAGGCAGGGAACAGGACTCCTGCCAGGCCAGCCTGACTTCCAGGGCTCCAGGGCCTGTCCCCGGCCAGTCCCCACTCCGGGCAGCCTGGCTTTATGACTTCACAGGCTGAAGTCATGTAGGGGGACAATGCTGGGTGTTCCACACCTCCAAGTGCAGGCCCAGACCGGCCAGACGGCTTCCCACAGTGCAAACGAGGACAATGCCTGCTGGCCCAGGTTGGGAGGGGATGTAGAGGGCAGTGGCGCCAGACGCTCCTGGCACCATGGATGATGCCGCAGTCCTAAGGAAGAAGGGTTACATCGTGGGCATCAACCTGGGCAAGGGCTCATACGCAAAAGTCAAATCCGCCTACTCCGAGCGCCTCAAGTTCAACGTGGCCGTCAAGATCATCGACCGCAAGAAGACTCCCATGGACTTTGTGGAGAGATTTCTTCCCCGGGAGATGGACATCCTGGCGACCGTCAACCACCGCTCCATCATCAAGACCTACGAGATCTTTGAGACCTGCGACGGCCGTATCTACATCATCATGGAGCTCGGAGTTCAGGGCGACCTACTCGAGTTCATCAAGTGCCGGGGGGCCCTGCACGAGGACGTGGCACGCAAGATGTTCTGGCAGCTGTCCTCAGCCGTCAACTACTGCCACAACCTGGACGTCGTCCACCGAGACCTCAAGTGTGAGAACCTTCTCCTTGACAAGGACTTCAACATCAAGCTGTCAGACTTCGGCTTCTCCAAGCGCTGCCTGCGGGACAGCAGTGGGCGCATCATCCTCAGCAAGACCTTCTGTGGGTCGGCGGCGTACGCGGCCCCCGAGGTGTTGCAGGGCATCCCCTACCAGCCCAAGGTGTATGACATCTGGAGCCTGGGCGTGATCCTCTACATCATGGTCTGTGGCTCCATGCCCTATGATGACTCGGACATCAAGAAGATGCTGCGCATCCAGAAGGAGCATCGCGTCAACTTCCCGTGCTCCAAGAACCTGACAGGCGAGTGCAAGGACCTTATCTACCGCATCCTGCAGCCGGACGTCAACCGGCGGCTGCGCATCGACGAGATCCTCAGCCACTCATGGCTGCAGTCCCCCAAGCCCAAAACCGTGTCTTTGGCCTCCTTCAAGAGGGAGGGTGAAGGCAAGTACCGGGGTGAATGCAAACTGGACACCCAGCTGGGCTCGCGGCCCGAGCACTGGCCTGAGCACCAGCCCGACCACAAGCTGGGGGCCAAGACCCAGCACCAGCTGCTGGTGGTGCCCGAGAACGTGGACAGGATGGAGGACCGGCTGGCTGAGACCTCCAGGGCGAAGGACCATCACTTCACGTCTCCGGAGCCGAGGTGGGGAAGGCGAGCACCTAGCGGTGCGGAGGGCCTGGGGGGCATGGCGGGGTGGTGAGCACCCCGTAAGCTAAGTAGGAGGTAGAAGCTGAAGAAGGCACAGGTGCAAGAACGAGTAAAATCCGTCAATTAAACCATTATTTTGATTACGTTCTATTAGCTTTCTTCCACTTAGTAGCAAAGACGTTAAATCCTGACCACCAAATAAACCACAGAGTGTATGCAGCAGAGAGGCCTCGAGGAGTCATTTTTTCTAGGACTCAGCACTCCCCTCCCTGCGGCGCAGGGGATCTGGAGTGGGGGCCAGGCCTCATGGGCAAGGACTCCGCGGCCGCCCGCCTGCCAGGCCCCCACGTGCCTCCCGACCCTGCCCAGCCCCCACTCAGGCAGCCCTTCCTCAACACCCCCCTCTCCCTTCATTCCCGCAGTTGGGAATGGGAGACCCCGAAGCCAAGAACTTCCAGCGGCATTCCCCCTGCCCCCATCCCCGCCAAGCAGCCCTCATGCTTCATCAGCCATCACCCCCATCCCCGCCAGGTGGTCAGCACCTGGTCTTCTGTGGCCTTGCCTGGACAGTGCCCCACATCTCCTTCACACCCACCCAGACCTCCACCCCCTACTTGCTGGGGGCTCCCTCAGGGCCAAACCCACCCTTCTCTATGGAGAATAAAGCACCCAAAGCGGCCCTTTCCTGACCCTGGACAGTCCCAGCACCGCCCCCTTGGTGGGGCACAGGGCACAGCCAGGACTTGGCTCCCAGGAATTTGCAGGACTTCCCTGAGGAGGAGCGCAGGCCAGCTGGTGCCCAGGCAGCCTCCAGGGAGCATGAGGATGGCCCACTGCAGGGTGCGCGTGCTCAAAGCGCGAGGGGTTCCCATCTGAGCAGACGCCAGGCTGCCTCTCTGAGCACAACCCGACCCCACCTGAGGCCTAAAGAGCCTGTCTGGGAGCCAGCCCACCTCCCTGTGAGGAGCTGGCCCCAAGACTTCCGGGGTCAGGCACCAACACCCTCAGGCCCGGAGGCAGGTGCCCGCCCGTGGTGCCCACAGCGCTCTCGGGTCCAAGTGGAGCCCAGCCCCACTGCTTGTGACACTGTGGCCCAGGTTACTGTTACATGAGGGTCTCACTGGTGGGGTGACAACGGGGTGAGGCCGGCAACCCAGCAGCACGTGGCAGGCAGGGCCTGAAGCCCCGAGAAAGGGAGGGAGGGGACATGGGGACGGCCCTGCCCACCTGAGCTGGAAGCCAGGTGCTTGGGAGGTGATGGCTGAGGCCACTGGGAAGGCGCCTCCCACGGGAGCAGCCTCACATGCAGGACCCGTGCAGCTGCATCACCAGCAAACCACGCAGGTCAGGCCTGGCCAGGGAGGCTGTGGACCTGGGCCCAGAGCCCGGGTGAACCTGGCGGCAGGAGGACCAGGGACCAGCTCTTCATGCAGGAAAACCTGGGGCACAACTGCCAAGGGCTCTGCCCTCCCCAAGGGCGGACCAAAGGGCTGTGAGCTCAGCTCAGAGGCAGGTCCCCAGCCCTGAGGGCACCACCGGAAGCCAACGCAGGCAGCAGCAAGAAAGGCTGGACACCCCAACCCTCCGAGGGTCACCACCAGCAGCCTCCTCCCGGGAGGTCCGCAGTCCTGAGTACAGGATGCAGGTGCAATGCAGGCATGAGGGTGACCCCAGGGTGCACAGGCCACAGGGCGGAGAGGCAGCCCCGCTGAGCTGTAGGTATTCTTTAATG
Source organism: Delphinus delphis (assembly GCF_949987515.2). NCBI lineage: Eukaryota > Metazoa > Chordata > Mammalia > Artiodactyla > Delphinidae > Delphinus > Delphinus delphis. Next base: position 26,449,150 of record NC_082695.1, read on the forward strand.
AGGATTAAATAGGAACAGGTTGGGGTTTGATAGAAAAGCATGTCAGCAAGGCCCTGGGATGCTCCCCAAGGCCACAGGGCATGTCCTGTGCCAGCCCAGCACGTGTCTCCTGGGATGCTCGCTGCTTCGGGCTCAGGCCTGGGTCCCCAGAAAGCCATAGTCCTCTCTTGGGCAGAGAGCTGCCCTGAGGGCTCCATGAAGCTCCCGCGGGCCCAGCCCAGGACGAACTAGAAGAAGTCCGAGGCTTTGCGCCGGGCGGGGAGCTGCAGCAAGTTGTCCGTGATGCAGGCCGGATCCTGGCTGAGGGGTGTGTGTGTGGCAGAGCCAGGAGCCGGTGTGCTCGTCGGGGTCTGGGGCCCGCCGGCTGGGGTCTTGAGGTGGGTAGAGCGTGCTGGGGACGGTGTGTAGCTGGCACGCAGGGCCCGGTCTGTGTACTTGCTGGCCGTCCTGCTCACGAGGCGCTGCAGGGCTGGGGACATGGCTGGGCTCAGGCCTTTGGGGGTGAGGCTGCAGCGGAAGGACGGGGTGGGTGAGAGGCAGGATTAGGCCCGACCAGGCTCCCCCTGCAGCAGGGTCTCCCTTGGCCTCACAGGAAGGCTCCCGGGAGATGCGTGATCATTCTGGGTGGGAACCTGGATGGCCTGGCCCAGACAGTGAGCCCGAGCCTGCAGTCGAGGGGTGTGGCTCCCTCGGCTGAGGGGCTGCAGTGGACCCCAACCCTCTCCGAGGGCAGTGATAACACCGACTCCATGGGGTGGACAGGAGCTCAGTGGGGACGACGGGCCTAAAGGCGCCCCGCAGGTACGCGGGAGGAGGAGGCTGTGCACAAGGCGGAGAGGGCACCGCTCCAGCCAGAGGGACGGCCACAGGCCCCGGCCCTGAGAGCACCCACTGCAGGGGCCGGGCCACCCTCACCTGGCTAGGTTCTCCGTCGCCCTCCGCAAGGCCTCCTGCTTCTTGGCCCGGTTCTTGGCGGCAGCCTCGTTGGCCATCTTCAGCCCCAGACGCTCCCTGCGGCCCGGCTCCAGGATCTAAAAGACAGCAGGCGTGGGGGGGCTGGGCCACTACCCAGCCAGGGAGTCCTTGCCGCGGAGGCGCCGGCCTCTTCCCGTGGCCCCTGCGGTCCCAACAGCCCACCATCACTGCCCCTGAAAGCCCCCAGCCAGCCTGAGCTGCCCACCCGCCCAAGGCCCACCTGGGTTCTTCATGAAGCCGGCACTGCCCGGTCAGGCACCTGTGACCCCCTTCCAGGAAAAGGGCCTGTTTCAATATGCTTTCGTCTGACTGCCAGGGTGTACCAGCCTCTGCGTTTCCATAGAGAACTTCAAGAAATGCATCGTGGGCCTGTCTTTCTGTTTGTTTGTTTTAAAGATTTATTTATTTAACTTTATTTTCTTTTTGGTTGCGTCAGGTCCTAGTTGTGGCACACGGGATCTTCGTTGAGGCATGGGGGATCTTCATTGTGGCACACGGGCTTCTCTCTAGCTGTGGCATGCGGGTTTTTGTCTTCTCTAGTTGTGGCGTGCAGGCTGCAGGGTGCGTGGGCTCTGTAGTTTGCAGCACGCAGGCTCTCTGGTTGAGGTGCGTGAGCTCAGTAGTTGTGGTGTGTGGGCTTAGTTGCCCCGCAGCATGTGGGATCCCAGTTCCCCGGCCAGGCATCTAACCCGCGCCCCCCGCATTGTAAGGCGTACTCTCCACCGCTGGACCACCAGGGAAGTCCCTGGGCCTGTCTTTCTATTGGTTTTTTGTTTCCTTTCTCACTTGCAGGAGTTTCATCTATGTTGGCTACATTAACGTACACCGTTCAGATTTCTCTTCAGTTATCCGCTTGTAGTTTTACTTTTGACGTTTTCCGCTGTACTCGGGGTTGTCATCTTCCCGTAGCGCGATCCAGCCCCGACTCCCTTCGTGATTTCTCCCTTTGCTGTCGTGTTTAGAAAGCCTTTCTGCCTCAACATCACATTAAACGTCGACCGGTATGTTATTCTGAGGTTTAACATTTGCTGTTTTAACATTCAACTTTTCCATCTTTCCGGAACTCATCCTGCTGTGCACACTGAGGGCCTGGCTTGTTACCCTAGCTCCACACACTCAGCACGGTGCCCCAAATCCTGCCTGGGCGCTGGGACCAGGCTCAGGCCTGACCCACCTGCCAAGGGTGGCTCACTTCAACGCCTGACGGCACACATCCCCCTGCAAGTTTTTCTCGGCTGTCGCCGCATCCCAGGCTGAGAACCAAGGTGCCCGGGCCCTGCGCACGCTGTCTGGCCGCGCATCACCCCTGCACTGGGGAAGCACCCGCCCCTCAGCCACCAGGTTTCTGCCGCACAGGTCTGTGCTTTCTCTCCAAGCCAGTCGCTCCTATGATCGTATGTTTCTGTTCCTACAGTGACTGACACTTTTTCCTTTGCATTCCACATCGGTGCTGGCTGTGTTTAAGGAGACCCGTGACCCTGTCCCCTCTGCAGACCTATGTGAATTCCAAATTCCATGCCCCATTCTTTGGGGTTACAAAGCAGATGACGTGACCCTACAGCCTTCAGCCTCTGTGGCACCACCCACCTCTGCCACCAGCAACCCCCCCCCCAGCACCCGACAGTACGCGCAAGGCTCTGGGGACCTCCCCCACTTCCCCCACAAACCACACCCATCACTCAGTTTCCCCACAAACTGTGTGCAGACCAGGGACCTGCCTTCCCAATGTCGCTCTGGGGCCCCACCTGCCTGCCAGTTCGCTGGCGCCTTCCCAGGCCACCCCATCCCTACAAACCACCTGCCACCCAGCCCCCTCGCCTGCCTTTCTGGCCCACAAAAGGCCTTCCTCCTGGGCTCCAGGCCTTGTGAATCTCAACTGTGACTGCTTATGACACCGGGCTGGGGGCGCCTGATCTGGTTCTCCCGTAACCAGAGGCCTCTCTCTGCAAGGACACAGCCCTCCTGAGGACACAGCCGCATCCCACGGACACTAGGATTCTGGGACCCTTCCCGCCCTCAGGCTGCAGCACAGCAGGAGTTCCTAGCCCACCTGAGACCGCCCCTCATCTCTAAACAGCCCCATCCTCCGGGCCTGCAGGCTCACAGCGGCCCCAGCAGCTCCCTGCCTTGGTGCTTCAAACACCCCCGCCCCAGTCTCTCCCCCAACCCAGTCACCCGCCCACGCCTGTCCTCAGTGCCCGGTCCTACGTGGAAGTGCAGTGCTTGCCCAGGTGTACAGCCCATCCGCTGTGCACGGAGCTATGGGTGCTCAGGAGGCCCTGCGTCCACCCGTGCTGCTCCCACCGTGACCCACCTTGAAGGCTGGCCCTGGCGTCCTGTCCACGTAGGGCGTTTCAGATCCTTCAACTCTCAAGGGCGTGTTCTCGACCTCCCCCCAGGTCATCAGTGGGGACTCGTTCACACCTGCGGATGGAGAGCCCACAGCCAGCTCAGGCCTGGGACCTGGATGCGGGTCACAGCTCACAAGCACCAAGGCCAGCAGCTGCCCTCTCTCCTTCCCAGGACCAGAACCCGGCACTTCTGACCTCTGGGAGGGAAACATCAAGGCCAGCCCATGCCCCTGCACCGTGGGGTTTAGCCTGGGGTAGGGGGCTTCGCAGAGAAGCTGGGCTGGGTGAGTTAGACCCCCATCCTAGCACAGGGCCAGGGGGCCCCCGGAGGACAGTCACAGGACCCTGCTGCAGGGAGGAGACCCAGGGCCTTCCAGGGCTCCCAAACCTCCCAGGATCCTGGGAAAACCGAGGTGCCTCCACAGGCCCTTGCCATGGCGCAGCCACCAGTGTCGCTGGACGCAGAGAGAGAGCAGGTGTGCCCAGGAGGCCACCCCGAGTCTCATGCGCCTGCTGTGATCTCTGGGCTTAGGTTTGTGAGCACCGCACACCTGCTGACGTGAGACCCAGAACTAGGAAAAACTACCCAAGACTGACAGGGACACCCAGCCCAGGCCAGTGGCACAAGGCAGGTGGCCTGAGGGAAGCGCACATGGCCCTGTACGACCCCTCAGGACCGTCCTGCCCACCTGCACGGGCCAGGCATGGCCCCTGGAGGCCCAGGTGCACCCAGTCTCCTGCAGACTGAGCTTGGCTTCCATATGCAGGATGCCTGCCCAGAGGCTTCCCTGGTGCCTCAATGGTTAAGAATCCATCTGCCAACGCAGAGGACATGGGTTCAAGCCCTGGTCCGGGAAGATCCCACATGCCGTGGGGCAACTAAGCTTGTGCGCCACAACTACTGAGTCTGCGCTCTAGAGCCCGCAAGCCACAACTACTGAAGCCCATGTGCCACTACTACTGAAGCCTGCGTGCCTAGAGCCCACGCTCCACAACAAGAGAAGCCACCGCAATGAGAAGCCAATGCACCGCAATAAAGAGTAGCCCCCCCCAAAAAAAAAAAAAAAGAGTAGCCCCCACTCTCAGCAACTAGAAAAAACCCGCATGCAGCAGCTAAGACCCAATGCAGCCAAAAATTAAATAAATGAATAAATAAATAAATAAATAAAATTTTTTTTAAAAGGCCGCCTGCCCAGCACCTGCTGAACTTACTGGCCTCCCCCCAGATCCCCTCTGCCTGCTCACCAGGCCAGTCTGTCCCGCTGAGCTCAGGGCGAGCCACAGGAACCACCCAGCTAGACCAGCTAGTCCAGCTGGCCCCACACGTCCCAGGTCAGGCCTGTCTGAGAGCCCAGCCACCCACAGCCCTGTTCGGCCCTGGCACAGATGGGACCCTGGGCCTGAGTCACATGAGGCATGGTGCAGACCCAGGGGAGTGCCAGGAGTGCCAGGCCAGATGGGCCGCCCACCTCCCCCAAGGCCGTCCTACCAGCGGGCGTGTGTCTTACCAGGGGCAGGAGAAGGCGTGGCAATGAATCCAAATCCGCCCACGCGAGGGGACTCCTGGGGGATAAGCTCCTTGCCATCCGGGCCCACCTTGCCCTGTTTGTGCTGGAGCGAGAGGAGAGGTGGTGTCAGGGGCCTAGGCCGTCCCCGCTGGCTGACGGGCAGAGGCTGCACACCCCCCTTCCTGGGTGCAGACCCAGGGGAAGCGAGGTGGACCCTGGCCCTTGCAAGGACCTTGAGGACCCATCAGAGCAGCAACCAAGCAAGGAAACACCTCCGCCTTCCATGCCGAGCCACACCTGACATGCGTCACCTTCAGGGGCTACTGACTTCAGGGCCCTGCGGGGGGCTATGCTAACTGGGGCAACTGTGCTCTGATGGCTCCAAAACAGGCCCCCCACCTCCCACCTCCTCAACGCCATGACGGCCGGAGTCACTGCCCTGCAGTAAATCCGGGCTCAGGAACCTCTGCTGTCCGCCACACCGAGCCCAGCCCACCCCACGGGAACTGGCACAGACCTGACCCACAGAACGTGTCTGACTGAAGCCTCCACAAATGGAGAAGAGACTCAGACCCCGCCACATTGGGACCCAGACACACCCCCACCACCGAGCCCTGCTGAGCCCAAGGACAGTCCTAACGTATGGGGGTGGCCAGGACCAGAAAGGCGAGGATGCCCATTCCACCCCGCTGGCCCGGTCCCTCACCTGGGCGTTGAGGGCAGCGGCCTGCTGCAGCTGGGACCTGCTGAGGGCCTGGCTAAAGGGGTCCCTGAGGAAGCGGGTGTTCTTATGCACCACCTGCCGTGGCTTCTTAAAGAGCTGCTCTTCATCAGGGACGCCTGGCAGTGGGAGCAGAATCACCTCAGCGTCAGGGTGAGCAGGCCCCCTGCCCCTCGCTCAGGGCCTGAGGGAGAGGAGCTGGTTCCCCACGGAGCACAGCCTGAATTCAGCTGGGGGAGCCACACGACCGCGCAGACTCCGCAGGTGAACCTGCCTGCCCTGAAACGGACCGGGACCCCCAAAGGCCCAGAGTACAAGGGGCACAGTCACACACTCCCAAAAACCAATCCAAACCTCCGGCCCCAGCCTGCGCCCCCGCCCGGCCCGCCACTCACCCTCTGGGTAGTACATGAGGGAGTTCTTGGCCTTGTACTTCCAGGTGTCCACACCAGCCTGGCCACTCTCCACGGCTTGGCACTCTGCCGACGGGAGCGCGAGATTATCCTTCTGCCTCTGCGTCATGGTGGGAGCGCGGGTCAGGGAGGACCCCCGGCCCTGGGCCCTGGCCCCGGGGACTCCCACCCCGAGTGGGTACCGCTGACCCTGCACCAGGGCACCTTCTCAAACTCCTCCTCGGCCTGGTAGAGCCATGCGTGGCGCGCCCGGCTCTTCTCCTTGGCCACCTCCATGATCTCCTGGAAGGAGGCGTTGTCCTCACTTGTGTACCGGCTCAGGAAGACGTCCAGGCTGGGAAGGGGTTCCCTTTCCTCCTCCTCTGTGGCCTCTCCTGTGCAGGGGTGTGGGCAGGTGACATGAAACCATCATGCAGTCACTCGGTCCCAGGAACCCTGCCTCTGGTCGTGGGTCTGTCTGTGAGAACCCACACTGCCAGACAACACCCCCTTGGGGGGAATCAACTCCCCCAGCTGCCCAGGGAGCCCCCAGGGGCCCTTCCCAGCTGCTGCATAGCAGTGAAGAGTGCACTCTGACTCAGGCCGGGAGGGGGCGTCGGGCGTTAGAGCAGCACGATCACAGGGGGTCCTCCCACACCAAAACAGTGCCTGTCCTGTAGGTCCTGCCTCCAAAACCCTGGACTGTCCCCCTGTCCCTTATCCTGATTCCCTCCCTTCTTGGTATCTGTGCTACAGGGGGATGACTGTCACCTAAGCCTCGTGACCTGCTAGCGGACCTGATGGCAAGGACCCTGTATTATCTAGCAGTGGGCGGGTAGGCACCTAACAGGCACTGGGCCACACCCCGGGCCGCCCTGGCCGCTGCCAGGGCAGCCCGCTGAGGTGGTGCAGCACTGCATACAGCAGTGCAGATGCAGTGAGGACAACAGGGGAGGGCCTCTACTCCACCCCCACCACCTGCCAGGCAGCGTGCAAAGCACTGTGCCTAAAAGGTCAAGACGAGTGTCAGAAAGCTGGGCACTCAGACCCCGTCCCGCCACCAAAAGCTCTGGGACCTGCAGAGGTTACTGCCCTCCTGAGCCTCAGTCCCCTCGCCTGCAGCCGTGAACTGCGTGGCGCCTACGCTCAGGTTACTCAGGGGATTCCTGCATTTACCGAAAAATAAGGGGGATTCAAAGGAAAGGAATCTGCCAACAGTCTGTGATTCTCGAGCCACATCGCAACGGAGAACCACGCTCTGAGGACACGCAGGACGTGCTGTGACTGGCAGGAGGCTGGGTTCTGGAGCAGAAAACGTCACACATGTGCTCGCACAGGGCACCAGTGCCAGCGGAGCACACTGTGGATGCGACGCTAGTAGACAGCAGCTCATGGCCATCTACACACACACATGTCCACCCCTGATGAAGCACCGACTGAGAGGAGGCCCATGGCACACTGTTCACAGGGCCCAAGATGCTCCTTCTGGGGAAGGCTCCCCAGAAAAATCAGGATGAATCTTTACACTCCAGTAAGCGTGTTGGAGACCCGGAGGCCCAGGCACACCCTAGGTGCAGGGCATGCAGACGAGGGCAAAAGGACCTGCTTTTGTGGAGGGAGAAATGGTAAACAAACAGAAACGCCTTTTAAACTGGCGTGTCCTCCAGCAAGAAAACAGAGCCAGGTGGCAAATCACAGAGAACAGGGTGAGTGACTGCGCTGGGAGGTCAGGGAAGGTTCCCTGATAGGCAGCATCTGAGCAGAGATCTGAAGGAAGAGAAGGAGCAGCCATGCAGTCACCCACAGGGGGCGACCAGCTCAGGAGAAGCAAGTGCAGAGGCCCTGAGGCATCTGAAGGAAGCAGTGAGGGAAGGAGCCCCCGCCCCAGGCTCATGACGCCCCCCCGGACAGAGGTTGGTACAGTGAGCAGGCCAGCAAGAGGGGAGGCGAGATTCCCACGCCACAGAGGAGGGCTGGAGGCTCAGATGACCCCCATGTTTGGGAGCTGAACCCAGATCTTCTGCCTCTTAGACCCCATGGGTTGCCCTTTAAGGAGAGACCCTCAGGGACAAGAAGCAGCCTTCCCCTGAACACCCCAGGGCCCCACAGACAAGGTCCCCAGGCAAACCCAACAGCGTGAGGGAAGTGGGGCGCTCACTCACCATCACCGTCCTCCAGGCTGTGGCCCCGGCCTGGGGCCTTACTGCCCACCACCCCGGTGCCTGTGTGCACCTCAGGGGTTTCAAATGTGGCTGGAGTCACATCTGGGGGAGGAGAGGGGATGGGGATTGGAGGAAGACTGAAGCAGCAGTTCAGCGGGAGTCCCCTCCCGCCCCCCCACAGGACTCCTCTTACAGGGCGGAGGGGGCTCTCGGGACATCTTGCCCAGGGCAGAGCCAAACTTGATGGCGATCTGGCGCATCCGTTCCAGGTCTCCATTCTCCTCGGCCTCCAGGTACTCCTTCTGTGCCTGCAGCTTCTCCACATCAGGAAAGAAGTCCCTCTGGATAACCGTCTGGAGGCCCTAAAGGCGCGATCAGAACATAAGTCAGAGCTCCCATCTGCCTCTCCCCTGCCACTCAGCCCACAGGGTACGTGTGAGGCCCCCAACCTCTGTCCAGACCAAGAATCCCCAGAACTTGGCGGAACGTAGTGCTGTAATTTTTTTTTCTTTTTTGGCCACGTCATGCTGCTTGTGGGATGTGGGACCTTAGTTACTCTATCAGGGATTGAACCCAGGCCCTTGGCAATGAGAGCGTGGAGTACTAACCACTGGACCACCAGGGAACTCCCACTGGGTGCACTTTCAAAGCCTTCCCTCTCCCTCACTAACTGGTCAATTTCATTCTCCTTCACTGCCTCCACCTCCACACCAGCTGGACCAATGTGCGTGTTGCCACCTGCATTCCACCCATGATTTCCTATTTCCAGTCTGAATCCTTCACCGGGATGCCTTCAGCCAGTCATCCCACCACCAGCACTGGTGGAGATTCCCAGCTTCGCACCTCCAGCCAGACTTGCCCCTGAGCTGCACTTCTGTACACCCAGCCGCCCATTAACGCCATCTACCTGCACATCCCAGGAGCTTCCTAAACTTAACCAACTTCCTCCCAGTCCCGTGCCAGCTCCTCCTACTTCAAGGGCGGTGGGATGCCTACCCGCTCAATGATGCTGCCATAGTGGCAGCCCGTTTCCAGGACCCCCAGCCTTAACACTTGCCATTATCGCTCTCCAAGAAACCCTCTTTATCGCCATCCTCCCAAATTCCTAATTACCCTTTAATAGAACCTTGTTTCCCTGACACCCGCCACCCCCCAAGGCGTACAGACACATCCGCCCCTTCTGCTCCCTAACAGCAGGGACACCTCGCTCCACACTGTGCCTGTTTGTCCCCCCGACTGTCCACATCCTGAGGGCAGAGACTCGGGCTGCTCCACCTTTGCGAGCGGACAAGAGCGTCGGTACCCAGGGAGCGACCCGGGGGGAGCGCGGGGTGGGGGAGCGCGGGGCAGGGACGTGGCCTGGAAATCGCTGGCGTCCACGCCGAGTCCTACCTCGATGTACTCCTCCTCGTCCAGGACCCGCTGCCTGCTCGTCGGAGCACCGGCCTCTCCGGCGGCGCGCTTCCTCCGGGTCCCGGACGCCGCGGGCACCAGCACGGCCCGGACCGCAGGGCCAGGCGTCTCCATCGCTATCCCAGCACCGCCCCGGCGGCGCAGGCGCGGCGCAGGCCGGGGGCGGGGCGCTCCAACTGCGCAGGCGCCTGAAACAGCCCTACCAATGGGGTAGCCGCGCGTTTCGAAGGCCGGTCCGCGCTCCGTGTGACGTCACCATGAGCCCTGAGCTTTATGGGAGTTGTAGTCTTCGTCCCGCCCTGCTCTGGTCTTTAGTATCTGGGCTGTGGGAGCTACGGGGCGCTGCGGTAGGGGCTAGGGGCATGTTGCTCCCGCTAGTCGTGAAAAATTAAAGCACTACGGAATTGGAAGCCTTGGAATTCCAATTTCTCTCAAATAATCAATATACGCTTCTATGTTATTTAAAAAAATACGCTTCCGAAATTTTGGTTATATATGTTTCAAACTTTTTATTCAAAGTTTATGCAAGAAAAGAAATGTCTGGTGCCTAAGTGCCAGAGTTGGCTTCCCAGAAGGCTAATCCTCATTGAAATGGACAAGAAAATTGTCTAAGCATTTCTCACGAAAGATCATGTCTTCCCAAAAGGTTGTAAATTATGTCAAACAATTTCTGCCCCAGAACGATTCAGTACAATTCAGTGGGGACTCCATGGTATGATTCCTCCCCTTGTGGAGCTGACAGTTGAATGCAGAAGACAGACACTAACCAGATCAACCCACAAACAAGCATAACACAGCAGCGGGTAGGTGCAAAAAAAAAAGAATCTTACCTAGGGGGCATCCTACCCAGGGGGCATCTTACCTAGCGGGCATCCTACCCAGGCTACCTAGGTGGTAGCCTACCTAGGGGACAGCCTACCTAGGGGGCAGTCAGGGGAAGTTCCCCAGGAAGGAAGTGGTTTCAGATCCAAAGGATGAACAGGCATTGAACAGGTGGAGGGGGAGAGCATGTGCAAAGTTCCAGTGGGAGGAGACCTTTGGATACACAAAATGCAAGGAGCAGTGGGGTGGGAGCTGACGCCAGAGGGGCAGGGCCAGGCTGCACGGGGCTCGTGGGTCATGGGTCACGGGTCACGGCGAGGAGTTCTGTCTTTGTTCTGGGAGCAGTGGGAGCCCTGGGAGTGCTGTAGGCAGGGGAGAGGCATGTTCAGAGTTGCACCCTGACTTTTATGGAGAATGAATCACAGACGAACCGGAGTAGGTACAGGTGGACCAGTTGGAGGCAGCTGCAACGGTCAAGGTGAGAGATGACAGCGATTTTCATCAGGCTGGTGCAGTCGAAGCTGGGGAGAAGGCAGATTCTGGGAATGTTTGGGGAGGTAAAATCGACTTGCCGTTGGCCTGGGTTTGGTGGGTGAGGGAGAAGAGGGGTCAGGACGCCTGCCCCTAGTTCTCTGGCTCACGCACCGGGGATGCACAGGGAAACAGCCTGCCATGGACAAAGTGACCTAGAGGAGCCCTGGTCTTCCAGGTGGAGTCATCAAAGGGACAGCTGGACATAACTGCCTAGCACAGGGGAGAACCCTGGGCTGGGATGTAAATGTGAGACGGAGATGGGACTCAAGCCTGAGGCTGGATGAGATAAACCAGGGTGAGAATGGATACGAGAGGGGAGAGTCTGGGCTTGGCCCAAGGACACCTGTGTTACAGGCAGCTGTGGGGCAAGCCTGCCCAAGATAGCTGGAGAGGAGGGAAAAGCCAGGAGGGCAGCATAACTACTGGTCCCTTGAAAGCAGAGCACTGATCACGGGTGCCCCACACCATGACGTAAAGCCACTCAGCCAACGAGGGCGAGCTTTCTGGGACCAGGGGGATGAGGGTGTCCCAGCCGTGGGGAAGCTCCACAGGCAGTCTGTGCTGTCTCCAGGGATACGGCCAGGATTCAGGAAAACGGGCTCTGTGACAACAGGAAGTGTGCATCCTGGAGGGTGAGCAAGAGCTGCTGTCCTGCCCAGGGACCCCTCGCGCTCTGTGTTCTCTGAGCTGACCTGCCTCAGAGAGTTCCGCCCAGGAGCTGCCCTGGCTTCTGCACCTTTTGTGGAGGGACTGTGTCTCCTGCCAGATACCCACCTGCATCCCTCCAGGACCTGTGAGGAGGCAGAACAAAGTCCCCACGCCAGGTGAGGGGGGTGTTAGGTGCCTCGCACCCACCATACAGGCCAACTTGGGGAACTGAGGCCTTGTTTTCACGCTGTCCTTCTTGCTGGGGCCAGGATGATGGAGGGGACAGCATTTTCCAAGGCAGTGGAGGGGGGGATTCTCCCAATTGAACCTGGTCCCACCCCACAGGGTGGCAGAGATTGGCTGCTGTGAGGGAGGCAGACACTCCTGCATGGAAACCCCAGAGTGAGGAAACCAAGGACCCCCACCCAAGAGGCAGCTCCTAGAGGCCAGTGCAGGGTGCCGGGCCACGATCTGTGGGGCAGTCTGCTCTGCTGGGCCCACCCTGGCACAGGGACGGAGGACTCACCGGGCTGTGACAAGCCTGCCCCCCACTCCCTGGGAAGGAGAGGAGGGGCAGGTCCCGGCTGGGTGTGGAGTGGAGCCACGGAAGACTTCGAGTCTGGACTGCTTTCTCAGAGCTTGTAGTAGCTTGTTTATTTCTCAGTATCCACACAAGACTCACAAGATTGAGCAGCAGGAACGGGGCTTGGAGATTACCTCACCCAGCCTTCTTATTCCGCGGGTCAGGACGCCCAGGCCCCTGGCACCAGCCCCAGGACGCAGAGACCCCACCCGCCCAGCCTCTGGAGGGTTCTAGGCCAGTCAAGGGGGCTGCGTCCCTGCTGAGGAGATGACTGAGGCCAGCAGGAAGTGGGCGGGGATGAGGACGCTGGGTGCCACTGTTGACAAGGGGTGGCTCCTGTCCTGGGGTGGCTTGGTGCCTCCTGGGGTGTGGTGGGGGATTGAGGAAGTTGATCTGCTCTGTGCCCCGCACCCCACCCCCGAGTCTCCCCGGCCCTCCTGCCCGCTTGCGCTTGGGAGGGAAGGCTCATGGAGCACGGAGCATCGGTGCGCTCTCCTTCCGCGGGGCGGGTGGCGCGGGGACACACGCAGAGGGGCTCCCGCGTTGAGCTCCAGGACGCAGGCAACTGGGCAGACACCAGGTTAGAGGCTGGCGTCCTCTCCCAACTCCTATTAGGGTAGGTCTGTCCTCTCCCTGAGCCGGCCCCATAGGTGCCACCGAGCCCAGGAGTAACTCTGCAGCCGTCAGCAGCTCTCCTTCGGGGGCTTCTTGGCTCCCGGCAGGAGCCTCGCGGACGCCGATGTGCGCTTCTGGTGTCGCCACTTGGCCCGGCGGTTCTTGAACCAGACCTGAGGAGGAGGAGGGGCGCTCAGGCAGGCCCAGCCCCGGACCCGCGTCCCGCGCGGTTCCCAAGTGCACCGGCCGGGGGTTCTGGACGGACGCGGGCTGCGGGGCCGGCCCCGCGCAGCGGCTGAGCCACCGCCCCTCATCCGCTGCTGATGGGGACCGGCGCTCGGGCCTCGGGACTGGGACCCCTTTCCCACCCGGAGCATTCTCCTCGTCCGCCCCTTCCCACCCCCGCCTCCGTCAGACGGCGCCCGGGACGCCCCTTCAACAGCTTCGCGCTCTTCCAAGTTCCCCAAATTCCGGAACAGAAACGCGCGCCTCATTTGTCTTGAGCGGGGGGTAGGGGGTTAAAACTAAGGAAAAGAAAACGAGCCCGACCTCTGCTCCAGCCCGCGCCCTTCCTCCCGCGCCATCCCCAGGCGCCGCTGCCAGGGACCCACCCGGCGCCCCTGCTTTCCCGGGGCCTGTGCGCCTCCGCCCGCCACGCGAGGCCGACTCTTCCAAGGCTGCAGGCACCCACCTCCACGCGCTCTTCGCGCAAGCTAATGCGGCCGGCCAGGCGCTCGCGAGTGCCCACGTCGGGGTACTGGTTTTGCACGAAGAGCGCTTCCAGCGCCTGCAGCTGCTCCTCGCTGAAGATGGTGCGGTGGCGCCGCGTGCGCCGCTGTGAACCAGGGCCGCCCGCGCCGGGCGGCGCCCCGGAGCCCCCGGTGGGTGCGGCCAAGGGCAAGGGCGCCGCGGGCCCCAGCCTCAGCGGCCACGGTAGTCGCGCGCCTGCGGGACGAGGGCTCGGTGAGGGGCGGGCCGGGGGCCGGGCTCCGCACCCCCCTGCGCCGCCCCGGGTCCCTCAGCTCCCGCGCCCCGTGCCCACTCACCCAGGCCGGCGGCCGGCTCCGGGGACCCGCGAGGCGCCGCGCGGGGGCCGCAGCAGCAGCAGCAGGCGCAGGGCACGGCCTCGGGCGCCTCAGGCTGCCGCGGCTCCGCGGGGCTCTGGCGGCCGGCGGGCGGCGGCGGGCGGGCGACCCGGGCCGGGGGGCTGCTCTCGGGTAGGCCGGAGAGGATGTGCTCGATGGAGAAGGGGCAGGGCCGCCCGGGACCCCTGCGGCCCGCCGCGCCCCGCGCCGCCGCCATTCCTCTCGCCCGCCGTCGCCGTCGCCGCGGGAATATATCCGTCGAGGGGGCGCGCCGTAATCCCCGAGCCGGGCGCCGCGTCCACGCGGGTTAATCCCGCCGCGCGGCCAGGAGCGTGCTAATCCCCGGCGGCGGCGGAGGCGGGCGGGAGCGGTCGCAAGAAGCCCTGCGCCGCGAGTTCATGCCCCCGACTCGCAGGGCTGGCAGAGGCGCGCAGGGCCGCCTCCAGTGCCCGCCAGCTCCCTGTCCAACCCTGCGGCGTGGGCAAGGGCCCGAGGACGCCCGGACCACGGCAGACCCTGGGCGCGGGGCCGCCTCCTGGCCCAACTCCTGGGTGCCCTGGTCCTGTAGCCACCGCGACCAGGGCTGGTTCCTTGTCCCCTTCGGGGACCTACCAGGCGGAGGAGCAAGTCTGGAGAACACCCCCCCCCAAACTGCACAGTCTCCTGGCCCCCAAACTCCTGAGCTCCAACCTCAAATGGGGCCCAATACCCTCGGCAACCCCGCGGTCCCACCGCACTTCGGCCCAAATTCCCCCGCCCCCTCCACACACATACTTAGGAGCCCGGGTCTCAACCTCGTGGAGGAAACGGGGTTGCGGGGGGGAAGCTATCTCTGCTCATCACCAAACCCGCAGCCCCACTGCCCTGGGCCTCCAATTCTTTGCCTTTTCTCCTGGGCCCCATCGGAGGCCCCACTTATGTGCTCTGGGGAAACTTATCATCTGCTTTCCGGTACTTCCCAGAATCCACCCCAAATCATTACCACCCCCTCCCCACCCTCATCACAGCCATTCTTCTCAGGAGCTGACTCCTGTGTCCACACCCCCACTCCTCAGCTCCGTCCACACCATCCCTCCGGGTCATTCTGCCCAACTTTGTCGCTGACCTGCACTTTGCCAAATTCCAGGAAGACCATTTCGTCCTCATCTAAGCAGCCGGCCAGGACTTCTGCTGAAGGCCTTCTCTGGACCTCTGAAAAGTTACTGTGTGGCTCACAGGACAGAGCAGCAGACGGCCTGGCTTCTGCCCCAGCTGTCACTTCCTGGCTGTGGGATAGGTTCCTTCACCACCACCGCCACCACCCCGCCGTGCCTCAGTTTCCCAATCTATAAACTGGCATAATAATAGTGACCTAACTCTCAGGTGCTTGGAGGGCTCAACCAGTTACTGTGTGCGAGGTTAGAACCCCGCTGGGCAGGGGCCTCCATGAATGGCAGGTACCATTAGGGGGGCAACACACGGTCTCATGCTTCTCCTCCCACCTCACACACCTTCCTCAAGCTCCCTTGCTGACTCCACTCTGGTGTCAGTGAGGACTCTGGACTTCAAGTGACAGAACCTGCGGACTCAACTGTCATAAGAGTCCTGACACCAGGACTGCCCAGGATCTGTTAATCTGGAAGCTCTGTGAAGGAGCCACCACATCTGTGAGTGGGCCACCTCATGGTCGCAAGATGGCTGCCACTGCCCCAGAGCTCCCATCTCTTCCCACGTGTCCCTTTGGGTGACCCTGGAAACCTCTCCCAGCCAACTTCCCTCGCAGAACCATGTGCTCACCATTAGATCAGAGAGGCACCTGGGGGCCGACTACCCATCGAAGTCAGTTCCTCAAGGATGGAGGCTACAGGGTCAGTGGTCTTAAAGGCTGGGCCCTGGTTGTTCCTTTATCCCTCCCCATTTCTGAAGCTTCAGACACCACCTCTGTGCCAAGGACTCCCCAGTTGATACCACCAGCCTGACTTCTCCCTCTGCTCCAGGCTCTCATCTCCCTAAGCATCTGCTCCATGTCCCATTTCAGCCACCAATGAACATCTCCCAGTCACCATGCCTGGGGCAGACTCAAGATCTCAAAATCCATCCCTTGCTTGGTATTCCCCACCTTGATAAATGGGGCGCCTACCCACCTATCCACCTTGGTAGATGCACCATCTCTCCACCTGTCCACCTTGATAAGCGGCCCACTGTGATAAGCGGCCCACCGTGATGCATTTCAAAGATGTCAGCAAATACTTTGACACTCCTCCCTTCAGGAGGTGAAATCTAATCCCCTCTCCCTGAACGTGGGCTGGCTTAGTGACTCGCTTCTAACCACTAGGAGGCAGCAGAAGTGACACTGTGATTTTTGAGGCCAGGTCCTACAGCTGGGTGACACAGTTTCTCTCTCTCATCTTGGGATGCTTGTTCTCCGAGCTCAGCCACCACGCTGAGAGGAGGTGCCTGCAGCCACAAGGAGAGGACAGGCAGAGCAGTTCCCGCCAGCAGCTCCAGCTTAAGGACCAGCCAACAGCCAGTATGGAGCACCACCAAGGGGTGAGTCAGCCTTCCGGTGGCTTCTGTCCCAGCCACCATCTACTGCAATCGCAGGAGACAGAAAGTGAGAACGGCGAGAGGCAACAATAGGAGGTGACTGTGGTGTCCTCAGCACTGAGTGTGAGGTGGGTATCATGGGCTCTAGGTAACCAGACGGGTCCTGGTACTGGAATGCAATGCTGCAGATACAAACCCTAAACCATGGGCACTGGCTTTGTGACCAGGCAGCGGGGGGCAGAGGGAGCGGGAAGGAACCTGCTGAGACTGACGGTGGGTCTTAGGGAAGGTGAGGAGAATGTACTGGAAGATGGAGGGAAGGAAACCCTTGTTGTGGAGTGGCAAGAAGTTTAACAACATTGTCACCTGTCATAGAACAGGAAATAGGAAATGTACCTGGTGAGGCAGATGATGTAGCTACGGAGATGCCCAGCGGGGGTGTTGAAGGAGCTGCCTGGCTTCTTCTGGCTCCCTACAGAGGAAGGAGAAAGAGATGTTCAAAACAAAGCAGCCAGAGTTAGATTTACACCTACCCCATGTATCAGCAATTCCATCCCTGGGATTCACCCTGGAGAAATGAAAACTTGTGCTCACACAAGACGCTGCCCATGAATGTTTAGAGCAGCTCTAATCATTATCGACAAAGCTTGGAAACAACTCAGACTCTCATCAGCTGGTGAATGGATGAACACGCCAGGGTCCAGGGTCCATGCACACCAGGGAGGAGCCCAGAGTGACAGCAACACGTGCAACAACAGGGATGGACCTCACACACATCATATTTAGTAAACAACTTTCAAAAGGCTACATACTGTATGACTGCATGTATTGGACACTTTGAAAAAGGCAACATTGGAGTGATGGCGATGTAATCAGTGATTGTGGTGGGGGAGCACCCGAGGGAGTGGGGGTGGGTGCTGAGGGGAGGCTGGTTCCACTCTAGCCCAGGGGTTCTGGGGCCCCCTTTAGTGAGGTTGGGGTGCACAGCCTTCTCGGCCAAGGCAGCTCCCACCAGTGATGCTCCAGGGAAGGGGCAGCTGCAAGTCACCAGCTCACACCGCTGGGGCACTTCCTGCAGCCCTGCCACCCTCAGCCCACCCACTCTCACGTTAAGTGCACTGAAGTCAAACTCCCCAGGATTCTGGTTGGGCACATTTTCTGGATGTAAGTGGAAGGCTAGTGGGACAGGCTGCAGCTGCCATGGTCCCAAGGCTGTAGCCTGGCACCATCCCCCTCTCCTTATCAGATATATAATGTACAAATATTTCCTCCGATTCTGTAGGTGGTTTCTCACTTTCTTGATAGTGTCTTTTGAAGCACAAGATGTTAAGATTTTGAATAAGTTGAATTGTTTTCTTTGGTTGCTTAAACTTCTGGTGTCATTTCTAAGAAGACATTGCCAAATCCAAGATCATGAAGATTAACCCTGATGGTTTACAGTTTTATAAACTATAAATTTTCTAGTTTTAGCTCTTACATTGATCCATTTTGAGTTAATTTTTGTGTATGATGTTAGCTGAGGATCCAATGTCATTCTTTTGCATTTGGATATCCAGTTGTCCCAGTCCCATCTGTTGAAAAGATTATTCTTTCCCTCCTTGAATTGTTCCCCACCCTCCAGTTGCAAATCAATTGACCATAAATGTGAGGACTTCCTCCTGGATTCTGAATTCTGCTCCATCGATCTATACATTTATCCTTACTGTCTTGATTACTGTAGCTTTGCAGTCAGTTTTGAGATTGGGAAGTGTGAGCTCTCTAACTTTGTTCTTTTTTTCAACATTGATTTGGCTATTCTGGTTCCCACAAACTTTCATGTGAATTTTAGGACCAGCTTATCAGTTTATTCGAAGAGACCAGCTGGAATTTTGATAGAGATTGTATCTGTAGATCCATTTGGGGAGCACTGCCATGTTAACAACATTAACTCTTCCAATCCATGAACATAGGATGTCTTCCATTTATTGAGATCATCTATAATTTCTTTCAGTAATGTTTGTAATTTTCAGAGTATACATTTTTTACTTCTTTAATTTATTCTTCAGTATTTTGTTCTTTTTGATACTATTATAAATGGAATGGTTTTCTTAATTTCATTTTCAGATTGCTCACTGCAAGTGTATAGAAATACAATTGATTTTGTACATTGATCTTGTATCTTGCAACCTGCTGGATTTGTTTATTAATGCTAATAGCTTTTTGTGGATTCTAAAGGTTTTCTATATACAGGGTAATGTCATTTGTGAACAGAGATTTTTACTTTTTCCTTTACAACACTGGTGCCTTCTGCTTCATTTTCCTAAGTTCCCTGGCTAGAACCTCTAATAAATCACCGAACAGCAGTGGTGAGAGTGGGCACTCTCATGTTGTTCCTGCTCTTAGAGGGAAAAGATTCAGTCTTCATCATAATGTATCATGTTAGCTGTGGATTGTTTTTATAGATGCCCTTTATCAGGTGGAGGAAGTTCCCTTCTATTTCAAGTTTGTTGAGTGTTTTATCACAAAGAACTGTTGTACAATCCATCTATTTTTTTCAGGAGCTAGACTAATGAACTAAATCATGGGTTTGCTAGAGACCACCACCTGCAGCCTTTAAGTCTTTAGCCATGACGGTCAACTCTGCTATTCTTCCTAAGAGAAAGCATTTTTTTCATCTTGGTAGGGGGCAGTTCAGGAGCTCTCCCTTACAAAATAGGTCTTACTCTAAAGATTAGAAACCACTGCGGAAGTTCTGCCAAATGTTACATATGTCTATTCCAATTATGCATTCAGAAACTGGAGAATAGCCAGTGGGTAGGTTAGGAGCCCCCTGGCGTCCCCTGTGAGATGGAGTTGGGTCAGTACTCCATTTATCGCCTGCCCTCTCTATATTCCCAATCCAACGGAGAGGCCATGATGGCACATTGGGTCCCAGGGACCAGTGTTAACATGGAGACTGTATCCAATGGCTCTGAGATGGCCTGGGTTTTCCTCTTCTCCAGCATAAAATTACCTGAGGAAAGGGACATACGTACCTTTGCAGAGGATTAGGGGCATCAAGCCTACAAACACTCTCCACAGTGTTGCCGGATCCTTCCTCACGGGAGGAGACTTCAGCAGACGAGGTCTGGGTCTGAGAACTGGCTGGAAATTGAGCAAGGGGTCGTGACACTCCTTTGGGTCTGGTGATTTCAGTCTTTTGCTCTTCTATTATTTTATTTTTTAATGTGGTAAAAAATACATAGCATAGAATTTACCGTTTTAACCATGTTTAAGTGTACATTCACAATGTTGTTAAATCATCATCATTATCATCTCAAGAACTTTCCCATCATCCCAAACAGAAACCCTGTACCCATTAAATGCTAGCTCCCCATTTCCTCCTACCCTCAGCCCCTGACAACCAGGGGTTATGGCTGAGTACCATTGCATGTATACATCACATTTTAAAATCCATTCATCCGTCAGTGGACATTTGGGTTGTTCCTACCTTCTGACTATTGTGCATAGTGCTGCTGTGAACATGGGTGTATAAGTATCTGCTCGTGTCCCTGCTCTCACTTATTTAGGGTAGATACTTAGGAATGGAATTGCTGGATCGCATGATAATTGTATGTTTAACTTTTGAGAAACTGCCAAGCTGTTCTCCATAGCAGCAGTACCATCTTACGTTCCCACCAGCAAAGCACAAGAATTCCAATCTCTCCACATCTTCACTACCATCTGTTATTTTCCCTTTTTTTTAAAAAAAAAAATTTTGTAGTCATCCTAATGGATGTGAAGTGGTAGCTTATGTTTTTGTTTTGTTTTGGTATTTTGGCAGCACGTGGGATGGTTCCCCAACCAGGGATCAAACCCGGGCCTCCGCAGTGAAATTGCTGAATCCTAACCACTAGGCCACCAGGGAACTTCCCGGTAGCTTATGGTTTTGATTTACATTTCCCTAGTGACTAGTTATGTTGAGCATCTTTTCATGTGCCTATTGGCCCTTTGTAGAACATATTTTTTTGGGGGAAATACAATCCAAATTTGCTGATTTCATGTATTAATTTATACACCTCAATTTGATTTTGTATATACTTTAAGGTTTTCTATGTAAACGACTATATCACATGAACATATTATCTGCTAGTGTTACTTCTTCATCTACAATCTTTATGGCTTTCATTCCTTTCTTCCTTTCTTTTTTTCGGCACAGCATGGCTTGCAGGATCTTAGTTCCCTGACCAGGGATTGAACGTGGGCCCCGGCAGTGAAAGTGCTGAGTCCTAAGCACTGGACCGCCAGGGAATTTCCAGGCTTTCATTTCTTTTTCTTGTGTTATTGAAATGTCTAGACCTGCAGTAGATCATTGAATAAAAATTGAGACATCAAACATCTTTGCCTTGCTTCCAGTCTGAGAGAGAAACAACTCAGTCTTTAAGCCCTAAGTATGATGATAGATGTAGGTCTTTCATAGATGCAGCAAACGTTATATTTTTCATAGATGAAGGAAAACCCATCCCCTTGCTTTTCCCAGTTTCTCAAGGCTCATAGCCTGTTCCTCCATCTTCAAAGACAGCAACAGTAGGTCAAGTCTTTCTGACCATTGTATCATTCTGACCTCTTCTCCCCCGCTTCCACTTTTAAGGGCCCTTATGATTACATTGGGCCCACCAGAAATAATCTCCTTATCTCAAGATGATAAACTTAATCAATTGCAAAGTCTCTTTTGCCATGTAAGGTAACATATTCACAGATTCTGGGGCTCAGGATGTAGACATTTTCGAGGGGACCATTATTATGCCTAGCACAGTTTGATCCCTGGTCGGGGAACTAAGATCCCATATGCCACGCAGCATGGTCAAAACAAACAAACAAACAAAAACTAAAAAAACAAACAACAAAAAAAACCGGTATCTAGTAATTTAGATAAGCCTCAAAAGATATTTAAAATGAGTGAGCAGAGTTACACTTCTCTTAATGGTAGAGTCACTTGCTTTGGACTAATCCTCCTATGGATAACAATGATAAACTCTGAACAATACATTTTTAAAAAAACTGAAAACACTGGATATGAACAGGTATAAACTAGAAGGAGGGTCAACACTTGTACCAACACTTAGGACTTCAACATCTCTTTTTGGGGGCACACAACAGAAGCATAGGGGGACTAACCATCCCAGTTGCACACTGAGAGCCCTGCTTCCTGGGAAACTGATGAACAGGGTGACACGGGTGAGGGGTGGAGTGTTAAGCGACAAGGCATTTGGGTCCTTGGAAACCCCCACGGAAGCACTGGGGCAGACACAGGCTGCTTCAGTTTTCAACTGTCTCGAGGAAGCAGGGACCAGCCTTTTAGTCCCTATGCCGGTTAGTCCTTGTCTGCTGTGTAGGTGGCTCCACCACCCAGGGCAACATTCCAAGGTGGAGGCAGCTGTGCACCATTGGTCGCCAACACTCAGAGGCGCAGGATGGGTGAGCTGACCACCGAAGGGGTCCACGACACCATCCGCTGGTCCACACCCACCCACTGGTCCTCCTTGGTGAACGGCCTGCCTTTCCACCTCGCTACCTAGGTAAACAACACCTAGAATTCCGTTCACCTTGGTAAATGCACACCTGTCCACCCAGGTAAGTGGCCCACCCACCCATGTGCCTCCATGACACCCACCTGCCCTCAGAGCTGCCCCAGCCTCAAACTGCATGCAGTGCTGGACACTCCCCTACTGCCACCCCCAAATCTCACCAGTTCTGCCACCCCCTCAGTGCCAATGCAGATGCCAGCCACCTGGGCCCCCACAATGGCCTTTCTACATACTCCCGGCTACTCTCCTGGCCTGAGAACCTCCCCAAAATGAGCCTGCTGTCGTGGCTCAGGTGCGCTCTGCATACAGATCCAATCATGGCACTCCCCTGCTCCAAACGCTCAGGATAAGAGGATCAGCTGCCTTATCTCCGTGCTCCCCCAGCCCCTGGACTCTGACACCTCTGTCCACCTGCCCCAGCTGGCCTCTGCCTCCTTCCTCCAGCTGCCCAGACTCTGGGTCAGCTCCACCACTGCGCCCAGCTCGCAGCCAGCCCGGTGCTCTCAGCCCCATCCTGGGGTTCAGCGTGGCTTCTGCAGAGGGGCCTTCCCTGCGCACCCCACCTGCCCGCCGCCAGGGGTCTCAGGCCCCCTCCCCCCGCACACGCTCCCTCCACAATCCCAGTCACTCCCGGCTGCCCTCCCTTCTGTTTCCCCGACTAAAGAGCGGACCCAGATGCTTCCAGGACTGGTCAAAGCTGGTCAGCGCCAAGAGACAGGGGCAGATGGGGGGCAGGAACTCCGGGGGGTGAGGAGGGGGCAGAGGAGCATCAGGGGCCAAGGGAATGGATCTGCAGGTAAGTCCTGAGGAACCACGGGTTTTGGACAGTCAGAGGCCGGAGCACAAGGTAGGTCCAGCAAGGGTCCAAGGCCGGTTTGGGGGTTAGGTCCCATCAAGTGCGGAGGTGAGGCCAGAGGGGAGGCGGGGTCCCTCGGCAGCCAGGGTGGGGGCGGGGAGGGGTCCTGGGCGCAGCTCGGGGCTGGGGAAGGCGGACTCGGGATGAAGGTGGGAAGTGGCCCCCACCCTCCCTCTCCCCGCAGCGCCCACCCGGGCCCCCTTTCCTGCCCCCTCCTCGGCGGGACAGGCGAGGCCATCAGGATTCCCCTGATTGCTTTCTTTCATGCCGGTGCCTTTCTCAGCAGCAAACGCCCGCTAATGCCTCCTTTATCACGGAATTAGGGGATTTAGGGCCCACAGCACAAAGAGGCCCTCGATAGCAGCCGTAATCAAGGGCCAATCGGCCGATCTCGAGCGGGCCCGGGAAGAAAGCGAGCGCGGGGATTAGGCGCGGCGGGGCCGAGATAGCATCGCGCGGCCGCGGGCTGAGGCCGCCGGGGAGGGCCGGCCGCGCCGCGGAGAAAGGCCGGCTTAGCCGCTCGGCGCCGGGGATTCTGAAACCATTAGCGGGGATTAGCACGAGGGTTAATCTGCTTTGGCCGCTCAATTGTCAGCGGGACGCGCACGCGGGGGACCCCTCGGTGGAGCGGCCGCTGGACCTCTGCAGTCCAGGCCCCGGACTGGTCTCGGTTTTCCCAGCGGTGACTGGGCCAAGCCCGGTCCCGAGAACCAGAGGAAGGGATGAACCCTTCGGTCCCTCAGGCCAACGAGTTATGCGTGCACCTGGCCCAGCAGGTGTGAGTGGAGCCTGGGTCTTGGCTGTAGCCTCCACCTCTGCCAGCCTCTGCGGGAGGTCAGGGCACAGCCCCTGCCTGTCCTCAGGGACCCCTTCCCTTCTCCTGGCCGGCTCCTCCCCATCCTGTTCCCCTCTGCACTCCACGTCTGGCTCTGTTCACCCATTGTGGACTTGGTGCCGGCCTACCCACTGAGCAAGGCACACACCCGTCCCCATCCCACAAGGCCAGGAAGCAGGTCGCAGACCAAGAGGATGCTGTCCGAGGCCAGGGAAGAGCCACTGCTTGCAGACCCTCCATCTCTCCCTTGGAATCCCATCCCAGGGTGTGGACCCCTGAGCCGGCTGATGTGATGCCACCTGCGGCCTCCCCAACCGCTTATCTTCAGCTCCCTCATTAGGTGGGGCAGGGTGAGGACTGTGCAGACCTGGGCCTCCATAGATCCCAGAGAGGTCCTCTGTCTCTGCCTGGGTTTTCCCATCCGGGAAGTGGGGCTGACTGAGAGGAGGAAAGGTCCTGGCAGGAGGCCCACTGACCAGGGGTGCCACCTGTGTTTACTGCTGCCTTCTGGAGGGACATGCCCCAGGCCCCACTCCTTCTCCTGCGTTGGTAATGACAGGCTCTGGGAGTGGGGGACTTAGAGGGGTGTGCATGCACCATATGGTTGCCCTGGGCGCCTCTTCCATGTGGATGTGCCATGGTCACCGTGCCTTACTTGAGTCCACGATTGGAAACAGGTGGCTGGGCTGGAGATGGCCAGGCAGGCCATTAGTGGAGGACTGGGCGGCGCCATCAGTGGAGAGGCTGGTGGACCTCCTGGTCCCATCCCGCGACCCTATGTCCTTTCCCGTGGCTGAGACTGGGGACTTTAGAGCAAAAAGCTGCACGGGGAGGAAGATACAGGGGTGAGCCTCAGGCAGGCGCGTCAGGAGCGCCCGTGGCAGCGTCCAGCGTGGGCGTTGGACGTTGGGGAGGGTGGGCGATGGTGGCTGCGCCGGCCGAGCGCTGACTGTTGGAGGCTGCAGACGAGGTCGGGGCACAGGCGATCCGCTCCGAGGACCTGGGTCTGACGGCAGTGAGCAGGAGGGGCCTTCAGATTGCCGGCCGAGCGCATGCGCGGGCCTGCGCCGGCCGGGCGCGCAGTGACGCCATCAGCGCGCGCCGCACGAATTCCGGGCGTAAGCGGCGCTGCTCCCCTCAGCCTCCTCGGTTCTCTCTCTGTGAGGTCAGGCCCCGAGCTCCCTGCCGGCGTCGCGGGTTCCCGCCCCGGCGAGTTGGGTTCCTCCCTCACGAGCGGGTCCGGAAAACTTCCTGAGTGTCTCCGGATCTCCGAGGCTGGGAGCTGAGTCGCCCTGAAGGTCTGCGGCCTTTAGCTGACGGCACGCGGGCACAGCTTCGCCCCGCGCCCCGGCCCCGGTCGCGGATGTTTCTTTACCTCCCCGATCACAGCCCTGGGTCAGGGGGTGTTCCCTCGGGCCGCGAGGATAGTGGGCTGGAGGCGGGGCTCCAGGGTGCGGTCAGCCTGGAGGGCCGCCAGGGACAGACAGGCCTGTTGGCCCGAGAGCTTGAGCCCTAGATCGCTTTTCAGCGGGGGGTTGGGCGGCAAGCTACTGCCGGCTGCTGAGCAGGGGCGCTGGGATGGCCCATCTCTGGAGGTCACTCGGGAGATGACAGTCCTGTGGCCAAGTGGGGCCACCGGGCCAGGCCCAGCCAATGGAGGAATAAGTGGGAGTGGCTGGCCAGGCCGAGGAAACAAAAGTGACAACAGTTGGGGAGTGTCAGGCGTCAGGGCCTAGACCAATCTGAGCAGAGGGGAGGTTACTCTTAGGGATATTCGCCAGATGGGCGTGGGAAGAGAAGAGCTACAAGGCCACACCAGGGGCCACCATGTTGTCCATGGTTCACCCACTCTGTTGGCCTAGGCTACGTTTGTCCACGATCCTAGGTGTTCTCTGTGGCCCTCCCATTGTCCTTTTCAGCTAGTTCTCCGCTGTGCCTGCATCTCTCTCCTTGGCTCTGTTGCCAGATCTTAAGGAGGCAGGAGATCCTCAGACCCCCCCGATTCTGTGACTTATACAAAGGATCCTGGTCCAGGGAATCTGAGAACACGTAGGAAGTAGAATGTCAGTGAGAAAAATACTCTGGCATCCTCAGCTCAGATTGTGTTTGCTGTGAAGGCTGAGGGCACAACCCGAAAAACAGATTTCTCTTTGTTGGCTAAAAGGAGAGAGACCCATTTGTCAGGAGTGACTCTTTGTGTGTGTGTACTAAGCTCTGATTGCCATTCATCACCTACACAAGGACATGGAAAAACCAGAGGACGCTTGTGCAATAGTGGGTGAGGAGAGGCCTCAAGGAAGTGGGGGCGGGGGGGCCCTGGAGGGCAGCTGCCTGAGGGCCTCTGTGATGGGGCTGGAGGTTGGCCAAGCCCTGTCCCAGGAGTGGCCACCACCTCACCCTTTGCTCCCTTGGCCTGTGTCTGAGGCCATTGTCCAGGGCACATTTTGTGATGATCCCAGGCTCCGGACGATGCCAGATGGTGAAGGCTGCCTGAGGCTGAGTGGCTTCCAGCTGGGCACAGAGGCTCTGGCTGTGCGCAGCATATGGTGACCTGGAGTCTCCACACTCAGCTCACATCTCTCCTCTGATATGCAGACCCAGTCACCTCCTGGGGCTCTCCCTGGCCCTGGCCTGTGTGTCCAGGTTGGTGGGGGATCACCCTGGAAGTTGATTCTTTTGTCTCCCGACTGCTCAAAGATCTGCCCACATCATTCTGCCCCTTTGCCCCAGTGCTGCAAAGGCAAGGTCCCCTGCCATCGGCCTCCTCCCTGCAGCCTTCAAGATCTTGGTTAAATGCAGCTGAGCTCCCTCCAGGCATCTGCCTGCCTCTCTAGCCACTCTCCACCTGCTCACTTCCCTCCAGCCTTGCTGGTCTTCTCTCAGCTCAGAGACCCCGCCCCCCCCTCAGGTCTCAGTTCCAGGAACTGAGGCTGCCGACTTATTCCATCTACCTGTGAACAGGCGGGGCCAGGGTGGGGGACCAGTGGTCCACTGGGGCTGGTGGATTCTCCAGGCTCACAGCCCCAGGGGACACAGGCCCAGCTCAACCAACTTTTCTGGCTGGGCTACCTGCTGTCCACCTTGTGCTGTGTGGCACAAGAGAGGGGTCCCTGCCCCTCCTGGGTACAGGTCTCCATGCCCTTCTTTCAGTTCAGAGTAGCCTGTCCCCTTCCTCCTCGTGAAAGGGGATGGGGACAAGACTTGGGGTGCAGTCAATGAGCAGACGCCATTCCTAGAGGTCAGATTTCCAGGACACTGAGTCCCCTCAGGGCCCAGCTCCTGGGCTCTGCCCGCTCTAGGAACTACCTGGGACCCTGGGGCACTGCCAGCAGCCTCCTGTGAGGGTTCACTCTGTGCAAAGCATTGTTCTAAGTGCCTTACAGACATTACATCATTCCAGCCTCATAGCCCACTGGAGTGGGTTCTTGTGTCACCTCATTTCACAGGTTGGGAAATGAAGATTAGGTGGCTTGCCTCAGCCTGTGAACAGGGAAGCTTTGCTGCTGGGCCCTTTCTCCTGCATCTCCTGTGAGCACTGAGGGCACACACACAGCCTGGTCCTTCAAAACCACATTCCTTGCACCCTCAAGCCCACCCTCAGCCCCCAGATCTGCCCCAGACACCAGGTGCTGTGTGAGGTTGCTGGGGTGAGGAACTCTCTCCCAGAAGGAGCAGCTCCAGGAATGGGACCTGCTTGCTGGGAGTCTCCTGCGGGCAGGTTATTTCCCAGTCTGAGCTAAGCCCTTTGTGTGGCTTTTGCCGTGTAGTCCCTTGGACAGGAAGGTCCTTTGCCCCCTCACAGCCTGGGGCACTGGCTTATCCCATCCTGTTCACACCTCCTCCACCTGGCTTGTGGGTGGTGGTTCCCAGCCAGATCTGGGCCACAGGGGCCCTCCAGTTCAGGGTTCTTTGGCCCCCATGCTGGGCTGGGCTCCCAGCTGTGCCTGGGTCCCGGGATAGGGAGTCTTCAGCAAGAGGGACACCTTCCTGAGGTTGAGCTGTGGGGTGAGGGCTCTAAGTGCCCACCCCTTCCTGCCCCAGGGCTGCTACCTCCCAGCCTAAGTGAAGGATTAAGAAAGGACCTCCTGGACTTCCCTGGTGGCGCTGTGGTTAAGAATCTGCCTGCCAATACAGGAGACACGGGTTTGAGCCCTGGTCCGGGAAGATCCCACATGCCGCGGAGCAACTAAGTCCGTGCGCCACAACTACTGAGCCTGCGCTCTAGAGCCCACGACCCACAAGTACTGAGCCTGCGTGCCGCAACTACTGAAGCCTGTGCGCCTAGAGCCCGTGCTCCACAACAGGAGAAGCCACCGCAATGAGAAGCCCGTGCACTGCAACGAAGAGTAGCCCTGCTCCCTGCTCCCTGCAACTGGAGGAAGCCCACACGCAGCAAAGAAGACCCAACGCAGACAAAAAAAAAAACCAAAGGACCTCGTGCTCAGAGTCTCAGGGGACCAAAAATTGGTCACCCCAAAGCAGTGCCCCTTGAGCAGACCATCACAGGGAAACCATGAGGGGGTAAGCTGGGCTGGGCCACAGGCTGCAGGACAAACAAGAGCCCGAGAGCACTGTCTCCAGGTGCAGCCACCAGCGTGGGGCAGCTCTGCTCTGCCCACTCAATGTTGCCTGCCAGGTGACCCTGCAGGATCTTGCCCCAAGGCCACAGGCAAGGCCTGGATGGAGGCCAGATGTTCCTTGGCCTGGTGTCAGGCCTCCCAAGGGGCTAACACTGTGGCCACAGCTCGCTTGCCCACCAGCCTGCCTGGCCCCAACAGTGTCCTCGGATGAGGAGTGGGCCTGCCCTTGGCAGAGGTGTGGCCACCACTGCCCACCCACAGATGGGCTGACACAGGGACAAGAGGCTGCAACAGGATCCAGTTTATTCTGCCTTGGAAGGGTGGTCCTGAGAGTGGCAGGTGCCACCCTGTCCTGGGCGGAGGGAGGGCCCAAGGGCTGGTTAAGGCCAGTGGCGGGAGAAGCGGGGGGTACGCAGCCCCTGGAATGCAGTGAGGCCAGGCTGAGGCCCAGAGGCAGCTGTGGTAGGCCAGGGTGATGCCCCTGCTGCCCAGGGTGGAAGGCACCGGGCTGGGACCAGGCCATGGCTACAGGGCCGTGACCCAAGGCCACACAGGCACCCCGGGAAGTGGGGCATAGGGTCACAGAACACGAAACATGAAACACAGGCATACGAGTAAGCACGTGGACAAGTGGGCACAGATTCACAGGCCAGAGGAACACCCGGTCTCAGCTGGACACATGGACACCACAGTGGTGTCATACAGACCACAGGGGACACATGGACCCGATGGCCACAGGGGACAGCCCTGGGCCATGGACTGTAAGGGACAGGAGAAGGGGGCCTTTTGGCACGACTGCACTGCAATTGTGAGAAGGGGGCGCTGGGAGCAGCCCATGCGCAGACCCCGGGGCTCAGTCTGTCTTCCACACTTTGTTGAGCAGCTTCACCACCTCGTCATAGATGACGAACACGATGGCCACGTCCAGGCACACCCGGCCCAGGCGGGGGATGGTGCCCTTGTAGAACCTGAGGGGGGAGGGTGAAGAGAAGATGAAGCTAGCGTGTCTGGAAAGTGTGGGTGGGTCCAGAGATCCGAGGGAGGAGCAAGAGCAGAAAGAGCAGACTCCCTGGGGACAGGACAAAGGGAGGGCCTGGGATGGGTGGACAGGAGGTGAGGTGTGACCCAGGTGGAAGGCGGGGGCCTGGGGTGGGGACGGCAGCCCTGCCCCTCCCCCACTCACGCCTTGGGCCCCTCGTTCCTCAGGATCTGCAGGCCGCAGTCCCACGTGTTGCGGTACTTGTGCGCCTCCAGGCCCTGCAGAACACCAGCAGCTGCGGGATTCAGCAGCCAGTCCCACCCCTTCCCGGTCCCGCCCAGGCCCCGCCCCCACCTGCATCCGGGTCTTGATCACGTCCAGAG
This sequence comes from Delphinus delphis, assembly GCF_949987515.2. NCBI lineage: Eukaryota > Metazoa > Chordata > Mammalia > Artiodactyla > Delphinidae > Delphinus > Delphinus delphis. The sequence continues at coordinate 26,478,664 of NC_082695.1, forward strand.
GAGTGTTCCCGAAGACACTGGCTGCGCCCGCGATGGCTCCAAACACGCCAGTGATGAGCGGGTTCATGGGCTTGTTGGGGTTGTCCCCTGGATGGGCGTGAGGGCTGCGATCAGAAGGGGACGGAGGACAAGGGCTGGGTTCCAGGCCTGGAGGTAGGGTCTTGGGGAACAGACGCACCTCGGTACCAGTTGCGCAAGGAGGTCATGACGAAGAATCGAATGGCCTGGTTGGATCCCTGCTTCAGCACGGTGGCCGTGAGGCCCTGGTACGTCCCCTTCAGCCCTGGGGCAGGCAGGCACTGCGGTCACACTGACGCCTCCAGGCCCCAGCCCGCAGGAGCGCCAAGGCAGGAAGGGGAGGTGCCAGCTGTTTCCAGCCGGACCCAGGTCCCTAACCCCACCTGAGGGTAAGGCTGAGTGGCTCACCTTGTTCCCGCACGATCTCCCTGACCCCGTGGAAGAATCCTCTGTATTTGGGGCTGGGGGAGGTCTGGTCATGGATGAACTTCACCTGAGAAAGAGGGAAGCAAAGGCGCTGGCTCCCAAGGGTCAGGGCAAGGGCACACCTGGCCTCTGAGACACGTGGCCCCAGGAGCAAGAGGGCCACCTTACCGAGGAGCCTCTGCCGTCATGTCTGCTGGTTTTTCCCCACAACTTAGGCAGCAAATACGTGTTACCTTATGGTTTGTGCTCGTAAGTTTTTTAAGACCTTGTCTTCCCACTGCCTCCAGAATAGAATCCAGTCCACAGAAGGCTCTTCCAGTGGGCCTCCTGCTCCAGGCTCCCCAGGCAGACCCCTGCCCACCTTGATGGTCTCCACCGGGCACAAGACCACCACCCCGGCCCTCTCTCACGCCTGTCTCCTACCGAGACCTGCCCACCTTGATGGTCTCCATGGGGCACACGACCACCACGGCCTCGGCCACACCAGCGCCCAGGCCGCACAGCAGCCCGCGCGTGCTGTCCAGCCGTCCCTGGGCGTCCCGCATGTGGTTGCTGAGAAACTCGAACATCCCGAACCTGGGGTGGGAGGCAGAAGCATGAGAGGGGCCGCCGCGGGGCCGGGACTCCCTCCCGCGGCCCCGGGGCCCCGAGCCCGCCTCACCTGACGGCCGCCTTCGGAATGGAGCCGTAGAGCAGGGAGCTGAGGCCGCGGTACAGGCCCAGGACGCCATGGTTGCGGACCGTCTGCCGCACGCAGTCCCCTGGGGGAGGGGGCGGTCAGCGACCCCACCCGCCGGCCTGCCCGCCCCCGCCGGCCGCCCCCACTCACCGATGCCCCGGTAGCGCGGTGGGTGCGAGCGCTCGTCCAGCTGTAGCTGCGTTTTCACATACTCGGTGGGAAAGGTGATGCAGATTTCGATGCCACCCGCCAGGCCGCCTGCGGGGAAGGACCGAGACCCGGACCGCGCTGAGACCCCTCCCCCTCCCTCCCGGCGTGCCCCTCCCCTGCCCCCGCCCGGACTTTGCCCGCCGCCCGGGAGCCGGGCCCACGCCCCTCCTGCGGTCCTAGCGGGGGGCCCGGGGGGACACGCGGAGGTGCCCGGGCCCGCCCGGAAGCGCGGCAAAGCCGGTGTCCCGGACCCACCCGGAAACGCGGCGGGGTCGGGTGGGGGTCGGGGTCCGCGTGCGCGTGCCCCACCTGCCAGGATCGCCTTCCCCGGGTGCGTGAGCGCGGCCTTCCCAGGCGCTGGCGCGCCGGCCGCCAGAGCGCGGGGCGCGGGCATGGCGGGCGGGGTTCGGGGCCCGGCGGCGGCCTCGGGTCCGAGCTCCTGCGCTCGGTCTTGGCGGCGGCGGCGGCGCCGATTATGGGCCGGGGCGGGTCGGCCGCGTCACTCCGGGGCTCCGCCCTGCATAGTCCGAGCCCGGCCCTGCCCCCGGGCCGCCCGGAGCCCGCGGGAAACTAAGGCCGGGTGGGCCGGCGGCCCAGCCAATGGCCGCGCGGGCCCGACTGGGCACCGCCCCCGGAGCCCCGCCCCCGGGGCGCGTGGGGCCGCCCCCTCCCTACCGGGAGGGCGGGGCCGCCCCGCACCCAACGCGCCGCGAGGCAGCCGCGGGATTCCAGGCTCCGGGCGGCGCACACGGTGGGGAGAGGACCCCTGACAAGCCCTGCTCACCGCCCTCCCCCCACAAGAGGCTCCGCAGCTCTTCTGGCCCCTCCCGCCCACGCCAGCACCGGCGGGGAAGCTCGGCCCGGATAAACAGACTTTCATTTAATGTGCGAGTTACACGTTCTGTCCAGCGGGTCCGCAAAGTGACCCGTTGGGTGGGGGCAGCTCTGCCAGCGCGGAGTGGACAGGGCGCCGTTCCCCTGCGCCTGGGAGTACTTGCGCTCGACTCCCCAAGAGTGCAGGCTCCAGCCAGAGGGCCCAGTGGTCGGAGTCCACCTCCTGCGCGGCGGCCGCAGCGGTTGCCTCGGGCAGTCAGTGGCCGCCCCAGGCCCCGGGCGGCTCAGAGGCTGCCATCACTGGGCTCCAGCAAAATAAATGACGTCCAGGCGTCCCGTCTCCCGTGGGTTCTCTGCGCTTCTGGGGTGACGCGCTCCTTGGGGAGGTTAGTGACCCGTAGAGGGTGCTGCACCCGGCGCCCTCCCCGCGGAAGCTGCACAATGGAGCCGGCGGGGGATTCGGCAGGCCGGGCCTGCAGTGGGCCTGTTGTCTGCGTAGCGGCGGCCTGCAGAAGAAGAGGCCCAGGGTGAGGACTCCTGCTGCCCCCGAGTGGCCAGGGGTCCAAGGAGCAGGGTTCAGGCCAGCCCAGACCACACAGAGGCTGCAGGGATGGTGGGAGTTGCTGTTGTGGGGCCCCTGGAGGGCTGGCCAGGCTGTAACCTCGTCCCCACACAGACACCTACTTAGCTCAGTGGGCTGCGTCCATGCATGCCCATCAAAATATTAAGAAACAAAAAAAAAAACAACAACAACAACAAAAAAATATTAAGAAACAGACTGACATTAATGCTGGGTGGGCCTGAGTATGGAGGACACAGGTGTGGGAGGCCTGAGGCTCTGTGCTGCCTGCCCACAAACTTCAGGCCTGTGTCCCTCCTGCAGCCTCTGTGTAGAGGACACCAACCGCTCTGACTGCTCACGGCCAGGCCATCCAGGCAGCTTTCCAGTGCAGAGCAAGAGCAGGCTTGTTGCCTGCGGCCAGGCAGTTGGGGGCGGGGGGGGGGGACACACAGCAGTATTTGTAGCTGGGCAGCCGCCAGGCATGCAGATCTGGGAAGATGAGGCCATGCCAGTCCAGCAGTCCTGGAGCACTGACCTTTGTCCTCCCCGTCCATCCCACCCTGCCCGAAACCCAGCCAGGGAAGGGCAGGCAGTGTCAATCACTGCCCCACTCTCCTCCCCTCCCCAGGGGACTAGGGGTTACGGGCTGCCCCCACCAAACAGGAGAGGGGCAGGTGCCACCATGTGCTCCTCTCACTGCCACAGTCTGTCTGGGGCGTCCAGTCTGTCCACCTGCAAAGAGGAGGGAGTGCCGAGTGCCTGCCTGACAGGCTGCGTGCGGGCTGGGCCTGGGGTTGGTGGGGGGCTGGGCAGCAAGCACACAGCCTCCAGGAGAGTTAGAGCTGAGGCCGGGCACACGGGGCACCCACCATGACCTCTGTAACCAGGCAGAGGTGGGGCGGGGGACCCTGGTGAACCCCAGCCTCCGCTGCAGCCCTGTGCCTTCAAGTGGGCACTTGGCCGCCAAGGCACCAGAGTGGTAGACAGTGACAGCAGTCCATGGGTGCAGCTGAGTCCTCCTCTGGACATGGGGACACTGCTAAGACAAGGCAGTGCTTCCTGCTTTCAGCTAGTCCAGGCTGCCCATCCCTCTTAAGGAGACCAGTCAACTGACACCTGGGACTCACCCCCCGCAACAGCCATCTGAGGACAAGCTGCCCCCCGCCCTTCCTCCCGGAATTCCCAGATGCTGCCCGTGCAGTGCTCACAGGCCTGTGCAGACACATGGACAGGGAGGGAAGAGGGTGAGGCGTAGCCATGGGGCTGCGGGGTGGTCACACTGTGTTCTCCAGACAAGAGCAACTGTGTGACTGGGACTCCAAACAAGCACCTGGGTGAGAAGAAAGTCACGTGTCCGGCACATACTCAGATCTGGGAGAGACCAGACCAGCCGGGACCAAGCAGAGACAGCCCTCCCCTCCCTCCATGAGACCAGGGCTGAGGAGAGGAGCCGGACAGTCTGAGCTGGGCCCATGGACTCCCCTGGGAGAGCCCAGGGGGTTGTTCCAGGAGGGTTGGCCCTCAAGCTTCCCGGATGAGTCGAGAGGCCCAGGGCCCGATTTTCCACTTGGGAAGGGGCCCTGGCCTTCTTGTCCGGGCCCTCGGCCTCACAGCACTGTCCAGTCGGCCAGGCCCCCCACCGCCTGAGCAGCCCCCCTCGAACCCCCTCAGCTTGTCCCAGACAAGCTCCTGTCCTGCCCTCCAGCCGTCTCTGCTTTAGTCTTCCCCATCAGTGATGATAACCCTCTGTTTCTGATGTTCAAGTGCCAAAGCAGTCATCCTTGGCTTCTGTCACTCCACACCCAATCCATGTGCACGTGGCGATGGCCGCCCTCTCACCCCGAAGGATCACTGATGGCCTCTCACTCGAGTCAGCACCACCCGAGGGCTCCCGGCTCCCACCCCTGAAGCCTGTTCTCAGCAGCAAGCCCCTCACCTCAGGTCCCAGGTCCCACTGCGAGTATGACCTGAGGCCTGACGACAGCCCGTGCCCCCCGCCCCTACCCCCAAGGCCCTTCTTTGAACACCTGGCACGTTTCTGCCTTTACCTGCCCTGGCTGCTGACACTCCCTTCAAATGTCCCCAAGACCAGGCCCCTGGATTCCTCTGGGCTCTGCTCAGGGCCGCCTTCTCACTGAGCTGCCTTGATGGCCCTGCTGTGAAGCTCCATTGGCACCGTGGCCCCCGCACCTGCCCCACCCCCAAAACTCATCCCCTTCAAACACTGTGTCTGTCGCCTGTCAACCTCACTGAATGTGAATTCAACCGAATAGGGTTTTTCTGTTTTGCCCACTGATAACCATTACCTGGAATAATGCCCAGCACACAGTAGGTGCTCAAACATTTGCTGAAGGGTGAGTGTTCTATTTGCCAGCCTCCGGGCTGCTTCAATACCCTCCACTGTTTGCTTTACAATTCCTTTGGAGAACTTCTACGCAATAGGAAATCTCGTGTCACCGGACCTTGGTGGCACGCAGCTTCACAGGCTCACAGGTCCCCGAGTCCTGGGACTCATTAAGCCCCCCCAGGCTCCTGCCCCTCAGTTGTGGGGGGCGGGGCTGGGGCTCGAGCTCCATGGGAAACACTGCTGAGCAGGGTCACATCTCCAGGCTGCCCTGACCGATCCCACCCCCATGACCACAGCCCAAGGGAGGCCCAGGCACTGCACACCACGGCATCCGCCTGTGAACCACCCAGCAGCAAAGTGTAAGTACAGCACCAGCACGAAGGCCCCACCGTTCCAAAGGTCTCCCGGGGTCCCCCTCCTGGGCTGTTGCACAGCCTCTGTCCCTAAGGCCTCGTGGGTGTGGCTATGGCTCTGTCACCACCAGCCCAGTGGTCTCAGCAAGTCACCCAAGGGTGGTCCCATGGGGACTGATAGGGCTTTTGAAGGTCCCAGGACACAAGAGAGGGGAGGGCACTTGGAAAACCCCAAATACCAGCTGGCAATGGGGCCCAGGATGTCTCATATGCCAGTTGGGGTTCATTTACAGAGGGGTCATCTGCCTACCCTCTGGGTGACAACCGCCCCTTTGTCTGCAGTGCTTAAGCGCCAACGCCAGAACACCAGCACTGGGGCTTTCGCAGGTGGATTCTGAACAAGCGGAGACCTGGTGGGCTTCACGAAGCTGGGGGTGGGGGGACGTGGGGGCGCATCTGACCCACAGGCCAGGCGGGTGTTGGAGAAGTGGGGTGAGGAGGACTCCCTGATCCTGCCAGGCCTGCCCAGGGGACGGGGGTGGGTTTGGGGTGCACAGAGGGTTTGATGGGGTCCCCAGGGCTGTCCATGCGGGTGGCGCTGATTATCTTCACTGTACTTGTGCTCCCGGCACGTACTGTGTGCACCCATGATGCTGATGTCAGGAAGTGAAGAAAGAGCCCCTTGTTCTTTATTTGTTTTTTTTTTTGACAGTTCTGTTTTATTCAGTGGAAATTTTTAGGACTTCAAGCCCAGGAGGCAGCATCTCAAGTAACCCTGAGCGAACTGCTCTGAGGAGATGGGGGAGTCAGGATATATAGGAGTTTTGCAACAAAGGGCAGGTAGTCTGCACATCAAAAGATTACTGTTAATTAAAGGAAACCAGATATCTCAAGTTAAGGAATTTAGTGCTTTTCCATGTATGGGAAGATGCAAGAGTCTGGAGCCCCTTGTTCTTGAGCAGAAGAGGCTTCTGCTCCAAAGGGCTCTGGCGAGGCCATCGGGCTGCAGGCCTCTCCAGGGCTGACCGGGAGGACCACCGCCAGCAGAGCCAGCTTCTTGGAGCTTTCCCACCTTCCCGCCTGTGGCATGCGGTACAAGTTTTCTTGGAGCAAGAGGCAGAAAACGCAGATAAAAGTAATCAGCACCCAGAGATGACTGGTCGCTACCCTGGGGCATGATCTTGGCCCGTGTTTTCTGTGTGATGTGTCACCAGCAAACCCTGGACCCGCACACTCACACATACAGATGGGGTTGTACTGTTTCCCACTGAAACTGGAAACACCCTCTCCCGTAGCTCTGTCTGTTCATTCTGGACAGCAGGGTAGGTAGAGTCATGACATATATACTGTTTAATTAACGCCTTGCTACTGATTGGACATTTTACTCTTTTATTAAACAATGCTTCACACATTCATTGAAGCTAAACCATGTGCACATCTTTACAAACTTTTTCCCACTCACAGATGATTCTGATATTGTCAGAGAGTTTCGAGAATCTTCCTGCCAACCGACCACAGAAAACCAACAACGCCAACTGACACTGATTATGCCAATAAGGTGATACGATTTTAGAAAATACTTTAAGTTGGGATGCTAGTTATAACACTGATAATTCCATGCTATTAGGACAATTTCCGGAGCTGATTAACCAACATGGAGTTCCCCTGGGCCTTTGCTTACAGGGTTCTCCTAGTCATCCCAGAGGACAAGGCAGGCTGAGGGTGTGGAGGTGACCAGGGTGGAAGCCAGGTGGGCATGAAACCAAGTTCCCCCACAACCCAGCTCCTCTGCCAAGTTTATTTTATTTATTTATTTTTAAGGAGTGTTTATTTATTTATTTATTTATTAGGGCTGCGTTGGGTCTTCGTTGCCACGTGCAGGCTTTCTCTAGTTGCGGTGAGCAGGGGCTACTCTTTGTTGCGTTGTGTGGGCTTCTCATTGCGGTGGCTTCTCTTGCTGTGGGGCACAGGCTCTAGGCGTGCAGGCTTCAGTAGTCGTGGCTCATGGGCTCTAGAGCACAGCCTCAGTAGTTGTGGTGCACAGGCTTAGTTGCTCCACGGTATGTGGGATCTTCCCAGACCAGGGATTGAACCCATGTCCCCTGCATTGGCAGGCGGATTCTTAACTACTGCACCACCAGGGAAGTCCCCTCTGCCGAGTTTATGATGAACCTCTCTGTCCAAAATGTTATTCCCTTTTCTTGTCCAACACCTGTTCCCTCAAGATTGACACGTATCAAAGAAAAGGGGGAACTGAAACCGAGCGCGACCCTGTGGGGCCCTCCCAGGCACAAAAGCCTTTCCGTGTCCCTGCTTCTTGTTTGTAGGAAAATGACTTCAGCCTCCTAGACCTTCCCTGAGTTCCAAAGGGCAGATTCAATTATTGATACTAGTTAGGGAGTGAGGGAATGCAGAAAGCAGCAACAGTGCAGCATGGGGCAGGGGCCCAGCTCCTCCTCATGGGAGGCACATAACAGTCTGACATATACCTCTGAGTGCTTCTGCAAGGAAGGACTAAAGCCCCCACCCAGGTGGAGGATGGTGACTTCAGGCTGAGCACAAGCAGTGGACCCCAGACGGGTTACAGCCATAAGACTGATGACTGAGATTCTGGGAACGCCACCCTGTTACCTCCCCACCAACCAATCAGAGGAAGGTCACACACCCTGCAGACTTCCCCCCAAATTTTACCTATAAAAACTCTTACCCAGGACTTCCCTGGTGGCGCAGTGGTTAAGAATCCGCCTGCCAATACAGGGGACACAGGTTTGAGCTCTGGTCCGGGAAGATCCCACGTGCCGTGGAGCAACTAAGCCCATGTGCCACAACTGCTGAGCCTGCGAGCCACAGCTACTGAGCCCATGTGCCTAGAGCCTGTGCTCCACACAAGAGAAGCCACCGCAATGAGAAGCCTGCGCACCACAACAAAGAGTAGCCCCCACTTGCCACAACTAGAGAAAGCCCGCGTGCAGCAACAAAGACCCAACGCAGCCAAAAATAAATAAAAAAAACAAAAACAAACAAACAAAACAACTCTTACCTGGGGGAGGGATGGATTGGGAGCTTGGGATTAGCAGATACAAACTACTATATATAAAATACATAAAAAACAAGGTCCTACTGTATAGCACAGGGAACTATATTCAATATCCTGTGATAAACTGTGATCAGTTCTCTGATCTAAACTCCCATGTTTCAGTTTGTTTGGCCTCACTGTGTGTCAGGCACATGAACTTGTGTTTGACAACAGGTGTGGTTGGGGACATTGTTGTACAGCACTCAGTGGCCTCAAACAACCCCTCCTCCTAACAGGGGTCTCCAGCTTATAGACAATCAGGTCTACTGAGATCTTCTTAAATGGGACGCCCCCCAGAGTTGGTCTGAAGTTCCCAGGTGGAAGCAGTGTTTTCTGTTTCAAAGCAGGTGAGTATCTCGCTGATCACACAGCAGCCTGGGCCTGCAGAGCCCTGGAGGAAGGAGCGGCTCCAGCCTGGCCCCACTCCTGGTGTGTGACCCTCATGGCCCACCTGCTCCCATGGGAGGTGCAGGTGTGCTCTGTGCTGCAACCAGACCAGCCTTCTTCCCACTAGCAACCGCCAACCGGGGATCTTGTGCTGTGATTCCCCACCAGCTTTCTTCCCTGGTGGCTTCAGCTTCTACGTCCTCTGCTCCGAGGCCCTGGTGTCCCCCACCTCAGCAGCCACATCAGAGCTGCGCCTGGGGAATGGCCTCAGCAGACCCCAGCTCCTGCCCCACCGCCCTCGCTCCCTCGGTGGTGCTGGCTCTCTGGCCTTGCGGAGAGCCATTCTCTGCCGAGTTCACACCAGGGGCGTGGGGTGAATCCTGATGCCTACCGTCTGCCTTGAGCTCCGACGCCAGCCCTGGGGCTCCCCCACCAGCAGCCATGTCTGGTCTTGTCTGCTCCTCAGACCCAGCTGAGAACCTGGCCTCCCACTCCCCGAGGAAACAGATTCAGCCAGAGGGGCCGCATGTGCTGGAGGTCCAGAGTCAAGTGTAGTCTAAGAAATCTGAACTCTTTTTTTTTTAAGGCTGCACCATGACGCTTGTGGGACCTAAGTTCCCCAACCAGGGATAGAACCTGTGCCCCCTGCAATGGAAGTGCAGAGCCTTAAGCACTGGACCTCCAGGGAAGTCCTGAAGAAGTCTGAACTCTTAATGAACCACTTTGTTTTTCTTGCATAATAGTTTATACACTAAAGTAAATATATGTTAAGTGGTTTATAAAGAAAAACCAAGAAGTTACTCAGTAATTTTAAAAGCTTACTTGATCTTTTTTTAAAAATTTTTATTGGAGTATAGTTGATTTACAATGTTGTGTTAGTTTCTGCTATACAGCAAAGTGATTCAGTTATACACATACATGTATCCAATCTTTTTTAGATTCTTTTCCCATATAGGTCTACTTGATCTTTTTTGTAATTTTCTGTTCTGTGCCAGATAATCCCAGTACCCACAGTCTGTCTGGGCAGGTCTAGCTCTTACTAACGGGGCCTCATTTCCTTACACATTTTGTCAGTGTTTTTACGACGAGCTCAGTTTTTCTTGGAATGGTATCTGTCAGAATTCTTTGAAGCCTTGATTGAAGGTAGGTTCTCCTTAAGAGGACTTGTGGGGCTTCCCTGGTGGCACAGTGGTTAAGAATCCACCTGCCAATGGAGGGGACACGGGTTTGAGCCCTGGTCCAGGAAGATCCCACATGCCTCAGAGCAACTAAACCCATGCGCCACAACTACTGAGCCTGCGCTCTAGAGCCCGTGAGCCACAACTACTGAGCCCATGTGCCACAACTACTGAAGCCCGCATGCCTAGAGCCCGTGCTCCGCAACGAGAAGCCACCATAACGAGAAGCCCGCGCACCGCAACGAAGAGTATCTCCCGCTCATCACAACGAGAGAAAGCCCACACACAGCAACGAAGACACAACGCAGCCAAAAATAAATAAATGTATAAATAAATTTATTTTTAAAAAAGACTTGTGTTTGTCTCTGGCAGAGATTGGAAATTGTTTTAAAATTAAATTCCTTACTTGAGGTTTTTTTAATACATGAATTTGTGCTACAACCATCTGAGGGCCGGCTTGCCAGGCCCAGTTTTGTCCTCTTAATCTAGCACCGTGGTTGCAAAGAGCTCTTTCTGTTCCTTTTCGCCCAGTCTCTCAACAGAGGGCTAGGCAAGGCTGGAACAGCCTTACTCATCCTTGCACTGACCGAGGACACTTTTGTCGGCCTCTACGTCCTGTAGCGAGTGAGCGCCACAGCTCAGTTCAACAGAGTTGGGCAAAAGTCAATCATGTCCCTCTTCCTTCCGGGAGTTTTTTACCCCAGGCTTCTTTGCTTACTTGCCAGCGCACTGATTCACTTTGTATGTTTCACCCTACATTTTATGTTTTTCTGGTGACAGGTTTGTGGATGCCTCAGTCGGCTGCATGGACAAACCTAGGCTATTTTCGCCTGCACAGAAAACCACGCCTGTATGAGGCTGTCAGTCACAGGAAGGACCACAAGAATACAAAGGTCCCTGCGTGTCCAGGAAGTACCATGCCCAGGGAGGTGACACAGAGTCAGGACCACCTTTCAGTGCTTTTTGTGCTAATATTTATAAAGTAGGTTGGCCAACAGCAGGACAGAATATCCTGGTCGCCTCAGGCCCCTTAATGCCGGCATCCTGTAATCAATCAGGGTTTACGATTCCATTAAAATATAATTTCACATTCTGTAATTTACTGAACAGCATCTCCAAGTTTAAACACACACACAGCCCTAACACAATACCACAGGCCTTGGAAGCCTTTCTGGACTACAAAATACACCTTTCAGTTAAATCTTGACAGCAGGATTTTGAACGCACCATAATCTGTTTAATCAAGACTTTAAAGTGAAGACAAATACTGGTGAGGCGGTGCGGAAGCACGCTGCCAACCCACCCCCCGCCCCGGGTTGCCATGTGGCTGCTTCTGCCCTGCCCGCCACTCCCCACTATGTCTCCAAGGGGTCCTTCCTGCCACAGGGTCCAATGTTTGTTCACCGTGATTTCCAGAATCTAACACGCGTGGGACATACCAGCCCTGACATGTGCTCGCTCCCTGTTGGGGACTCGTGGGCAAAGAGAAGTCGGGAGGGCGGTTTCCCAGGAGGAGCAGGACTCAGGCTGCAGGACACAGGCATGTTCAAGTGAGGGGCGGCGGCAGTGGGAGGGGTTGGACTGAAGGCTCAGGAGGGCATGGGAAGACTGGCCCCGCCTGTAGAGGCTGGTGGGGGCAAGACAGGTTGTAAGGGAAGGTCTGGTGAGTTTGGAATCTGCTGTCGTGGCCAAGTTTCTGGGGCTTGTCGGAGGTAGGCGAGAAAGAGCAGCCGGCTCTGAGGAGGTCTGACCGCTGACCTTCAGCCCCGGCTGTGGACGTGAGTGGCTTCAGCCGTGAGCGGTTCAGCCCTGAGACACGGGGCCTCCCCAAGGCGTCTCTAATGATCCGATAGGACCGCTGGGGGATGGAGGGGGCAGCACGGAGGTAAGCACAGGGGGCACCAGACTGGGAGGGGGACGGTGGCACAGAGGGTGCCCACCGGGGTAGATTCCTTCTTGCCATCCTGCCATCTGTCACTTCCTGAACGCTCACAGCATTTGAAATACACACTGGCTGTTTTGAGGGCAAAAATGAATTTCTACCGTCTGAGTGGACACTGGGTGCCCAACCCAAGGTCAGCTCAGGAAACTGCTTCCCTTAAGGGGACCTTCCGTAGTGAGCTTCCACTGCAGACCTGAAGCATCGGCCGCCCCCAAAGCACTGCTCAGAGGACAGTCCCAGGATGGGGTGGGGGTGGGGGGTGGGGCATGGCTGTGAGTACCAGTCTCGGTGACAACACGAGGGCTAGCTTTCTCTAGTTGTGGCGAGCGGAGGCTAGTCTTCATTGCAGTGCATGGGCTTCTCACTGCGGTGGCTTCCTTGTTGTGGAGCACGGGCTGTAGACGTGCGGGCTTCAGTAGCTGTGGCACACAGGCTCAGTAGTTGTGGCGCATGGGCTTAGTTGCTCGGCAGCATGTGGGATCTTCCCGGACCAGGGCTTAAACTTGTGTCCCCTGCATTGGCAGGCGGATTCTTAACCACTGCGCCACCAGGGAAGTCCCCATGTCTTTAGACCTCGGTTGGGAGAGGTGACTTGGGGAGCACAGCACCTGCTTCTCCAGCCCCCATCGCAGGGGCTCCACGCTGGAGGGAAGCTGTGTGTGCTCATGGCCGTGGTGGGGACAGTGCGGAGAGGCCAGGGGGGACTCGGAGGAGGTGGGGGAAGAGTTCGTTTCAGCTGCAGGGGGCCTGCAGGTGGGCGGAAAGGGAGGTGAGCCCTCAAACTACACGCCTGAGGTCCACGCTCTGAAAGGCTGAAGTTAACACCGCGTCTGATAGAACAAGACAGTCTCTGTCAGAGGCTCGCGTCACTCACCGACCCACTGAACAGCAAGAGAACAGCAAGACCCAGCGCCAGTACCCCTGGGGACGGCCAGTTCCAGCACGTTGGCTGGGTCCCTCCCCGTCTCTGGGCTCCACTGGGATCTTGGAGACTCTTCCAGCCCCACCGCCCTGCTCTCCTGGAAACGCTGCCAGGGCCGGCAGCAGACAGGATCTCATAACCACAAGACAGTTTATCATGGCAAAGGCCTGAGTTGTTCAAGGCTGTGCTGGGGACGTGAGACTCTTCAAGAATCGGAGAAAGGACAGTGACGAGAGGCCACCCCTGCTCTCATCAGAAAAGCTTCAAGTTCTTTTCATTGAGTGGAGAGGTGCCGCAGCTAAAAAAGTCTCGGAACTAAAAAAGTCTCGGAAACTCACAAGCAGAGGTGGATCGGAGACACAAAACAAGGGTCAGGGAGGCCAAGCGGAGGTAACGGGTGTGAACTTGGGGGACAGTGGGTCCGGCTGGGCAGAGAGAAGGGGGAACCCCAGAGATTCAGGCAAACAGAGGGAGACCAGGCAGGAAGTGGGGCTGACGCAGCGAGAGCAGGGGCTCCTGCTGGTCAACATGGGGGGCCTGGAATCCCAGCCTACGGGCACCTTAGGTAAATGGGAGCTTAGGAAAGTTCTCCTCGATGGGTGGGTGGGGCTGAGGACCTAACAAAGGGCTGTTCCTGCCCAGGTGACGAGGGCCTAGTGCACCGCTGGCGTGAGCTTTGCTATAGCTGGGCGGTGGCAACAAGAACAGAATGGGGGCGTGGACGGAGGCCTATTAATGTACGAGGCTTCTGATGAAATAAAATTCATATTTTAAGGCAAGACACGCAACATTTAAATAAAATTTTTTCTCTGCTCATTTGAGCCGCCTCCTTTCCCTCCACTGAACATTGTGCATCTGCATTAAGCATGAACCAGACTCCCCAGTGGCAGAAATACCTGCTCAACCACAAAGATCAATTTTTCTCCTTCTGGTGCCAGCCATGTAACTCCTTAGGAGGTAACATTCCTTTCTCAGTTCTGTAAGGGGTCATGATGATCCAACCCTGGCCTTGTAGGTGCAGACGTCTTTGGTGGACTTTATGTACAAGGCCACTATATCATTTCCCTTGAAGACAGCGATTGGTACAGAATAGACTGGTCAGACGACCTGGGGAGATACTGGGCTGGAGTTCTCAGCTTAAATACTTACTGATGACCTTATTAATGTCACTAGCTATATTTCTGCCTATTTTACAAGATTATTGTTTCTTTTTTTAAATAAATTTATTTTATTTATTTATTTTTGGCTGCGTTGGCTCTTCGTTGCTGCACACGGGCTTTCTCCAGTTGTGGCAAGCGGGGGCTACTCTTCGTTGCGGTGCGTGGATTTCTCACTGCAGTGGCTTCTCTTGCTGCAGAGCACGGGCTCTAGGCATGCGGGCTTCAGTAGTTGTGGCACGTGGGCTCAGTAGTTGTGGCTCATGGGCTCTAGAGCGCAGGCTCAGTAGTTGTGGCACACGGGCTTAGCTGCTCTGCGGCATGCGGGATCTTCCCGGACCAGGGCTCGAACCTGTGTCCCTTGCATTGTCAGGCGGATTCTTTTTTTTTTCTTTAATATTTGAATTTTATTTTATTTTTTTATACAGCAGGTTCTTATTAGTTATCTATTTTATACATATTAGTGTATATATGTCCATCCCAATCTCCCAATTCATCACACCATCACCACCCACCCTGCCACTTCCCCCCTTGGTATCCATACGTTTGTTCTCTACATCTGTGTCTCTATTTCTGCCCTGCAAACCGGTTCATCTGTACCATTTTTCTAGATCCACATATATGCGTTAATATATATTAACGCATATATATATAACGTTATATATATAACGTTAATATATATGCGTTAATATAATGCGTTTTTTTCTGTCAGGCGGATTCTTAACCACTGCGCCACCAGGGAAGCCCAAGATTATTGTTTCTTTCATGACCAAATGTGTGACTGAGCCTCTGATAAAAATAATGATGACTAGAAGACCTGAAACAACTGACCTATTATATAGTTCTGTAAGATCAGGAATTTTAATAGTGTAGCTCTAGATGTGGGAAGAAGCAACAACAGGGCAATAACGGACTAGTGGGACAGGCGGCCCAAAGGCCTTGGGCTACTGTTAGTTAACAGGGTCTAGTCTGGTAACAGCACATTGAAGGGCCTATCAAGGATATCCTCACCTGACCTGGGAATGAGCATTCCTAACACCATGGGACAAATCCGTCATGAAATGCCTCCCAAACCTTGGTTGAAATTAAGGCTGAAAGGAAAGGGACTGTAACAGAGAGAATGTTGCCCACCACCCAGTTCTACAAGAATCAAGTCATTAACCAGTGCAGTCGCTGACCTACCTGAAAGGAATTCAGGGTGAAGATCGGGATGAGGCACTTTGTGCTCTGGGAAAAATGGCAGAACTGGCCCTCAGAGACTTAGATATTTTCAGGAGAAAATTTTTTATGAATTTTTATTGCCTCTTCCCATACTTAGAAAAGCACTAAAACTACTAACTAAGGTAATGTGTTCCTCAAGAATAGCAATAACCTTCTACCAAGCTGGGTGCTTGGTTGCACATATCCCTTCACCAAAATCACATATATACTGGCCTCCCCTCTTTCCTCTTTTTAAATTTTTATTTTATTTATTTATTTTTATTAAAAAATTAAAAATTTTTTTATATTGGAGTATAGTTGATTTACAATGTTGTGTTAGTTTCAGGTGTACAGCAAAGTGATTCGGCTATACATATATATGTATATATATTTTTTGTCAGATTCTTTTCCCATTTAGGTTATTACAGAATATTGAGTTCCCTGTGCTATATAGTAGGTCCTTGTTGGTTATCCATTTTACGTATAGTAGCGTGTATATGTTAATCCCAAACTCCTAAATTATCCCTCCCCCCTTTCCCCTTTGGTAACCATAAATTTGTTTTCTAAGTCTGTGAGTCTGTTTCTGTTTTGTCCTTCCACATCCTCCCTTTCCTCTTTGGAACAGTCCTCAGACCTTTCTGAAAGACTGTCTCTGGATTATAATCCTCAGGTTGGCTTGACTAAAAGTTTCCATTTCTATCTTAGATTGACTATTGATTTTTTTTAACAACAGTTCCAATCATTCCATATCCCCACAAATACTTATTTTCCATTTTTAAAAAATTACCACAATCCTAAGAAGTAGTTCATTGTGACTTTGATTTGCAATTTGCTAGTGACTAGTGATGTTGACCATCTTTTCATGTGCTTATTGGCTATTTGTATATCTTCTTTAGATAAATGTCGATTCAAGTCTTTTCGCTCATTTTTTATTTTTATTTTAAAATTTTATTCTATTTTTTTACATCTTTATCGGAGTATAATTGCTTTACAATGGTGTGTTAGTTTCTTCTGTATAACAAAGTGAATCAGCTATACATATACATATATCCCCTTATCTCCTCCCTCTTGCGTCTCCCTCCCACACTCCCTATCCCAACCCTCTAGGTGGACACAAAGCGCCGAGCTGATCTCCCTGTGCTATGAGGCTGTTTCCCACTAGCTATCTATTTTACATTTGGTAGTGTATATATGTCAGTGCTACTCTCTTACTTCATCCCAGCTTACCTTTCCCCCTCCCCATGTCCTCAAGTCCATACTCTATATCTGTGTCTTTATTCCTGTCCTGTCCCTAGGTTCATCAGAACCATTTTTTTTCTTTAGATTCCATATATGTGTTAGCATATGGTATTTGTTTTTCTCTTTCTGACTTAGTCTCTAGGTCCATCCACCTCCAAATAACTCAATTTCTTTCCTTTTTACGGCTGAGTAATATTCCATTGTATATATATATATGCCGCATCTTCTTTATCAATCCGTCGATGGACACTTAGGTTGCTTCCATGTCCTGGCTATTGTAAATACAGCTGCAATGAACACTGTGGTGCATGACTCTTTTTGAATTATGATTTTCTCAGGGTATATGCCCCGTAGTGGGATTGCTGGGTCATATGGTAGTTCTATTTTTAGTTTTTTAAGGAACCTCCATACTGTTCTCCATAGTGGCTGTATCAATTTACGTTCCCACCAACAGTGCAAGAGGGTTCCCTTTCTCCACACCCTCTCCAGCATTTATTGTCTGTAGATTTTTTGATGATGACCATTCTGACCGATGTGATGTGATACCTCATTGTAGTTTTTTTTATTTTTTATTTTTGCGGTCCACGGGCCTCTCACTGTTGTGGCCTCTCCCGTTGTGGAACACAGGCTCTGGACGTGCAGGCTCAGCGGCCATGGCTCACGGGCCCAGTCGCTCCACGGCATGTGGGATCTTCCCGGACCGGGGCACGAACCCGTGTCCCCTGCATCGGCAGGAGGACTCTCAACCACTGCGCCACCAGGGAAGCCCTGCTGGATTCTTTTTTAAAAAAATTTTATTTATTTATCTGATAAGAGTAAATATATTTACTCTTAAATATAAATAAATCTATTTATCTATTTTTTGCTGCATTGGGTCTTTGTTGCTGTGCGCAGGCTTTCTCTAGTTGTGGCGAGCAGGGGCTACTTTGTTGCAGTGCGCGGGCTTCTCATTGCGGTGGCTTCTCTTGTTGCGGAGCATGGGCTCTAGGCACACAGGCTTCAGTAGTTGTGGCACATGGGCTGAGTAGTTGTGGCTCACGGGCTCTAGAGCGCAGGCTCAGTAGTTGTGGTGCACGGGCTTAGTTGCTCCACAGCATGTGGGATCTTCCTGGACCAGGGCTCGAACCTGTGTCCCCTGCATTGGCAGGCAGATTCTTAACCACTGTGCCACCAGGGAAGTCCCTGTGCTGTTGGATTCTGTTTGCTAGTATTTTATTGAGGATTTTTGCATCTTTTGCCCATTTTTTAATTGGGACATTTGCCCATTTTTTAATTGGGACATCTTTTTGTGGCTGGGTTGTAAGCTCTCTCTGTTTATTCTGGATACTAGACTCTTATCAGATGCATGATTTGCAAATACTTTCTCCCATTCTGTAGGTTGCCTTTTCAACATATACATATATCCCCATATCTCCTGCCTCATGTCTCCCTCCCACCCTTCTTGGTGGTCACAAAGCACCGAGCTGATCTCCCTGTGCTATGCAGCTGCTTCCCACTAGGCAGTCTTTTTTTCAAAGCACTCTGAATATTTCATCCCACCATGCCTTCTGATGAGAAATCAGTTGTTCATCTTATTGAGACCATGTACAATTGAGACCATTGTACAAAGGGCAATATCCTTTGATGCACAAAAGTTTAGTTCTGATAAAGTCCAATTTATCTATTTTTTCTCTTGTTGATCATGCCTTTGGTGTTGCACCTAAGAATCCATGGGCAAACACAAAGTCATGCATATTTCCCATTTTCTTCTGAAGATTTTTATAGTTTTAGCTCTTAAATTTAGGTCTTTGATCCTTTGAGTTAATTTTGTATATGGTGTGAGGTAGGGGCTCCACTCCATTATTTTGCACGTGGATGTCCATTTGTTACAGAGAACAAATGGATGGTCTGAAGTTTACCCCTCATAATAAACCATTCATAATAAGTAAAGTGCCTTCCTGAGTTCTATGAACCATTGTAGCAAATTACTGACCCTGAAGAGGGACTGTGGGAGCCCCTGATTGACAGCCTGTCGGTACAGGTGGCCTGGAGCTTGAGACTGGGGTCTGAAGGGTGGGGAGTCTGGCAGGAGTATGCACCAACCCTGGGTGTTAGCGTCAGAACACAGTTGGATTCTTGGACACCCAGTTGCTGTCCACAAAGAACTGGAGAATTGTCTGATGTAGAAAAACCAACACCTTTGGTGTCAGAAGTGGCGTGAGGATAAAAGAGGTTTAGCTTGGATTTTTTTAATCGTTGGTTTTAATTCTGTCAGCAAAGCATAAACAAGTGACACTGTGATTTATAGTCTTTTACTTTAAAACATTTTATCAAACATGATGATATCCCTGTAAATAGGCATAATTCCCAAAGGTATTAACAACTTTATTGAGATATAACTCACACACCATGGAACTCATTTGTTTAAAGCACGCCATTCAAGTTTTTAGTTTTTCACAGGATTGTGCAGCCATGGTTATAATATAATTTTCAACACTTTCATCACTTAAGAGGAACCTCATTGGCTGTCAATCTCCAACCGACCTTCACACTCCACCCCAAGTCTAAGCAACTACTCACCTATTTTCTGTCTCTATAGATAACTATTCTGAACATCTCATCTAAGTGGAATCGTACATCTTTCCCTTAGCTTAATATGTCCAAGGTTAATCATGGTATAGCATACATCAGTACTTCATTTCCTTTTACCATCAAATTAATATTCCATTGTATGGACATACATTTTATTTATGTATTTAGCAGCTGATGGACATTTGTACTGTTTCCACTTTTTGGCTAGAATGAACAGTGCAGCTATGAACATTCATGTATAAGTTTTTAGTAGTAATTTTTATTTTAATGTCTATTTTATCTGATATTAATATGGCCAATCCAGCTCTCTTCGGAGTACAGTTTGCATGGTATATCTTTCCCATCCTTTTACTTTCAATATATTGTGTCCTTGAATTTATTTATTTATTTATTGCTCGTTTGTTTGTTTCTGTTTTTTGGCCGCACCGTGGGGCTTTCGGGAACTCCTTCAACCTGGGATTGAACCTGGGCCACAGCAGTGAAAGCCTGGAATCCTAACCACTAGGCCACCAGGGAACTCCCTATTGTGTCTTTGAATTTAAAGTTTGTCTCCTGTAGACAGCATACAGTTGGATCATGTTGTTTTAAAAAATACTTGCCAATTTCTGCCTTTTTATCAGAGTGTTTGATCCATTTAATACAACTATCAATAAGGTAAGATTTACTTCTGCCATTTTGTTATTTGTTTTCTTCATGTCTTACATCTTTTTTGTTTCTTTATTCTTTCATTACTGCCTTCTTTTGTGTTAAATAGGCATTTTCCAATGTGTCATTTCAATTACCTTGTTATTTCTTCTACTATTTTTAGTTATCTCCTTAGTGGTTGCCTTAGTATTACAATTAACCTCATAATTTGATTTGGATTCATACCAATATCATTTCAACAGCACACAAAACCTTTGCTCCTGTATAGCTCTGTGCCTCCTCCCTCCTTTGTACTAGTACTGTCATACAAATTACATCTTTATGTACTTTATATACGTATCAACACAGATTTATAATTATTGTTCAATGTAGTTGTCTTTTAACACAGACAGGAGGAAAAAGAGTTATAAACAAAAATTACATTTATGGTCTTGTACATTTACCTATCTAGATACTTATATATCAGGACTCTTTATTTCTTCATGTGGGTCAAGCTCTTACTTGTGTCTTTTCATTTCCACCTGAAGGATTCTCTTTAGTATTTCCTACAAAGCAGATCTGTTAGAGACAAATTCTCTCAGTTTTTGTTTACCTGGGAATGCCTTAATTTCCCCTTCAATATTTGAAGGATAGATTTGCTGGATATAGAATTTCTGCTTGACAGTCTTTTTTTTTTTTTAACATCTTTATTGGCGTATAATTGCTTTACAATGTTATGTTAGTTTCTGCTGTAAAACAAAGTGAATCAGCTATACGTATACATATATCCCCATATCTCCTGCCTCATGTCTCCCTCCCACCCTTCTTGGTGGTCACAAAGCACCGAGCTGATCTCCCTGTGCTATGCAGCTGCTTCCCACTAGGCAGTCTTTTTTTCAAAGCACTCTGAATATCTCATCCCACCATGCCTTCTGATGAGAAATCAGTTGTTCATCTTATTGAGACCATTGTACAAGACTGGTTTGCTTCTCTTTGCTGCTTTCATGATTCTCTGCCTTTTGATGGTTTAACTGTGATATGTCTAGGTGTGGATTTCTTTGAGCCTCCTGGTTATGTACATGAGTGGGTTTTTTAAAAATCAAATTTGGCACGTTTTGGCCATTATTTCTTTAAATATTCTTTCTTCCGTCTGGGACTCCCATTACGTCTGTTGGCCCACTTGATGGTCCACAGATCTATGAGGCTTTGGCGTTTTCTTTTTTTTTTTTTTAATACTTCCTAGTTCTTTATTGCTAATGATCTATGTGGTGAGACGTTGGTCTCATACTTTAGTTTTTTAGATATGGTTTCCATTAGTTATTTAAACATATTTAAAATAGCTGATTTAGTCTTTTTTTGTTTGTTTGTTTGGCCACGCCATGTGGCATGCGGGATCTTAGTTCCCCAACCAGGGATTGAATCCATGCCCCCTGCATTGGGAGCGTGGAGTCTTAACCACTGGACCGTCAGGGAAGTCCCCTGATTTAAAGTCTTTTAAAAAGTAACTCTAATGTCTGGGCTTCCTCAGAACAGTTTCTACTGACTGCTTTTTTTCCCCTGAATATGCTTTGCTTCTTTGCATATTTTGTAATTTTTTTTCCTGAAAAACTAGACATTTTAAATGCTATGATGTGACAACTCTGGAAATCAGACACTCCCTGCCTTACCTGAGCTTATTGCTGCTGTTTGCTGGTTTAGCAAATTTCTTGAACTAATTTTGTAAAGTTTGTGTTATTTGTCATATGTGGTCAGTTAAGTCTCTACTCAATTAGCTTAGTGGCCAGTTAATGAGCTGAAAGAGATTACTTAAATGCCTTGAATCTCAACCTTTACTGAGAGGCTCTGCGTGTGCTGAAACATGTCTTCAGTGCCCTGGAAGGCAGTTTCCAATTTTGCCTTGGCCTCCAGCCTACACTTCTTCCTTGTGCATAGCCTCGAGGTCAGCCAGAGGTGAGAGCTCAGGGCCTTGTCAGTTCTATCTTGGACATGTGCACAGCCCTGTGCATGCACAAGGCCTTCTACATTCCCCAAAATATGCTGAAGCTTTTGAAAGCCCCCCTATGAACATCTCATTCCACAACCGCTTTTTAATTTTTTTGCACCCTCTGCCCATCATAAGGGCCAGCAACATCCAAATCCTTTCAGAGGGAAGCCAAGGGTAGATAGTAATTCAAGGTAATAGATGATGCACCATAGAAAATGTCCTGGTATAAAATTATTCCTTTCACGTAAGCCTTGGCAATCAGACCCAAACAATCCCTGACATGGGTGACAGCATCATGTCATTTCATGGGTAGGAGCAATGGGAATGTCCATTATCCCAGATATGATGTGAGGTTTCCCACAAATACGCTGCCACTCCAGCTTCACCCTCAGCCCCGACAACCAGAAATAACTGAGGCTATAGGACCTCTCACTGGAAGGTTCTGTGACTCTAAGTAAATCCCTTAAATTACATCAAAGAACCCCTAGGTCACCCAGGAAGAAAAACTTGTCCGTACATCACAGATGAAGGGTTAGACCCCAGGTACCCCAACTCTTCTGAGGCAAACGCCAGGCCACCATCTCACTCTCCTCTCCCCGACAGCAGACGCCCAGCCCAGCACCAAGTCCTAGCCACTTCACCTCTAAAATCTGAAGTCTCGCCTCTCCTGTTCATCTGCAACACCACCACCTTCAGCTAAAGCACACAGAGACTCCCAAGGTAGAGAGAAGTATTCCTTCCATCTCTGTTCACTCCTCACCTCTCTCCTTCAGTCTCTGCCCCACATCATGCTGCGTGGCTTTATTCTGATATCTGCCCGTCAACTAGCCTCTCGGCCTCCAGTCTCACAGTGGCCCATCTCAACATCACCCACTCCAAGAGGGAGGATGAATCACGGGACTCTCACTTTAGAAACTGCAGCAGAATCCCCACTGCCTGCAGGACAGAGCACCCCCATCTCTCCTGCTTTGCCCGCTAGCTGCTTCTTATACTCCCTACAGGTACAGTCATAGTGGAGGACCACAACCTCCCAGAAGGAGCAACACTCTTCCAGTTCCATGCCTTTTCACACATTTTCCTCTCAAAGTGAACTTTTACAGCTGGCCAAATGCAGCTTTAAGGCCCCCTCTACTGTGGGCCCTCCCTGACTTAGGGTATCATCTGACACCCCCGCAGCACTCTCTTCAAATGTCTGACAGTTGGCTAAGTACTAAAATCCTGCAGCCCCACCTTCTCTACTGGGCTATGGAAGACCGATCAATGGCCCAGATTGGCTAATAACAATCTAAGACCAAACACCCTACGGTTGTCTAATATCTGAGGACTGGATTAGGAATGAAAAAAGAAACCGTGGCAGACAGTTGCTGTTTTCATTATAAAAGGACATGGGTTAGCAACATTCCACTAAAACTCTTAAAATAGAGACCCCCAAACTTCATCCTATAAACTTATAGGTTCTAAGTAGTTCTACTAAAAATCCTCAACAATTCACTTCTTAAAACTGTGCCAGAAATAATTTATAGATTTAATATTAGTAATCTGATGGGATACAATAGCTGATGAGGCAAAGTTGCATTTAAATACTTATATGATCCGGGACTTCCCTGGTGGCGCAGTGGATAAGACTCCATGCTCCCAATGCAGGGGGCCCGGGTTCCATCCCCGGTCAGAGAACTAGATCCCATGTGCATGCCGCAACTAAGAGTTTGCATTCCACAACTAAGGAGTCCATGAGCTGCAACTAAGGAGCCCTGGAGCCATAACTAAGGAGCCCTCCTGCTACAACTAAGACCCAGTGTAACCAAATAAATAAATATTAAATAAATAAATAAATACCTATATGATCCAAAGTTTGGATTTCTTTGTAACCTCTACTTCTTTCAGTCTGGGACCTACTTCTCCTGCCTTACACCTACACCAACTTAAATATTAGGCCTTGATGGTCTGTTAGGCCAGGCCCTGAAGGCAGCCAAAGCTCACCCGGGCCGAGATGCCAAGAGGAGCAGTCCCTCTGGGTATTCACCCGTACGGCAGTGGATGGCCCAGTGCCCCATGAGACCAGCGTGTCCATCCAACATCTTGGTGGGCTCGGAGTCACCTCATGCTCCGGGGTAGACTGTGGTCTCTGTCACCAGGGCAATGGTGCTCGCAAAGACCCATTTCCATAAATCCCCCTTTCCACCATTGTCTGAGACTTCGCTTTACTCTTTGTCTCAATATTAAGGATCTGAAGCGTCTTCCCAGCTAGTATTTAATGTGAGGGAGATTAGAGAAAGATAAATTAAAAATTAGAAAGACAGGTTCTACACTCTTAATTCTGTATCTTTCTATTACTTTAAGATGTACTACTTACAGCGAATCTGATTAAGAGGAAAAAGAAAATGTCTCGAGTAGTAATTAACCACGTTAACTTCTAAATATTGACAAGAGCCTCCTAGGCATTACCTCCTTCTCAGAAGAGTGTAAAAGTGTGTCAGTATTTATACTCACGTTAGAAAATATGTTGAAGGACTTCCCTGGTGGCGCAGTGGTTAAGAATCCGCCTGCCAATCCAGGGGACACAGGTTCGATCCCTGGTCCAGGAAGATCCCACATGCCACGGTGCAACTAAGCCGGTGCACCACAACTACTGAGCCTGTGCTCTAGAGCCTGCGAGCCACAACTATTGAGCCCATGTGCCACAACTACTGAAGCCCGTGCACCTAGAACCTATGCTCCACAATGAGAGAAGCCACTGCAATGAGAAGCCTGCGCACTGCAACTAGAGAAAGCCTGCGCACAGCAACGAAGATGCAACACAGACTAACATAAATAAATAAATAAATTAATTTAAAAAAATCACTTCTGTGGTGTGATGCCCAGGGTGTGGCAGTCATTTAAAAAAAGAAAAAAAGAATAAAGGAATTTTATGGCCTTTAAATTCCACCTGCATAAAGTAGTCAGACACAGAAACAAAGGCTGGGCTGCAAGTGCAACTCCAGGATAGGGCTGCCTTCTGGGGTCAAACAGCCCAGGCTCAGGGGAAACATCCTCCAGCTGGAAACCTGGTCAAGCTGTCCTCAGACTGGCTAAAAATAACTTGTTTTACATGCAGTACAAACCATCTAGCATCACAACAAAAAACAAAACAAGGACCAAACCCCTTTGGGAATCAACCTCAGGACTGAGGTCCTGGCGGTGAAGGGGTCCCGCCACAAGGGGGCGCCATCCACTGCCCTGCGCGCCCACCTGAGCCCGGCCACCTGCTTGGCTGGCAGCAGCCTGCACCCCACGTGCCTCTAAAAATGAAGGGAAAGAGGTAACATTTGTGAAGAGAAGCACACGCGAATGCTCAGAGGACAGTGTTTCCTAGTAACAGCAGGAATATCACACTTGGGCCGTGATACAAAGTCACAAACTAGGGGCACGAAGACCCCAGTCACACATTCATGTTTTGTGTTTACAACTCTTTAAAAATATAAAAACCACCCTTAGCTTGGGGTCTAAGTCTGCTGATCCCGCAGGCAGAGTATTAATATTCCATGAAAACAGCAGCAGTGAGGGATTCTACCCGACTTCAGGCTCTTTGGGTCAAGGGTGAAAATGCATCTCTGAAAATATCCACCAAGAATCCATCAGTGGACGGTCTGAAGGGCCCAGGGTGAGTGAGTCTGCTCGGACGGCTCCAGAAGGAACTCTCAACCAGGTGGGAGCGGGCTGCAAAGCAGAGCTTTTTAAACAAGAGCCCGATGGACTTCCCCGGCCGTCTAGTGGTTAGGGCTCCGTGCTTCCACAGCAGGGGACGTGGGTTTGATCCCTAGTCAGGGAACTAAGATCCTGCATGCAGCGTGGCGTTGCCGAAAACAAGAAAGAACCCTGTTCCCCCACGAGCCCTCAGCCAACATGGGCACCCGTGATCGTCCAGGCTCAGACCCCCACCCCCACAAGTTCACACCAGCCCCCATGGAACAGCCCGGGCTTGTGAAACAGTAACAGTGTAATTCAGTTACCTGTGTAATGCTACCTTGTATTTAAAAAAATACTTTTTTAAAGACAACTTTGCTCACTTTGGTGTGGCCTCCATTTGCCAGCAACATGTACTACAGGGTCCAGGATCCTCCTGTGGCCACAGGGTTGCAGTAAGAACAGGAGAAAAGCCTTAAAATGACATCATATTGGTCCTACCGCCTCACGCTTCCTTGTGCAAAAGAAAACAGCAAAAAAAAAAAAAAAAAAAAAAGAAAAAGAAAACAGCGCCGCACGTGGTTCCAGCTGCAGCAGCTCATGTGAACACGGAGAGAAGAGGAGCAGCCGGGCAGCTGGAGGCGGGCTACGCTGCCCTCCCAGAATGGGAGCTACTCACAGAGCCCCTGGGGACCGAGATGCAGTGAGATGGGAAGCCCACTTCAGGGCGTGATCCAAGCACAGATGACAACCAAGTCACTGTGCCTCCCCTGAAACACAAAGAGCCCCCGCTTGGCTAAAATGAGTGGCTGCTGTCTCTTCACCCATCCCAGCTTCACACTCTCCAGTCTGCCCCCACCGCACCCCACCACCGCCATAGGGAGGGTTCCTGAGATGCCCAATCAGAGAATCACTCCCCTCTCTGACAGCGTCCAAGCTACAGCAAACTCTGGCTTCCTTAGACTGTCCCCCAGACTACCCAACGGAAGGCCAGATCCCATCAAAGCTTCTTCTTAACACCCTCCTACCCAGGCCCACCCTCCATGGTGCTCCTGGTGGTCTCTGGCTGGAGGGACGGACAACATGCAGATGCCGTGTTCTCTCTGCCCCCATGCCCACACCCCAGGAGAGCCACATGTTAAAGGGCCCAGGAGACCAACAGGCTGGGCATCGCGAGACCCGTGGAGCACACCAAGCAGCAAACAGCACACTAGACAGGGTCTCTCGACAATACTGTAAAAACAGAAAACGCAGAGGAGCCAAAAGTATCATTAAGAGTTCAGGAAGTTTAATAACTTCAATTAAACTTAAAACAGTTTACAATGCTTACACTACATGTTCAAAAAAATAGTGACAAGAAATAGAGCTGATAACAGACAAAAGATCATTTCTAATAAAAGTTATTCAGCTATTTCTTTTTGAACAGAAATGTCTTCACTTCCAGATGTCCCTCTACCTACTGAAATGACCAAGTAGACCCTCTTCCTGTAAAAAAATAGAAGCAACGCAAAGCTAATATTTGGCCTTCACAAATTTTAGGTCCAGAAAGTGCTTTCACTTTTCAAAGTAAGGATAAAGGTTTCACGTAAAACACTAGCAAGCCCAGTATATACATAATCCTTTCAGTTCCTGAATCCTGGCAGTAGGGAAAGATTCTATGTCCTCAGAGTAACTAGATTTCAAGCACCTGAGACCCCAAGTCCAGGGAAGTGAAATTCTACTAATGCCTGACGGCCCCGTCATTGGCACATTTCCCAAGTGAAGCAGGATCTGGATGCACACTCCAAGCTGCCTGGACAACCTCCCTCCCCCCCATCACCCAACCTTCCCCTCTGAGGTCAAGAGTGCCTGCAGGGCGAGGCATGGCGCTCCCTCCCTCGCATGCATCTGGACGTAGGGGTGAGGGCACCCAAGCTCAGGGCCTCTTACTGAACAGGACGCGCAAGACACAGCTTCTGCTAAAACTTCTTGAGTTTAATGCTATTGATGACACTTTGCTGTGAGTGTGTGACGCTTGTTCAATATAAAAGGTAACAAAGCAGTGAGGTAAATGACTTTCTGAACATCTGTCAGGAGTACCTTCCAGAGGCTGGATGCACGGTGGCTCTGTCTGCAGACTGGCCGTGCAGCAGGTGCCGTGGGTCACTCATGCCAGCGTTCACCACCTGTGCCGGCTCGTCCTGGGCACATGGAATCCTGCCAGGTCCCATGGTCAGTATGCTGAAGCCAGCGTCAGCTGGATTAAGTCCCAGGTTTTGGAGCTAAACAGAAAAGAAGCATTTGATTAAAGTAAGTTTTTCCTCTCTGAAACAGATCAGATCTAGACCAGATAAGGGATCACAGCAAGTGACTACTGGAGGCCAATGCGAACATGCGTCTCTATGCCTTTAACAGGTACAGCCAGCACAGCAGCAACAGGCTTCCAGGAGCCCGCAACCCTGAGGGGCTGAACACACGGGAACCCACAGGAGTAAGGATGACAGCAGTAGGGAGGAGCCCGGTCATGACCATGGCGAGCCGGAGGGAAGGAGGCCTTGGGGACGGGCCCAGAAACTGGCTTCCCCAAAGGAAGCAATAACAAAGACCCTCCCAAGAGCTTTTGCTTAAAGCATTCCCCTGCATGTCACAATGTCTAAATCTACTTCCTTGGGGCTTCCCTGGTGGTGCAGTGGTTAAGAATCCGCCTGCCAATGCAGGTGACATGGTTCAAGTCCAGGTCTGGGATGATCCCACATGCGTCAGAGCAACTAAGCCTGTGCGCCACAACTACTGAGCCTGCGCTCTAGAGCCTGCGAGCCACAACTACTGAAGCCCAGGCGCCTAGAGCCTGTGTTCTGCAACAAGAGAAGCCACCACAATGAGAAGCCCGTGCACCGCAAGGAAGAGTATCCCCCGCTCAACGCAACTAGAGAAAGCCCGCACGCAGCAACAAAGACCCAACGCAGCCAAAAATAATAAAATAAATAAATTAAAAAATACATATATTAAAAAAATTAGTGATTTGAGTCCAGTTCCTCACGTAAGAGCTTATACACACATTCGTGGCAGTGGGAAAAGTCCAGTACCTCACAAACATAAGATGGTGTCTTAACATCTGGGAACCATGGACGCAAAAATTAGCCAGAGACCATTAGAACCAGAACAAATGAAGACGGTGGTTCTAGCCGGGTGGGATCCTGCAGTCTCTGGAGACAGGCAGGGACAACTTTAACTCCAACGACTCGAGAACCCTGAGGGCTGGGGCCCGGGATGCTAAACACAGCACAACCCCACACAGAGTACCAGATACCCCTGAGTTTTACTCCACGTGCAAAAAGAGTCCCGAGATGCGGTTTTCCATTAGTCAGTAGAAATAACCAAGGACTCTGATTCCCAGAATAATCAGTCTGGTAGGTAACCAAGCTACACATTTAAACAGCCCGTATCAGAGTTAATAAAAGTAGACAAGGGACCTCCCCAGCAGTCCAGTGGTTGGGACTCTGCCTTCCAATGCAGGGGGCACAGGTTCGATCTCTGGTCGGGGAACTTAAATCCCACATGCTGTGTGGTGCAGCCAAAAATTAAAAAAAAAAAAAAAAAAAAAAGGCACTCTCACAATCCTTTCGGTTCTCTAGACCTGCGATGAAACGAACCCAAATTCGAATCTGACGCTGAGGAAAACATAAAAGCAACTGCGCATCTGAATGTCCTGTGGCTGCTCTACTGAAGGGACCGCAGTCTGGCCGGCAGGGCCGCAGCTGTGCTCACACAAGTCGCTGGTGACAACACTAGCTTCTCGTGTCAAAGAGCCAGACGCCCCACAGGGTCAACACCTGGGCTGTCACCTCTGGGCCTGTTCCTTCTGCGTCTGTCTCCTCCCCAGGCTCACTCACTGCCGATCCCAGGGCCCAGAACACGGATGTTATATAATTAATTGGTAGAGAGGTTACTTGTTCTAGGCAGTCAAGAAAATATGCAGTTTAAGAAAATATATTTCAAACTTATTAGCAAGCCTTTTCCTATGTTAGAGGAAGCTCTGTAAATGAGGGCCTATGAAAAAATGGTGATACTAAGGTCTTTTCTGGAACTTACCTAAATTTTAGGACTAGGTTAGTTCAGGATAGTTTAAAAGTTACATTTTTAGTGCATTACAGACTTCTCTCAAATTACACCACAGTAAGTTTTCTCTATTTTAACACCAATGCATAAGACCCTATATTTATCCCTGTTAAATGTCATCTACTTGGATCCCAGGCTGTCAAGATCTGCTTGGATTCTAATTTTGCCCCTGAACTTCGCCATCCCAGCTCCGTGGCGCCATTCCTCAGCCAGCCCAGGGGGATGGTCACCTCCCCTGCACAGAGGGTGCAGCGGGCCTCCAGCAAGAGAGGTGGCAGAAGAAAATGAACAGGCTAAAAGCAGAGAAGGAGGTGAAGCAGCAAGGGAAAGAAATATCAGGACGAGCAGGGAGGCGAGGACACATTTCCAGGACGGGGTGACAGGGAGCCAACAACTACCATCCCAGGGGATGTTAGTAAGCAATTCTGTCAAATACATGCTGGGATCTGTATGTGATTTTTCCCCCCCTTGGCCACACCGTGCGGCATGTGGGATCTTAGTTCCCCAACCAGGGATCGAATCCACGCTCCTGGAATTGGAAGTGCAGAGTCTTGACCACTGGACCGCCAGGGAAGTCCCAGTACAATATGTGATTTCAAAAGAAATCTTCAAACCGTGTTAAGTTACAAAAGCAAAGGCCAGGAGAATATTTTTACTGTAATTCTTTTAATCATTTTTTTGAAAATATAATGCTTTCCTTAACCGTTTCTGATGGGGAGAGAGACCCCCCTG
The DNA here is from genome assembly GCF_949987515.2 of Delphinus delphis. Classification (NCBI taxonomy): domain Eukaryota; kingdom Metazoa; phylum Chordata; class Mammalia; order Artiodactyla; family Delphinidae; genus Delphinus; species Delphinus delphis. Next base: position 26,508,866 of record NC_082695.1, read on the forward strand.
GTTGCACAGTTTCCATTCATACTTTTTATTTGGGACAATTCTTCCATGCACACATATTACTTTAAAGTCTGTTCCAAATACTTCTGCCCCAGCTACAGGACGCTGAGGAGCCTGGGGAAGCTTGGCTAAGATCACGTGGGACATGACACCTCCACCGACCCAACAAAACTCAAAGAGCACTGGGAAGCATGTGCGGTTTGGGGATCTTGAACATTTAAAATTGTTTTTCCAAAGATGCCCGACTCTAATCCATCTGATACTTGGTCACTCACCTGCCACACACTCACTTTGTAAACAAGAAAGTCAGACGCAAATGATCAGCCCAGCGTCTACCTCCAGTATAAGGACAATCAGTCCGCCAACAGGTAAAATTTAACAGCTTACACAAGACCTTACAAAAAGCTTCATATAAACGTAGAACAACAATTCTAGGACACAGTAAGCCCACTGTTGTGCGTCTTAGAATCTGAAAAGTGGCAGAAATAGAGACACAGATGGAGAGAACAAACGTATGGACACCAAGGGGGGAAAGTGCGGGGTGGGGTGGGGTGGTGGGATGAATTGGGAGACTGGGATTGACATATATACACTGGTATGTATAAAATAACTAATAAGAACCTGCTGTATAATAAATAAATAAATAAAAGAAAAAGAAAAAGAATCTGAAAAGCGAGGCAGCAACATAAACCAAGCGTGTTCTGGGCAGACATGTCCTCCCCAGAGCCCTGCCAGCACACTTGGATGCTCAACGTCTTCAGTTCAAGCTCAGACCCCATGTGAAAAAGGCTTCGAACATCAACCTCTCTAACTATGAATAATGACTAACCTCTAGAAGACTGGTTCTCAGCTTCCTCTGGAGGCAACGCCACAGCGCAGAGACTCGGATTTCCACCCGAGGTGGCCCCGCCGGGTGCTGTGAAGTCCCAGCCGCGCCCAGAGGCGCTAATCAAGACCAGAGACTGTCGGGCTCCTGAAACTTACACGGGTTCCCTTGGTCAAGTCCGCGTCTGTTAAGAGCATCACCTCTGAGCTCCAATATCAGACCCTGAGGGACCAGTCTGTATGCCTCTGTGGGGGATCTGTGCCACGTTTCAAAACTCACACACCAGCAGCTGCTTCCTGACTCAGCCGGGAGAGAATTCTTGGAGCTCTGAACAGAAATTTTCTGCCACTGAACGGTCCAGCCAGTCTTCTTGTGAATCAAGGCATACCCAGTTCTTAGCCCTTCAGTTTTTTTGCCGTTCTCGGATATCACAAACAGCAACCGCCTTCAAACTCAGGTATCTGATTTTGTTTTAAGTTCAGATAGTACTTACGAGAAATGTTTCTGCAGCACCAGTCCGCCCCTCCAAACTAGGGTGACAGGATAAATAAAGCAAAATAACTCGCCACTGTCTGAAACCCAAGTGGAGGGAACACCTTATTAGGATGCAAGAGACGTAACACGTGTGGCCTCTGCCCACTGCGCTCTGGAGAAGCTGACCATAGAGTAACGGTTCCTGCACATGTATTTGTTTCCCCACCGACCGTTATAAAAGTATTGTTTTTCCTCTGGGGAAAATCATGTGGAACAAACTAAATTTAAAAACAGAAAAAAAATATTGTTACAATTTTATCACCTGTAAAGTATCTAGAATTATTTTTCTATAGGTGACACAGAAACCAAGATCTAGAGGAAACACAGTTTAAACGAATAGAACTGATATTTTATAGTCACAAGTCTACATCCTCCACTTCCTAATATTGTACAACTGGAGAACCAATGTCCACTCTCTTAAAGGATTTTTGGTCTGGGGAACGATCAGGTGGGCCCGGGGGAGCAAGCTGGGGGCCCGGAAAAGCCCACGAACCGCGTCACCAGACAGTCCTCGTGATACCTGATCGGTCACCGACTATCCAAACATCTTATTAGGAAATCGCTTTCACTCCTTCACGGATCTGAGGGCCTGCTTGGCCCCGGGCAGTGGGTTCCTATGCTCGCAGGCCCGAGGGAGAGCAGCGACCACACTACGGGATGGGGCGTCCTCAGGGAAGCCCCCAGAGCACGGGCGCGGAGAGGGGGCCCCTCATCCTGAAGGTCAGGGCTGGCCTGGGGCGGGGGCGTCGTCTGAGCAGAAACCAGAGGCTAAGCAGCTGGTGGCTGGGAAAGAGGGGGCGAGGGGCGAGCGTGTTTTGCAAAGAGGCAGCAGCACGTGCCGAGGCTCACGGGCCAGCGTGGGGGCTGCAGAGAAGGTGCTGGAGGACATGTGGGGGGGCGGCGAGAGGGTCTTCCCGGGGCCCCGCATCCTCACCCCGGGGCGACGGGGCCGCTCACCAAGGGACTTGAAGCGGACGGCTGTCCTCTGGGAAAACGCCTCTGCCCGGGTGCTGGGCAGGGACCCGGGGCAAGGCCGGAGAACGAAACCCAGGGACAGAGTCGGCGCCGCCCCCACCCAGGGAGGAGCGCGAAGCCCGGGAAGGACACTCGGGCCCGAGGGCCGAGCAGCCCCCGCTGTCCGCGCACCGGGAGGCGACATGTGGTCGGACCTTCGTCCTCCGCCCGCGTCCAAGTCTGAGTCCCGGGGGTTTTCTAGCCCGCGAACGCCGGGCGGCCCGCACGCGCGGCACGCGCGGCACCCGCGCCCCCACCGCACCGGGCTGGGGTCTGGGGTCGGCGGTGCTCTCTGGGACCCTCAGGCGGCTGGGACGCGGCCGAAGGACCGAGCGCGACCCATCCCCGCGCAGCTCCCGGATCTCACCTGGAAGGTCCTGAGAGAAGCGTACAAGCCGGCGGACAGGGAGGGGCGGAGCCCCCACCGGAGACGCGCATGCGTACTAATTGGGGCGCGCATGCGCACTGATTGGAGCTCGCCGCGACGACTCTTCCCGCGCTCCCTCCGCCCGCGCTCCCTCCGCCGGCCGCCCGGGGTGGGGGCGGGGGGTCTGCGAAAAATAATCCCGGGTGTGGCTGCCGGTCCTCTCAGTCCCCCGAGCAGGAACGAGTCTGCGCTGCCCCGCCGGTGCCCAGGGAAGGTGAAGGGGTCCCGGGTTGACCCCCGGCAGGTGTGCGCGGGAAGGTGAAGGGGTCTCGGGCCGACTCCTGGCCGTGCCCAGGTCAGGTGCGCGCGGACAGACTAGGCACGGGCTGCACTCAGCAAGTTCCACGAGTGACGGGGTTCCATGCGGGAGAAGCCCAGTTCCGGCGCCCTTCCCTTGAGCCCTCCATGTGCAGAGAAAGGGCAGAGGGGGAAGGTCTGGACAGTTGAGTTCAGGGGCATTTTTAAAATTCAAGCACAGATGGGCCAAAAACACCAAGAAAGGAGTCTCGGAATTACGTGTGATGTGTTTACATGCAAGGCGCTCCTAAACATCTTTCCTGGCTTTGCATGTAAACATTTCTGGACACTGTTGGGTCAGAACATCGGTGCGGAGAGCTGAGAGGTCGCAAAGCAGCAGGTGGGCCACCGAAGGCGCGACGGTCACCTGGGTGGCCGGTGGCTGCACATCTGTAGTGGCAGGTCCGGCACGGAAAGCACACCTGGTTCGCCCAGCGGTCATTGTTTCCCGAGGCACCTTTTGAAGGTGTTTTGCACACAGGTGGCTCGGCTGCATACAAGATGTTCGTCAGGGAAGGGGAGGCCTGAGCTGTCTGCGTTCCCACGCTCGGGGTAACCGATCTCCTCTGCGCTCCGCCTTGCTCCCCGGTAATTTTAAGAAATGAATAGGACACCGTGAATAACACAGTGATGGTGCAATTATTTGCACAACAGCTTCACAATCTAGCAGCCAAAAATATGTTAAAGAAGAAAACAGACTATTCACTTTCAAATTAAATCTCTTTCCAGTGTTAGCCGAGACCTCTGCAGACTGCAGGTTCCACGTCTGCAGCCTCATCAGCTAACAATATGGACTCTGACTGTGGGAAGTACTACATTTCCCAAATCTCTCTATTTTGGCAGTAATGCCTATGATCCCAAGCACCCTTCACCCCGAACACTATATAAAGTCTTTAGTATTTGTAGTATTTCATTCCCTAAATCCCCACCCTTCCCCCCACCCCACCCCTCCTCCCACCCCCAGGGCTTTTGGAGATCAAAACTAAAAATGTACAACCTAGAAGAAAGGAATTTTAGGAAAATTGTAGTTAAGCAAAATGACAGGATTGTTAATAAGTCAGGACCTCGCCCAGTGTCTTTCCGTGTAAAGGAACTAAACGTCTGATTTGAAAAGGATTCTAATAACCTCACTGCTGGTAACTTGCCAAGTAATCCTGAAAAAAATCTTTAAATCCTTTGTGATGATTTCCCATCTTCCCAATAGAAATGATGAGCTCCCACAACTCAATAAGATCAACAACCAAATAGAAAAATGGGCAAAAACATGAAAAAATAATGCATAGAAAAGAAATACGACTGATTCTTAAACATGAAAAATAAGAACCTAACTTCACTCATAAGCAAAAGGCAAATTGTAGCTATCCTACAGTTATTCTTGCAGACCTCCATCCTACAAATAAAACTCTAAGGAAAATAAGCTCGTGTTAAAAAATAATAATAAAATTTAAAAAAAACACTCAAGGAAACAAGTCACCACAAGAAAGAACAAGGAAAACCAAGAGACAGATACTGTCACAGAGGGTGAGAAAATGAACTCATCACAGACTTTAAATTACTATATTTAATGTATTTAAAGAGCTAAATGGCAAACTTAAAAATACACGTGGGAAAAAAACTGTAAAGAATGACCAAGCAGATTTGAAAAAGAACCAAATAGACATTCTAGAAATGCAAAATGTAACAGTATAGTAAAGCCTTGGCGTAACATTCTAAGTGGGTCCAAAATATCTAATCATGTTGTTGTCAGTGAATAAAATGAGACTAGAGGAGGGAAGGTTGGGAATTCTGTCCGTCAGAATCCAGCCCGGTGACAGAAACCACACCAGCTGCTTGAACAGAGGGAACAGAATGTAAACAAGAGGTAAGGGAGAGCTGGAAGGGTAGGACCAGAACCCAGGTGGTGGTGGAGGGGCAGGTGTAGGAAGGGCCATGCCTCCAGAGCTCGGGGTGAATGGGAAGAACCTGGAAACATTGCATCTTTGAAGAAGGGTCTGCAGAGCTGGAACTCAGCCCCTGGGGGGAGGAGGTGGACGGCTGGGGCCAGAGTTTCCAATCCTAGAGGAGGGGTCCCCAGAGGCTGGGATACAGACCTCGGAGGAGGAGGTGCGTTGAGGCTGGTTCTGCAAGTCTTGGAGAAACTGCAGCCTGGCTTCAGCCTCTTGGGCGGGAAGACTGCTCTGCCTGGTGAAGAGGTGGGGCTGGGGCGATGCCTCTGGGATCAGAGCCCGCAGGCGCCTTCCAGCGCCCCTAGGCGGAGGCCGACTGTACATCTGCCAGCGGGTTTCAGAGCCTCAGCCCCAGCACCACATGGCCGTTTATGGAAGGGGGAAGGAAGGGAGAGCTGAAAAACAGAAGACGATAACGGGCACAGAAAACGTGTCATATCCAAATCCAAGTTCTCGCGGGCTTTCCAATACGTGAAATTAAACCGTCCCTGGAGAACTTCCGTTTCCGGAAAGCAGCAGAGAACCAACAAGGCGGTGACTGACAACTGGGCCAACATCCAGGAAACAGAGGAAGTGAGCAAGGTTATCCGGGTATCAGGGATGCTTCTCCTGAGGGGCGTTAGCCAGTTCCAGAGCAGGGCCAAGAGGGAAGCAGCACCTTTAACACCCTCGCAGCCCTGGGAGGACAAGGTTTGGAGTCTGGGAACCACCACGGAGGTACCCTCATGTGGTATTTTGGACCCCAGGTTGTTTGGGACTCCGTTCAAATAATGTCAGTCCTTGCCAGCGGCAAATATAGGTTCTCTCGGGAGAGAGAGTACCTCATGATAGAGTTCAAATTATTTCTACAGTTGTTCATGTGCAGTGATCAGCATTCAGTCAGGAATAAGCAGATGTCCAAGGAGAGAAGATAAATGACTGTAAACGAAGAGTAACAAACAGACCTGCAGCGGGTCCAGATAACAGACTTGTTACAAAGACTTAAAGGGCTATGCTTTATATGGTAAGAGGATGAAAGACAGGATTGAGAACCTTATCACTGACCTGCAAACTATGAAAGAAGAACCAACTGGACGTTCTAGAACTGAAAAATGTAACTGAAACTGAAAATTCAATGGATAGTGTTGTTGGTAGGTTACACACAGCTGAAAAGAGAAAAGTAATGAAGGTGGAGTTAGGTCAGAAGAATATACCCAAACTGAAGCACAGAGAGAAGAGGGTAGAAGATACATAATACAGTAAGACAGCCTGACCTTCATGGAATTGGGGTCCTAGAAGTGGAGAGAATAGGCAGAAGCAGTGTCTGAAGAGATAAAGGCTTGAAGTCTTCTTAAAATTGATGGAATACGTCAAGCTTCAGGTTCCAGAAGCCTTACAGATTTCATTCATAATTCATAAAAAACAAACCACACTTAGGCATATCATAGTAAAACTGCTGAAAACTTAAAAAAAAAAATCTTAAAAGCAGCCATACTGAAAAAAAAAATCACTTTCTAAGAAGCAATAATTAAACTGAGAACTGACTTCTCAAACTATAGAAGCCAGAACACAGAAGAATCATATCTTCAAAGTGGGAAAGTAAAATAACTGCTAACCTAGATTTTATATCCAGCAAAAAATTCCTTTAGGAATGAAAGGGAAATTATGACATTTGCAGACAAATGAGATCTGAGAAAATCCATTACTGGTAGACTTTAACCAAAGGAAATACTAATGGATTTTCTTTAGACAAAAATAAAATGATTTCTAATTGGAAGATCAGAGATGTAGGAAGAATAAAATTCAACAAGAAGAGTGTGTTGGTAAATCTAAATGAAAGTTGACTGTGTAACACAAAAATAACAATGCCTTCAAGGATTAAAAACATATCAGGGCTTCCCTGGTGGTGCAGTGGTTAAGAGTCCGCCTGCTGATGCAGGGGACATGGGTTCATGCCCCGGTCCGGGAAGATCCCACATGCTGCGGAGTGGCTGGGCCCGTGAGCCATGGCTGCTGAGCCTGCGCGTCCGGAGCCTCTGCTCCGCAATGGGAGAGGCCACGACAGTGAGAGGCCTGCGTACCGCAAAAAAAAAAAAAAAAAAAAAAAAAATCAGAATTAAAATATATGAAAACTATAGTGTGTAAGTCGGGGTGGAATAAATTGATTTAAGGTATTCTAATATCACAACCCAAGCATCGTCTGAGAAAAGGGTGCACAAAGGCTAGATTTGTAGTACATTGAATTATCGATCCTACGTCTTAATCCCCTGCAGCGGTTTGTTCATCCACCCTCTTGCTGTGGCTTTGTGATGAGCTAAGGGGACCCCTTCACCCCTTGGGTCCCAGCATGGCCCTGGGACTCGCTTTGGTGGACTGAGTGTTAGCATCATGATACCAGCAAAGGTTTCAAATGCCCTGCGCTGTCTGGCTTGCACTTCAGCACTTGCGCTGTGTCCGTGAGTACAAGTCCCCAGTACCCACTGCATTTCCAGCCTGAAGTTCAGATTGGAGCACGTGGAGAAGACCTGGGCCCAATCTGAAGCCTTGGCACAATATTAGCCAAGTTCATCCAAACCCCAACCAACCCACAAGTGAGTGAGGGAAAAAAAGTAAATGTGGTTATAAGCCACAGATGTTGAGGCTGTTTTATACGTAGCATTATTGTGGTAAGGAAGTTAGTACCCAGAAACAATGTACTTCCATAACAAAAAACAAATATGGGGCATTGCTTTGGGACCGGGTGGTGGGTAGTAAGAAACTGTTATATGAAAGAAAGAGAGAAAGAGAGAAAGAGAGAAAGAGAGAAAGAGAGAGAGAGAGAGAGAGAAAGAAAAGAAAAGGAAGGAAGGAAGGAAAAGAAAGAAAGAAAGAAAAACTGTTATACAACCCTGAGAAAATGTATGATTGACAAAATTACCTGTGGTAAATGTTATGGGTTGAATTGTGTCCACCCCAATTTCATGTGTTGAAGTCCTAACTTCTAGTATCTCAGAATGTGACTGTATATGAAGACAGGGTCTTTAAAGAGGTGATTAAGTTAAATTAGGTCATTAGGGTGGGGTCCTGCTCCATATAAGAGGAGGAGATTAGGACACAGACACAGAGGAAGCACCATGTGAGGACACAGCGGGGAGATGGTCATCTCCAAGCCAAGGAGAGAGGCCTCAGGAGAGAGAACCCTGCTGAGACTTTGATCTTGGAGTTCTAGCCTCCAGAGCTGTGAGAAAATAAACTCATTCTTAAACCACCCAGTCTGTGGTATCCCTAGTGGCAGCCCTAGTAAACTACAGTAAACCTACAGTAACTTGTAAGAAAGAAAATATATCTAATGAACATAAGGCATCACTGGGTGAGGAGAATGAGGCAAGTACTGAAACCATGAACTCTTGCCTCTAGCTTCACCCTGTAAGGCATGCCCTTAGAAAGGAACAGATCCATCTGCAAGCTGAATTTAGAAGCCCTGGAGAGAGTGCAAAAGTTGCAGCATTGGAAAATGAAACTATTTCCAAATCAATCAAATGTGAGCCTCTCGGGAAGATATCCATATCCAAAACTCAGCCAGCAGGACAAGGATCAGGGTAAACGGCGACTCAAGGCATAGCTGTACACACTTTGTTGGGGTGGCCTCTGGTAGAGCCTTTCGGTGGGATAAGAGCACTGCCGTACCTCAGTGTTGTTCTGTAGAAGCCTGCCCTGCTCAAAGTAAACTCAGAGGCATGTTGTGAAAAGAATTTGGGTTGTGGTTTTCGGCACGTGAAGCTGATTCATGTCTGTGGCACAGGAATCCAGAAGGGAAACCCACCGCTGTGGTCTGAATGCCTGTGTCCCCCCAAAGTTCATCAACACGATGGTGTGGGAGGTGGGGCTTTTGGGAGGTCATGAGGTCATAAGGGTGGAGCCTGGGTGAAAGGTGTTAGTGCCCTAATAAAAGAGGCCTCAGAAGGCTCCCTTATCCCTTCTACCCTGTGAGGACACAGCCAGAGTTTGGCAGTCTACAGCCCGAGAGAGAGCCTTCACCAGAACCCAACAATGCTGGCACCCTGGCTTCCAGCCTCCAGAAACGTGAGAAATAAATCTCTGTGGTTTATAAGCCACCCAGTCTGTGGGCATTTTGTTATAGCCTCCCAAACAGTCTAAGACACCCAGAAAGTTTTTGAGAGAGTGGTGTTGGCAAAAGCATCACCCAGACTAGACTAAAAGGCAATGATTCTGTTTGAGATGAAACAGATGACTGGGCCCTGAGCTCTCTGCTGGCTGAGGGTACAGAGAGAGCTGACCAAACACTGCAAGGGCATGTTCCTTCATGTGTCTTCAGAAGCGGCAAAGGAGAATGATGGAAGGGAATGTCCTCCTGGAGCAGATGAATAAATTGTAGTTTGATCACACAACAGAATGCTGTAAACAATGCAAGTAAATGATCTAAAACTCTACACCATATTATGGAGGAATGTTGAATAAAAGAAATCAGACCTAAAAGAGTACATATTGTAGGACGCCACACAAAATAGGCAAAACTAATTTATGTGTAAAAGGATAGGGTGGCACATGTGCTTAGTGGGTTTTGTGACTGGGAATGAGAAGAGGGGGCTTTAGGGATGTTGTTACTGTTCTGTTTCTTTTTTTTTTTTCTGCGGTACGAGGGTCTCTCACTGCCGTGGCCTCTCCCGTTGTGGAGCACAGGCTCCGGACGCGCAGGCTCAGCGGCCATGGCTCATGGGCCCAGCCGCTCCGCGGCACGTGGGATCCTCCCGGACCGGGGGACGAACTCATGTCCCCTGCATCGGCAGGCAGACTCCCAACCACTGCGCCACCAGAAAAGCCCTACTGTTCTGTTTCTTGATCTGAGTGTTGATTATATTAGTAAGTTTGGTTCGTGAATTGTCACTGAGTTATTCAGTTGTATTATTTGTGGTTTTGTAACAGATTTCCCCAAAACTAAGCACCTGAAAATAACAAGTATGGATTAACGGACAGTTCTGAGAGTCAGGAGCCTGGGATCTGTCATGAGGTTGCAGTTAAACTGCCAGCAGGGCCTGAGTCATCTGGAGGCTCAACAGGACCCTCGAATTCGCTTCCAGGTTCACTTGTGTGGGGTCTGCAGCCTGTTCCTCCATGGCTGTTGGCTGAAAGCCTGCTTCTCTGCATGGGCCCCTCCATGTAGTGCCCAGTGTCCCTGCCACATGGCAGCCATCTTTCCCCAGAGCGAGTGATGAAAGGAGATGGAGATGAAGAGGAAGGAGAAAGGCCCAGTGTCTTTCATAACCGGGTGTCAGAGGGACGGGTTACTTCTGCCTTATTATATTCACAGAAAGTGAGTTACTAAGAAGGGCTGGGAGGGACTTCCCTGGTGGTCCAGTGGTAAAGAATCTGCCTTCCAATGCAGGGGACGTGGGTTCAATCCATGGTCAGGGAACTAAGATCCCACATACTGCGGGGCATCTAAGCCTGCGTGCCACAACTACTGAGCCCACGTGCCTCAATGAGAGTGCCCTTGTGCCACAAACTACAGAGCCCACATGCCCTGGAGCACCACAACTACAGAGAGAAAACCCACTTGCCACAACTAGAGAGAAGCCTGTGTGCCGCAACGAAGACCTGACGCAGCCAAAAAAATAAAATAAATAAATATTTAAAAAATATATACATTAAAAAAAAAAAAGGAAAGAAAAAGAAGGGCTGGGAAGTTGAGGTCCAGTTCTTGAAAGGAGGAGCTATATCAGTCAGCTCGGGCTGCCATAGCAAAATACCACAGACTGGGTGGGTGGCTGAAACAACAGATATTTATTTCTTACAGTTCTGGAGGCTGGAAGTCCAGGATCAAGGTTCCAGCTGACTGGGTTCTTGGTGAAAACCCTCTTCTACTGCTCACAGATGGCTGTCCTGCTATGTCTTCACATGGCAGACAGAGCGAGAGAGGGAGTGCTGTCTGGTCTCTGCTTACAAGGGCACCAAGCTCATCATGAGGACCTCACCCTCATGACCTCATCTAAATCTAATCACCTTCCAAGGGTTCCCATGGCCCAATATGGAATTGTTTCACGTGGTCATGGAGTCTGGGAAGTCCCAAGAGCTTTAGTCTGAAGATCTGATGGGGTAAGTTCCAGTTGGGCCCTAAGGCACGAGGAGACTGATGTCCCAGCTTAAGACTGTCAGGCAGAGAGAGTAAATTCTTTCTTGTTCAGTTTTTTGTTTTATTCAGGCTTTTAGTTGATAGGATGAGGCCCTCCCACACTGTGGAGGGCAATTTGCTTTGGCCCACCAATTCAAATGGTAACCCCATTTAGAAACACCCTGCAGACACACCCAAAATAATGTTTAATCAGATACCTGGGTGCCTTGTGACCCAGTCAAACTGATGCATAAAATTAACCATCACAAGTAAAAAGGAATTTGTGGACATATTTTAAAAACCACTATAACATGTTCATATGTACCTTTATATATATAAATTTAAAATTTGTTGAGCAAACTAGAAATCAATAATGGAAAGATAACGGACATCGCCAAACACTTGGGAAATAACATATTTCTAAATAATCAATGGGGGAAAGACAAAGGCTCAAGGGAAATTTAAAAAATATATTGAACTGAACAAAAATGAAAACATTAAAAAAATTTGTGGTTTGCAGCCAAAGCAGTGTTGAGAGGAAAACTTATAGCAGTAAATACTTACATTAGAAAAGAGGGAGTGATGTCAGCAACATGGCTAAATATGACAACACTCATTTGTGTGCCCCCCCAACAATAACAATTTGGCACCCATCCATCCATGCCCAAATGATACTTTGTGGGAACTGTAGAACCCTGCATCATATACCAATGGACGCAGGAGGAGTCTTGCACAGCAGTGCACCAGGTAATAGGCAAAAGACCTTGGTTCTGGCTGTGGACCCTTCAGTGGCCTGAGAACTGGCTCTAGCCCCTCTCATCCAGGAGCCCCTGGAGAACACTGTCTTACACAATCACTCACAGATGAGAGAGTCTTCGTGGAAGTCTGGATTTCCAGCAGAGTAGCTCTAGCACAGCACTGGAGAAAAAAAAAAAAGAGTTTGGATGCATTGGAGAGGGTAAGAGGACAGCTCAACTTACCCACATCACTGCTTCCCCAAGGTGGCACAGCTTAGGGCCAAGAGAGATCTTCCCTGCCCATGATTTCTCCTGCAGGGAAAAGTGAGAGTGTAGAGGGACTGCCTGGCTTCCCCAACTGTGCAGATGCTGCCAAAGAGGCCTGTTTCTCCCCCACCGCCTCCAGAGTACTGAATCATGGCCTGTGTGACTGGGGAGCTGGGAAGAGGCTGGGGGAGCAGCAGATAGGACTCTTTGAGGGCACTGAAAGTATGTGAACTTTATTAACCATATCACAGACTCCATCAAGAAGCTGCCTATGAGCTGCTAGGTATGCCTCACCCACAAATTCTCCCAACTGGTTCATGGCACCCCCAGCACTCTGCATGCCTCATCTACACCCCCATCCTGTGGCTGGCTCCCTGTGTGTGCTCCCAATGACAATGGCAAGAGAGAGCTTTGGCAGACAACTACTGGGCATGCACAGAAAGCCAGCCCAAATCTGCAGGCCAGAGAGAGACATAAACGTGAGTTTTACTGCCACACTTGGGAAAGAAAAAGGGAGGCTATCAGCACCCAGCCTGGTGTGTCGCTGGATTGAGAGAAGGTGTACAAGCTTAAGAATTCTGCCACAAGAGGGAGCAAAGAGTGTGGAGCAGATGTATCCATAGAAGGTCTGAGAAAGCCTCAGAATCACTAGCAGGGCTGATAAAAGGTATTTTTCTCCTGAAGGGAGCTAGTAAAGATTGGAAGAGGTGACTGCTACTTCAAATGCAAAGACATCAGTGCAAAAACTTCAAGAAACATGAAGAATCAAGGAAACATGACACCCCAATGGATCATAATAATCTACCAGTAACCAATCCCAAAATATGGAGATCTGAGGTTTACCCAATAAAGAATTCAAAATAGCTGTTTTAAGGAAGTTCAGTGAGCTATGAGAAAACACAAAGACAATTCAATGAAACCAGGAAAACAATACACAAACAAAATGACAAGGTAGCAAAGAGAAAGAAGTCATAAAAGTGACCAAACAGAAACTCTGGAGCTGAAGAATTCAGTTATTGAAATGAAAAATGAAACAGAGAGCACCAACAGCAGCATGGATCAAGCAGAAGAAACAATCTGTGGATTAGAAGACAGGAACTTTGAAAGTATCCAGTCAGAGGAGAACAAAGAAAAAAGAATGAAAAGAGTGAAGGAAGCCTACCTGATATATGGGATAGCATCAAGAGCAACAATATGTGAATTATTGGAGTCCCAGAAGGAGAAGAAAAGCATAAGGGGGTAGAAAGTTTACTTAAAGAAATAATGGCTGAGACTGACCCAAATCTGGGGAGAGATTTAGATATGCTAGTTAATGAAGGTCATAGGTCACCAAACAAATTCAGTGATATATTCTCCAAAACACATTATAATTAAACTATCAAAAATCAAAGATAAAGAGAATCTTAAAAGCAGCAAGCAAAAAGAAGCTTGTAACTTACAAGGGAACCCCCATAAGGCTATCAGTGGATTTCTCAGCAGAAACCTAACAGGCCAAAAGAAAGTGGGATAATATATTCCCTGATATATTCAAGTGCTGAAAGGGGAAAAAAAGGCCAACCAAGAATTCTATATCTGGCAAAGTTGTCCTTTAGATATGATGGAAAGATGAAGATGTTGGGACTTCCCTGGTGGTGCAGTGGCTAAGGATCCACCTGCCAACGGAGGGGACACAGGTTCAAGCCCTGGTCTGGGAAGATCCCACATGCCACGGAGCAACTAAGCCCGTGTGCCACAACTACTGAGCCTGTGCTCTAGAGCCCACGAGCCACAACTACTGAGCCCACATGCCACAACTACTGAAGCCCGCATGCCTAGAGCCTATGCTCTGCAACAAGAGAAGCCACCACAATGAGAAGCCTGCCTGCCACAACGAAGAGTAGCCCCTGTTCACCGCAACTAGAGAAAGCCCACGCGCAGCGATGAAGACCCAACGCAGCCAAAAATAAATAAATAAAATAAATAAATTAAAAAAAAAAGAAAGATAAAGATGTTCCTAGACAAACAAAAGCTGAGGGAGTTCATCACCACTAGACCTGCCTTACAAGAAATGATGAAAGGAGTTCTTCAAGCTGAAATTAAAGGATACTGATTAGCAACATGAAAACATTTGAAACTGTACAGCACACTGGTAAAGTATACAGTCAAATTCGGAATACTCTAATACTGTAATACAAATTCGGAATACTCTAATACTGTAATACTCTAATACTGTAATACAGTCAAATTCGGAATAACTTGTGTGTTAACCAGTTAACTCTAGTATAAAGGTTAAAGGACAAGAGTATTAAAATTACTATAGTTAAAATAATTAGTTAATGAGTACACTGTCTAAAAAGAAGTAAATTGTGACATCAAAAATATTAAAGGAGGGCAGTAAAAGGGTAGAGTTTTTGGATGTGATCAAAGTTCAGTTGTTATCAGCATCAAAATAGACTGTTATATCTGTTAAATGTTTTATGTAAGCCTCATGGTAACCACAACAGAAAAACCTATTGTAGATTCACACAAGATAAAGAGAGGAGAATCAATGCATATCACTAAGGAAAATTATCAATTTACAAAGAAAGGCAAGAGAGAGAGAAAGGAACAAGGGAACTACAAAAAAGGCAGAAAGCAATGAATAAGATAGCATTACCTATAATTACCTAAAAATTCCTATTACCTAGTAAGTCCTTACATATCAATAACTACTCTAAATGCAAATGGATTAGATTCTCCAATCAAAAGGCATAGAGTGGCTAGAAGGATTAAGCAAATACTAACAGATCTGCAGAGAGAAATAGACAATAAAATAATAGTAGGGGATTTAAATACCCTACTTTCAACAATGGCTAGAGCATTCAGATAGAAAAGCAATAAGGAAATGTTAGACCTGAAATATAGTTTTAAATGGACTTAGCAGACATATACAGAACATTCCATCAAATAGGAGCAGTATACACATTCTTAAGTGCACACAGAATGTTCGCCAAGATAGATCATACGACAAGTCAAAAAACAAGTCTCAGCACATTTAAGAAGATTGAAATCATACCAAGTATCTTTTCTGATCACAATGGCATAAAACTAGAAGTCAGTAGTAGGAGGAAAGTTAGAAAATTTACAAATATGTGGAAATTAAACAACACACTCCTGAACAACCAGTGGGTCAAGAGGGTTGCCAATTTCGTTGATCTTTCAGAAGGATTATACCTAAACATAATAAAGGCCACAAATGATAAGCCCATAGTCAACATCAAATTCAATGGTAAAAGGTTGAAAGCTTTTTCTCTAAGATCAGAAACAAGACAAGGGTGCCTACTTTCACCACTCCTATTCAACATAGTACTGGAAGTCCTAGCCAGAGTAATCGGGCAAGAAAAAGAAAGAAAAGGCCTCCAAATTGGAAAGGAATAAGTAAAATTGTCTTTGTTTGCAGATGATATGATCTTATGTATAGAGTCCTAAAGACTCCACCAAAAACTGTTAGAACTAATCAACAAATTTAGTAAAGTTGCAGGATACAAAATCAACATACAGAAATCAGTTGCCTTTCTATACACTAACAATGAAATATCTGAAAAACAAAATAAAACCATCCCATTCATAATAGCATCAAAAACAATAAAGTACTTAGGAATAAATCTAGTCAAGGTGGTGAAGGATCTGTACATTGAAAACTATAAGGCTTCGATTAAAGAAACTGAGGGCACAAATAAATCGAAAGGTATTTGTGTTTATTAATCGGAATATAGATATTGTTAAAATGTCCATACTACCTAAAGCCAGCTATATACTTGAAAGTTACTAAGAGAGTAGATCATAAATGTTCTTACCACAAAAAAGAAATGGTAATTATGTAAGGTGATAGAGGTGTTAACTAACCCTGCTGTGGTAATCATTTTACAATATATACATGTATCAAATCATCACACTATATAACTTAAACTTACACTGTGTTCTATGTCAATTATATCTCAATAAAGCTGGAAAAAAAGAAGAAATTCTTAGGTCAATAATCTAAGCTCCCATCTCAGGGAAAGCAAAGTAACACTAAAAAAGCAGAAGTAAGGAAACAAGGGCATAGATCAATGAAATGGAAAGTGGAAAATAGAGAAAACCAATTAAACAAAAGTTCTGAAAGATCAATAAAATTGGCAAACCTCTTGCAAGATGCACAAAGAAAAAAAGAGGCAAGCCACAAAGTACCAATATTAGAAACAAAATAGGGGATAAAATACGAGTTATCATGACAAACCCTGTAGACCTGAAAAGAATAAGAGAATAGTAGGTACAACTCCACAAAAGTAAATTTGACAACTTAGATGAAACGGGCCAATTCCTCAAAAAAATACAAACTGTAACACCAAACTAATATGAAATAATCTGAGTAGTCATAAAATGATTAAAGATGTTGGACTTGTAGTTAAAGAATTCTTGAAAAAGAGATATCTATTGCCAGATGCTTTCATGAAGAAGTTTACTAATTTTTTTAAAGAATCAACACCAATTCTATACAATCTCTTCCAGAAAACAGAAGAGGAGGGAACACTTCCAAATTTATTTTATGAAGTTAGTATTACCCTGTTATGAAAACTAGACAAGTACTACGAAACAGGATACTACAGGCATGAATATACATGTAAAAATTCTTAACAAGGTATTATCAAATGGAATTAAGTAATACATGAAAAGAACTATATACCATGACCAAGTGGGGTTTATTCCAGGCATGTAAGGCTGGTTCAGTGTTCAAATATTAACCACCAATGTAAGCCACCATACTAACTGGCTAAGTAAGAAAAATCACATCATCTTATCAGTTGAATTTATGCAGAAAAACATACGACAAAGTCCAACACCTATTCATGATAAAAAGTCTCACAAAGCTAGGAACAGAGGGCAATTTCTGCAATTCGATAAAGAACATCTCCAGAAACCTACAGCTAACATTGTACTTAACGGTGAAAGACTGAATGCTTTGCCCCTAAAATGAGGAACAAGAAATCTATCCTCCTGTTGTCAGATGGCTTTTTTTTTTTTTTTTTATATCAGGGGAAAGCGCGAACGCAGTCCCCCACTATCACAAATTTTGCAGTCGAGTTTCCCACATTTGGGGAAATCGCAGGGGTCAGCAAATCCGAAGTGCAATGGATAAGCCTTGCCCTGGGAAAACCACCTTCGTGATCATGGTATCTCCTCTGCCAGGTAAGTATGTCAGATGGCTTTTTATTCAGAGACATTGTAGAGACTCTAAAGGGCCCAGGACCGTCAGATATGCTGCTTTCAAAACAATGGCTGCTATGATTGCCTAGCAGGCCTCGTGTGAATTCTAGGCCTCAGTAACCTGTGCATGAAAAGAACCATGATATTAAATCACTAACTGGATTTTCGAATAAAGTGACTGAAGTAAAAAAAAACAAAAAACAAAATACAAAACACTCAACAAAATACTGGAAATTCCAGCCAGTGTAATAATGTAGAGGAAATAAAAGGAATACCAATCAGAAAGGAAGAAATAAAATTGTCCCTATTTTCAGATGACATGATTGTCTGTGTGGATAATCCCAAGGAATCTACAGAAAAATCCTGGAACTGATAGTGAATTTAGTAAGGTTGCAGGATATAAGATCAATATATAAAAATCAATTATATTTCTATATACCAGCAATGAACATGTGGACACTGAAATTAAAATACAACATATTTGTAATTGCTCCAAAAAAATTCTTTGGTGTAAATCTGACAATACAGGTACAGGACTTGTATGATGAAAACTACACAGTGCTGATGAAAGAAATCAAAGGTCTAAATATATGGAGAAACATATCATGTTCATAGGTTGGAAGACTAAACATAGTAAGGATATCAATTTCCCCCAAAATGGCATACAGTTTTAACACAATTACTATGAAAATCCAGGTACTTTTAAAAAGATGCACACAGGGGCTTCCCTGGTGGCGCAGTGGTTGAGAGTCCGCCTGCTGATGCAGGGGACACAGGTTCGTGCCCCGGTCCAGGAAGATCCCACATGCCGTGGAGCGGCTAGGCCCGTGAGCCATGGCCGCTGAGCCTGTGCGTCCGGAGCCCGTGCTCCGCAACGGGAGAGGCCACAACAGTGAGAGGCCCGCGTACAGCAAAAAAATAAATAAATAAATAAAAGATGCACACAAGCTTATACTACAATTTACATGGAAAGCACAGGCCCTAGAATAGCTAAAATAGTTTTGAAAAGGAAAAACAAATTTGGAAAATTACCCAATGTTAAGCCTTTCCATGTAGCTATAGTAATTAAGACAATGTGATATTGACAAAGAGACGGACACATAGATCAAAGTAACAGAGTACAGAACCCAGAAAAAGACCCACACAAATATGTCCAATAGGTTTTCAAATATTAATAGACAATTATTGTATAGCAGTTTTAGGTTTACAAAAAAAAAATTGAGTAGTTACCTCAGAACCTTTAGAACTCTCCCTCTACAGAGAGTTCCCATGTATCCCAATGCCCTTGTTTTTTTTTTAAATTTTTTTGTGGTACACGGGCCTCTCTCACTGCTGTGGCCTCTCTCACTGTGGAGCACAGGCTCCGGACGTGCAGGCTCAGCGGCCATGGCTCACGGGCCCAGCCACTCCGCAGAATGTGGGATCTTCGTGGACCAGGGCACGAACCCACGTCCCCTGCACTGGCAGGCAGACTCTCAACCACTGCGCCACCAGGGAAGCCCGCCCTTGTTTTTTAACATCTTGCCTTAGTATGGTACTTTTGTTACAATTTATGAACCAATATTAATACATCATCATTAAAGGCTAAAGTCTATAGTTTACATTAGGGTTCACTCTTCGTGTTGTACATTCAGTGAATTTTGACAAATGCATAATGTCATGTACCCACCACTATAGTTGTACAGAACAGTTTCACCACTGTAAAAATCCCCTGTGCTTCACTTATTCATCCATTCCCCTCTGTCCAAACCCCTCCCCCAGACACAGAATCTCTGGCAACCAGTGACATTTTTACTCTTTATAGTTTTGCCTTTTACGGAATGTCATTTAATTGGAATCATACAGTATGTAGCCTTTTCAAATTGGCTCAGCAATATCCATTTAAGATCTCCACATCTTTTCATGGCTGTGTAGCTCATTCTCATTTTTCTTTTTTTTTTTTTTGCGGTACGCGTGCCTCTCACTGCTGTGGCCTCTCCCATTACGGAGCACAGGCTCCGGACGCGCAGGCTCAGCGGCCATGGCTCACGGGCCTAGCCGCTCCGCAGCATGTGGGATCCTCCCGGACTGGGACACGAACCCGTGTCCCCTTCATCGGCAGGCAGACTCTCAACCACTGCGCCACCAGGGAAGCCCTCATTTATTTTTCTTGATGAACAATATTCCAACACACAGATGTACAACAGTTTGCTCATTCATCTACTGAAGGACATCTTGGTTGTTTCAGTCTTTGGCAACTATAAATAAAGCTACTAAAACATTCATGTGTAGGTTTTTGAATGAATATAAGTTTTAAACTCATTTGGGTAAATACCTAGGAGTGCAATTGTTCAATCATATGTAAGGTTATGTTTAATTTTGTTAGAAACTACCAGAACTATCTTCCAAAATGGCTGTACCATTTTGCATTCCCACCAGCAACTGAATGAGAGTTCCTATTGTTCCACATCCTCACGAGCATTTGGTGGTGTCAGATTTTTGGATTTTAGCCAATTTAATAGGTATATAGTAGTATTTCATTGTTTTTTGAATTTTAGATTCCCTATTGAAATATGATGTTGAGCATCTTTTTACATACTTATAGCCATCTGTATATCTTCTTTGGTGAGGTATCTGTACAGATCTTTGTCCATTTTTTAATTGTGTTGCTTGTCTTCCTATTGCTGAAATTTTAGAGATCTTTAAAGAGTTTGTATATATTGCATTGAAGTCCTTTATCAGATAAATAATTTGCAGATATTTTCTCTGAGACTGAGTCTTGTCTTTTCATTCTCTTAAAGCTCTCTTAGAGCAGCATTAAAAAAGTCTAGATCCTTTTTTCTTTTTTTGCATGTGGATGTCCAGTGCTTCCAGCAGCATTTGCTGAAAAGACTATTCTTTCTTCACTGAATTGCCTTTGTCAGATTACTGAAAAATTACAGGGAGTTCCCTGGTGGTCTAGTGGTTAGGACTCAGCACTTTCACTGCCGTGGCCTGGGTTCAATCCTGCAAACCGTGCAGCAGAGCATGGCCAAAAAAAAAGAAAGGAAAAAATTACACCTGCATCTACTGTATCATGCAATTGTCCTCTTGGGCATTTATCTCAGTAAAACAAAGATTTATATTTATATAAAAACTTTAATAGCAGCTTTAATTGTAATAGCCAAAAACTGGAATCAGCCTGATTGATGTCCTTCAACAGGTGAATGGTTAAATAAACTATGTAGCAAAACCATGAAATAGTATTCAGTAATAGAAAGGAACGAAGTACTGATACATAAAACAATTTGAATTCATCTTCAATAATCCTGAGTGAAAAAGGCCAATACCAATAGATTACATACAGAATGATTCCTTTTATTTTACATTCCTGAAATGAAAAATTGCAGATGTAGAGAACAGATTAGTGGTTGCTATGAGTTAAGGAGATCATGGAGTGAAAGGGAAGTGGTGTGGCTGTAAAAGAGCAACATGTCTGCACTTAACAATAGACTATATGTTCTTCTCAAGTGTATATGGAACACTTCTGGCATAAGCCATAAAACAAACCTCAGTAAATCTAAAGGATAGAAACAATACAAAGTGTGTTTTGACTACAATGGAATAAAGTTACATCCATAACAAAATAAAATTGGGAAATTCACAGGTATGTGGAAATTAAACAGCACACTCTAAAAGACCAATGAGTCAAAGAAGAAATCAAAAGAGAAATTAGAAAATAATTTGAGATGAATTAAAACCAGAACACGACATACCAAAACTCGTAGGATCCTCCTAAGGCAGTGCTTAGAGGGAAATTTTATAGCTTTAATCACATAACGTTCCATCTTAAGACACTGGAAAAAGAGGAGTAAACTAAACCTAAAGCAAGCAGAAGAAAGAAAGTAATAAAGATTAGAGCATAAATTTATGAAATAAGGAATAGGGAAACAATAGAGAAAATAAAGGAAACCAAAAGCTGGTTTTCTGTAAAGATCAACGAAATCGTTGAACATTTAGCTATATTGACCAAGAACACAAGAGAGAAAACTCAGATTGTAAGAATCAGAAATGAAAGAGGGGACACTACTAACTTTACAGAAATAAAAAGCATTATAAAGGAATATTATGAACAATTATATGCCAATTAATTGGATAACTTAGATGAACAAACTTCTAGAAAGATGAACTATTCTAACTGATTGAAGTAGAAATAGACAGTACAAATAGACCTATAAGAAACAGAAAGATAGAATTAGTAATAAAACAACCACCTACAAAAACAGCACTAGCCCATAGGGCTTTACTGCTGAATTCTACCAAACGTTAAAAAAATCATTACTAATTCTTTACAAATTCTTCAAAGAAACAGAAGAGGAGGGGATACTTCCCAACTTACTCATTCATTTTGCAACACCCTGACACCAAAACCAGAAAAGACCTCACAAATAAACTGCGAAACTATCTTATGACTATGGACACAAAAATCCTCAAAAATACAGTGACACATAAACAAATTTTATACCATTACCAGGTGGGATTTATCTTGAACCAAGGATGGTTCAATATACAAAATAAATTAATTAGCATTAGAAGGGAACTTCTTCAATCTGATGAAGGGCATCTATAAAAAAAACAGAATTAGTATAATACTTAATGATGAGAGACTGGATGCTTCCCCCCTAAGATCAGTGACAAAACAAGGATGTCCACTCTTGCCACTTCTATTCAATGTTGTACTAAGTGGAGGGTCTGGCCAGAGCAATTAGGCAAGAAAAAGAAATAAAAGGCATCTAGGTAGGAAAAGAAGTAAAACTATATTCACAGATGTCATGACCTTATATATAGAAAATCCTAAGGATCCCAGTAAAAGTTATTAACACTAATGAATGAATTTAGCAAGGTTGCAGAATACAAGAGTAATATACAGAAATCAATTGTATTTCTATACACTTGTAGTGAACAATCTGAAAGTGAAATTTTAAAAACACTTCCATTTATAATGGCATTAAAAAGAATTACATAGGGCTTCCCTGGTGGCGCAGTGGTTGAGAGTCCGCCTGCCGATGCAGGGGACACGGGTTCGTGCCCCGGTCTGGGAAGATCCCACATGCCGCGGAGCGGCTGGGCCCGTGAGCCATGGCCACTGAGCCTGCGCGTCTGGAGCCTGTGCTCCGCAACGGGAGAGGCCACAACAGTGAGAGGCCCGCGTACCGCAAAAAAAAAGAAGAAAAAAAAAAAAAGAATTACATAGAAAATTTTTATAAAAGAACCGTAAAATTTATATACCAGAAACTATAAAACATTACTGAAAGAAATTAAAGACCTAAATAAGTGGTAATCTGTTTGTATTCATCAACTGGAAGATATTTTAAGATGGCCTTCCCCAAACTGATCTACAGATTCATTGTAATCCCTATCAGAATTGCAGCTTTCTTCTTTGCAGAAATTGACAAGCTGATTCTAAAATTAACATGGAAACTCAAAAGGCTCCAGAATAGCAAAAAAATATCTTGAAATAGAACAATTAAGTTGGAGGAGTTACACTTCCTGATCTCAAAACTTACTGTAAAACAACATTAATCAAGACAGTGTGATATTGGCATAAGAAAAGACATATAGATCAATGGACTAGAACTGAGTCCAGAAACACCCCGTGTGTCTATGATCAACTGATTCTCAACATGGGTGGCAAGACCATTCAATGGGGGAAAGAACAAACTTTTCATAAATGATGGGACATTGGATAGCCTCAAACAGAATAGTGAAGTTGGATTCTTACCTCACGCCACATACAAGTATTTACTCAAAATGGATCAAAGTTCTGAATATAAGAGTTTAAACTATAAAACTCTTAGTAGAGGGCTTCCCTGGTGGCACAATGGTTGAGAATCTGCCTGCTAATGCAGGGGACACAGGTTCGAGCCCTGGTCTGGGAGGATCCCACATGCCACAGAGCAACTAGCCCGTGAGCCACAACTACTGAGCCTGCGCGTCTGGAGCCTGTGCTCCGCAACAAAGGAGGCCGTGATAGTGAGAGGCCCGCGCACCGCGATGAAGAGTGGCCCCCGCTTGCCACAACTAGAGAAAGCCCTTGCACAGAAACGAAGACGCAACACAGCAAAAATAAATAAATTAATTAAGAGTTAGGACTTCAACATATGCATTAAAAAAAAAAAACCTCTTAGTAGAAAACATAGGAGTAAATTTGCATGGTCTTGGATTTGGCGATGGTTTCTTAGATGAGACCAGAGAAGCGCAAGCAACAAAAGAAAATTGGATGGACTTCATCAAAACTGAAAACTTCTATGCTTCAAAGACACTATCAAAAAAGTAAATATACAGAATGGGAGGAAATATTTGTAAACCATATATCTGATAAGGAATTTGCATGTAGAATGTATAAAAAACTCCCACAACTCAATAATAAAGACAAATAACCCAATTTAAAAGTTAGCAAAGGATTGGAATAGACATTTCTCCAAATAAGATATTCAAATGGCCAATAAACACATTAAAAAATGCTCAACATGTTTTGTCACTAGAGAAATGCAAATCAAAACCACCCACTCAGGGGGAAGGGTAAGCTGGGACTAAGTGAGAGAGTGGCACTGACATATATACACTACCAAATGTAAAATAGTTAGCTAGTGGGAAGCAGCCGCATAGAACAGGGAGATCAGCTGGGTGCTTTGTGACCACCTAGAAGGGTGGGATAGGGAGGGGGGGGAGGGAGACGCAAGAGGGAGGGGATATGGGGATATATGTATACGTACAGCTGATTCACCTTGTTATACAGCAGAAAGTAACACAACATTGTAAAGCAATTATACTCCAATAAAGATGTTAAAAAAAAAAAGAAGAAAAAAAAAACCCCACCCATTCAGATGACTATAATGAAAAAAATCAGGCAATAAGAATTGTTGGTGAAGGAATTCCCTGGCAGTCCAGTGATTAGGACTCTACATTTCCACTGCTGGGCACCTGGCTTTGATCCCTGGCTGGGGAGCTAAGATCCCACAAGCCGTGCGGCGTGGCCAAAAAAAAAAAAAAAAAAAGAATTGTTGGTGAGAATGTGGAGAAATCAGAATCCTCATACACTGCTGGTATGAATGTAAAATGGTGCAGTCACTTGGAAGGCAGTACAGCAATTCCTCAAACAATTATAGTCACATTATTACCTACTAATTCTACTTCTACATATATATAACCATGAGAAATGAAAACATGTCCACACAACAACTTGTTCACAGATGTTTAGAGCAGCATTATGCATAATCACCAAAACTGGAAACAACCCACACGTCTATCAGTGGATGACTGGAGAAGCAAAATGAGGTATACCCATACAATTAAATATTATTTGACCATAAAAAGGAGTGAAGTACTGACATATGATTGAATCTTGTAAACATTACGCTATAGAAGAAGCCAGTCACAAAATATCACAGTCTATAATTCCATTTGTATGAAATACTGGAATAGGCAAGCCTATAGAGACAGAAAGTAGACTGGTGGTTGCTTAGGGATGGTAGGGATGGGGGTATGGAGCATGATAAAGGGCATGAGGTTTCTTTTTGAGGTGATGAAAATATTCTAATAGTAACTGGTGATGGTTGCACATATGTGTGACTATCCTAAAAACCACTGAATTGTACATTTTAAATAGGTGAGTTACATGTTATGAGAATTTTATCTCAGTAAAGCTGTTTTTTTTTTTTTAAAGGGAAACATGAGATATCCTTGTGATGAAAAATGTTATGTATCTTTAAAAACAAAACAAAAACAAAAACCTAAGAGTGGAATACCTGGGTCCTCTGATGACCGTATGTTTAACTTTGCAAGGAACTGTCAAACTATTTAAGGTGACTATACTATTGTGCCTTCCTGTTGGCAATACATGAGAGCTCCAGTTGCTCCACATCCTCAATACTCAGTATTTTATATATATTCTTAACTTTATGACATTCTAATAGGTATGTGCTGTTATATCACTGTGGTTTTAATTTGCATTTTCTAAATGACTGGTGACATTGAACATCTTTTTTTGTGCTTATTTTAATTGCCATCCATGTATCTGGTGAAGTGTCCTAAGGTTAAAAAAATAAGTTACAAAAGAACAAAAATTAGGGACTTCCCTGGTGGTCCAGCAATTAAGACTCCGTGTTCCCAATGCAGGGGGCCAGGGTTTGATTCCTGGTCAGGGAACTAGATCCTGCATGCCACAACTAAAAGATCCCACATGCCACAACAAAGATCCTGCACATGGCAACGAAGATCCCATGAGCTGCAAC
This sequence comes from Delphinus delphis, assembly GCF_949987515.2. Classification (NCBI taxonomy): domain Eukaryota; kingdom Metazoa; phylum Chordata; class Mammalia; order Artiodactyla; family Delphinidae; genus Delphinus; species Delphinus delphis. The sequence goes on from NC_082695.1 coordinate 26,534,456, forward strand.
TAAGATCCGGAGCAGCCAAATAAATAAATATTAAAAAAAAATTATATTAAAAAAAGAACAAAAATTAAATTTCACAAAAATTAAAAGCTTAAATTAACACACAAATAAAATTTAAAGATGAACTGAGAAAATATTTGCCATATATGTGAGAGAACAGGAATAATAGATTTAACATGGAAAGAGATGATGGGTTTTGCCTTATCTCCTCAGTGTACCTGCTGCAGGTATATACAACCTCCCACAGCATCAGCCTAATGTGTAAAGGGCTCTGACTCCTCTCACAGGTGATCTGGAGGCTGAAGCTGGGAGGGGCCTAAGGGGATCAGGTCAGAACTTGGAGAGAGGCAGGGAGATACAGCCCAGGAAAATACACCCAGTGCTCTGCGTGCAAACAAGTTCAGCAGGCAGAGGTAGTGGGAAGGTGTGGAGCATCAGTGGACAGGCGTAGGGAGGTCAGCAGGCATGGCATTATGGTAGGGATGAGGGCACAGTGGCACAGAGGTTGCCTGTAGGGACACAAGGGACAGCAGGAAGGGTGGGGCAAATTTTTGGCCGTTATTTATTCAAATATTTTTTCTTATCACCACCTTCTCTCTCCTTTCCTTTGAGGACTTCAGTTACCTGTGTATTAGGCTATCTGACGTTGTCCCATGACTTACTGATGCTCTTTTCTGTTCTTTCCTCCTTTGGATTGTCTGTTTTGGAGCATTTTTATTGCTCTGCCTTCAAGTTCACTTATCTTTTCTGCAATGTCTAATCTGTCATTAATCCTATTCCACACATTTTTCATCTCCATGTTACACGTTTTCATCTCTAGGAAGTTTGATTGCAACTTCCTTGTTACGGTCTTCTATGTCTCCACTTAACTTTTCTGAACATAAGGAGTAGTGTTATAATGACCGTTTTAATGTCCTTCTCTGCTAATTCTAATATCTGTATAACTTCTGGGCCAGTTTTGACTGATCAGTAAGATTGCTTATTCTCATTTTGCATTGTGTTCCTGCTTCTTTGTATGCCTGGTGTGGATGCCAGACACTGTAAACTTTACCTTGTTGGATGCTGGGTACCTCTGTATTCTTATAAATTCTCTGGAACTTTGGTTTGCAATGTAATTAATTACTTGGAAACAATTTGATCCTTTTGGGTCTTGCTTTATTTTCTGTTAGATGGATCTGGAGCAGTGCTCTAATTATTCTCCAAAACTGAGGCAAGACTTCCTGGGTAACTCTTCTATCCCAAGCCTGTGAGTTATGAGTTTTTCTAGTCCTGTTGGTAGGAAGAGGCACTATTCCCAGCCCTGGGTGACAACTAGACAATTGTCACCCTAATCCTTTCAGATGGTTCTTTGCCTGGCCTCAGTCACTTCCTCATCACACAAGCACTGATCAGTATGCAGCTGAATATGCAAAGGCACTCCCTCTGTTGAGCTCCAGGGTTCTCTCTCCATGGAGCTCTCTCCTCTCTGGGATTCTGTCCTGAAAACTCTAGCTGCCTTGGTCTTCCTGGGCTCTCAGCTTCATGTCTTCAACTCAAGTATCCTGCTGGGCTCTACCTCAGCTTCCCCTCCCTTTGCTGCAGCCTGGAAACTCTCTCTCCAGGTAGGAAGCTGGGGCAGTCACAAGGCTCATCTTCTTTGCTTTCCATCTCCCAGGGATCACTGTCCTTTGTTTTCTGATATCCAGTGCCTTGAGACCATTGTTTCATGTATTTTGACTGGTTCCTTTGGTTGTTTCAGGCAGAAGGGTCAATTTGGTCCCTGTCAATCCATCTTGGCTGGAACCAGAAGTTTCCAACCAGTCTTTCTGCTGTTTGTCTCCTCTCCTGTCCAAATAGTAGTGTATAAAAACACTTGATTGTCAAAGTTTTATTCACGGGAACATGTGCTCAGTGCCATGACTTTGCCTCTGTGATCCCAGTTGGTCCTCACAATCATGCACGTTTTCTTAACCTCACCTCCCTTTGACAGCTGAAAAGTGAGGCCCACGTTTTTCCTGGTTTGGATCCCAGGCAGGCCTGTCAGTCCCGAGGCTGCGTGCATCCTGGGGCTCCAGAGTTCTCAATGCCTGTGCAGCATCTCTGGCTCATTCCTCAGCGAAAAGCTCACACTTGTAGCCTGGCTTCTGGGTGTCCATGCCCAGACGCAGTGTGTGTGCTGGCTCTGTCGGGCATGCAGGTGTGCCTGGTTCTCATGCAGCCACGTGACTTCTGAGTGAGACAGGCAATGGGATGGCCACCTGGCAGGGAGGTGCCGAGGAGGTCCAGGACCCTGGGGAGAAGGTGCTTGGCCTTCACCAGGCTTGAGGATTCTGATTCTGGCTGTCTCTTCTCCTGTGGGTCAGCATCAGGACCACTTTCTAAGAAAATCCCAGCTTCCAGATAATTCTTCAGAAAACTCAAGTCTGTATTTATGGACTTCCTTACATGATTTCCTTGGTGCCCAGCACAATCAGAGACCCAGAGCACAGCACAGACAGAACCAAGGACCTCTCCACCTGGCTTGGGAGAAGACAGGTGCACGGTGGCCAGCCCGCTCGCCCAGCTCAGCCTGAGATGCTGCACGACCAGGAAAGTGACTCCATGCTGTGAAATGACTTTTTGCATGAAGGGGCAGGGGGAGCAGATGACATCAAAGGCGAGGGATTCACAGTGCAGGGGAGAGAGGTGGAAGTTAGAAGGAAAAGGCAGGGGAAGTCAGGACCATTTGGTATCCAATGCGTGTTCATTTATTTTACACTTACAAAAGAAATCGCCCACCCTCTGCCCCATTCCCCCCAAAAGTCTCTTTTTACAAACATTTAAAAATTAAAACTAAATGAAGATAGACAAGTTAATTTCAGTACAATTATTTTTCAATGTAACTGTCATAATTAGAGTTTAAATTTCCTACAAGTGACCAATGTCCAAGTGACTTATAGGGAAATCCTGATTATTGGCCAAAAGGAAAATTCCATATTACAAGTTAGCAAATTCTAGTACAAAAATAGTCCATGTGTTGGAATAGGCTTTCTTTTTACATAGGTCTCAGGTCAGTCTACTGACTGCATAATACGCTAACGTCTCAGGGTTCTCTCTTTCACAAATGGCTCATTCGTCATAGCTGGAGCAGCACGGCACCTACAGTAGCAGGGCCAGTGTCCATCTGGGGACCGTGCTGGAGACGGCAGGCCTGGGCTGCCTCACTGGCCCCAGGGCAGTTGGGCAGAGCTCCAGCTCTGCACCGGGGTCCTGGAGGGAGGAACGAGTTGCGGGCAGAGCTTCTCCCCCTGAGGGAGAAACAGGCCCAGGACACAGGGGAAGTGTGCCCAGGGGCTGAGCCGGTACTGGTGTAGGACAGCCCACCTCCTGCCAGTGTCTCCTCATCCTGTAGCCCAGCGAGATAAGAGGCCGACCTGTGTGTCCTCAGTGGCGAGAGTGTGGCCCTGCCCTTGCTGCGGCTGGGCAGGCTACTTGTCCCTCAAGATGTCGAGCTGTTCCTGACACTCGGTGAAGAGGCGCTGGAAGCGGAGGTTCTGCCCGATGACTGGCAGCAGCTCCTTCAGCAGGTCCCTCTTCCGCAGACCCTGCGGATACAGGAGTGACAGCTGAGTGCAACTGACAGTGAGGAGAGCTAGACTGTGGGGGTTTCCCTGACCCAACAAAGACCCTTGTGCCCATCTGCCCCATGGGCACCCCCTGGAGAAACCATAGATGGATGAGAACAATTTCTCTGTATGCTGGGAGGCCTGGGACAGCTAAAAAAGCTGAGCTTGGGCACATGGGGTGGAGTGGCAGGGCCCAGGGAGGGACATAGTTCAAGGGTGGGTACCAGGTAGGTTCTGCTCTTCCGTGTCCCCTAAGTCTGCTGGCACAGTCACCGCTGGCCTCTGATTGCACTGGTTAGTGGCCAGAGTAGCCTGACCTTCCAGAGCAGAATGCAAGTAAGGCTACCAGGGCAGAGGGCCAGGCAGACGGCTATCCTGGAGGGACCACTCCCTTATGTGGATGTGTTCCAGGGACGTGAGGTCAAGGCCAGGGGCGAGGAGGTGCCTGGGTGACAGTGACTGGCCTTGGTTTTACAGTCCTGGAGTCTCTGTCCTCAGCTCTTGCCTATGCCTCCTCCACCCTGGGTGGCACCATGTCTGCCTGGGCCCTCCTGCAACATGCACTGCCATGCAGGGTCTCCACCGCACAGACCCTTGAGGAGCACGGCTGCTGCAAAGGGAAAACCATCAACTGACAGCACTGACCACTGGAAGAGAAGGGCCAATATGTTAAAACAAGTGTGGTAACAAGATGATGAATTATAGAAAAGAACCAAGCGTAGATACCAAGTTTGAGCAACACAGTGGTTGAAGGAGATGGGATTAGCAGGAGACTGGACACTGCTGAAGACCAAGTCAGAGTGAGATCAGATAGAGGAGCAGCCCACACTCATAAGGGAGGCAGGCAGAGGGGAAACTGTAAGAGGAGAAACTGTACCATTGCCTACAAAGGCAGGTGAGCGCAGCAGGTAGGCCCAATATCCACATAATGGATCCCACAGGAGACAGAGAAAGAAGAGAGAAGGAAATATTTAAAGAAGTAATATGGGTATATTTCACATAATTAAACAACGAATGGCCTTAGGTTGAAAGGCTCCACTGAGTGCTGATCAAGTAATATATGGGAAAACTGATAACCAGACACATTAGAATGAAATATACAGAATTTTCAGATATAAAAGACAGAAAATTTCTGAAAATTTCGAAAGTACAAGAACATATTACCTACAAAGGAAGACATACCAAGATTCACAATAAAGTGTTTTTTTTTTGGCTGTGCTGCGTGGCCAAAAAAAAAAAAAGATGGCAACTCATGACCAAGTAGGGTTTATCCTGGAAATCAAGGAGAATTTAATATTAGAAAACTTAGAACTGGAAAATAGGAAATAAAAAGATTATTTGAGATGACTTCATTGTTTAAACCACATAGAAAATGCAAAACAATTAATGGACAAATTAATAAAAATAATAGAAATGTGTAGAAAGATGGCTGGTGATTAATATACCAAAGTCAAATGCATATGTACAGCAGCAATGAATAATCAGAAAACATAAAACAACTTATCACTTAGAATACTCACAATTATAAAATATCTAAGAATAATTCTAAAAATGATGTGTATGGCCTATGTGCTGAAAATTAAAAAAGCTTACTGGAAGGCATTAAAGAAAACCTAAATGAATGGAGAGTACTGATGGGAACAGTAGCATAGTATAGATATCAGGATGGAGGCTGCAAAAGGCAGTGGTGAGCACTGTGGCGTGTGAAAGCAGCAGGGGAACTGCAACCCCTGGGAACCTGGGGTCAAGAGATACAGGTAGAATACAACAGAATGTCTAAGGTTGTGGAAAGAAGCAGGAGTGAAACTTCTAGGGAAATTAAAAAATTTAAAAGCAGTCTTGTATAGCATAAGTAGAAATACAGCACATGTTGAAAATGGATTAAACTCCTTAATCAAAAAATGGATAAAAGAACAGGATCCAACTATATGCTGCTTACAAGGAACTCACTTAGATCTAAAGGAGGATATACACAGGTTGAAAGTGAAAGAATCAAAAAGATATCCCATGTAAATAATAAGCAAAATAGAAAAGAGATGGCTATACTAATAACAGACAAAATAGACTTTATGTCAAAAATTGTTATAAGACACAGGACACTGTATAATGATAAAAGGGTCAATTGACCAAGAAGATGTAACAGTTATAAACATATACCCACCAAACATCAGAGTTCCTAAACACATGGTGCAAACATTATCTGAACTGAAAGGAGAAATAAGACAGTCCTACAATTTGCAGAAGACTTCGATATCCTATTTTCAATAATGGATAGAACAACCAGACAGAAGATCAATAAGAAATAGAGGACCTGAAAAGCAGTATAGACCAACTGGACCTAAAGCACACATATGCAGAACACTCCACACAACAAGAGCAGAATATACATTTTTCTCAAGTGCGTGTGTAACACTCACCAGGACAGACCAAAACAAGTCTCAATAAGCTTAAAAAGACTGAATCATAAAAGTGTCTTTTCCAATCACAATGGAATGAAACTAGAAATCAACAGCAGAAGAAAAACTGGAACACACACAAATATGTGGAAATTAACACACTGTTAAACAATCAATGATTCAAAGAAGAAATTACAAGGGAAATTTAAAAATATCTAGGGACAAATGAAAATGAAAACACAACATACTGGAATGCAGCAAAAGCACTGGCTAAAGAGAAATTTATAGCTATAAAAATCTACAAAGAAAGATTCACAAATCAAATCAATAACAGAACATTGCATTTAACAAAACTAGAAAAATAAAAGGAAACTAAACCCAACAAGCAGAAGAAAATCATACATATCAGAAAATAAGTAAAATGGAGAACAGAAAAACTATAGAGAAAATAATAAAACCAAAAATGAATTCCTTGAAAAGATCATCAAAATTGACAAGCATTTAGCTACATGGACTAAGAAAAACAGAAGACTCAAATAATGAAAATCAGAAGTGAAATAGGGACATTGCAACTGATGCCACAAAAATAAAAGGAGTATAAATAAGAGAATACTATGAACAACTGTACACCAACAAATCGGATGACCTAGATAAAATGGACAACTTCCTAGAAATACACAGCTTACCAAGACTGAATCATGAAGAAATAGCAAATGTGAACAGACCTATAAGTAACAAGGAGACTGAATCAGTAATCAAAAACCTCCCAACAAAGAAAAGCCCAGGACTGACCAGATGGCTTCACTGGTGAATTTTACCAAAAATTTAAAGAAGAATGAAGAACAATCCTCCACATACTCTTTCAAAAAACTGAAGAGAAGAGAACATGTTTAGATTCATTGTATGAGACCAGCATTATCCTGACATGAAAGCCAGACAAAGACACTACAAGGAAAGCAAATAGTCCAATGTCCCTTGTGAACACTGATGAGTCCTGAACAAAATACTAGTGCAGTGGTCCCCAACCTTTTTGGCACCAGGGACCGGTTTCGTGGAAGACAATTTTTCCATGGGCTGGGGGTTGGAGGTGGGAGATGGTTCAGGCGGTAGTGCGAGCAGTGGTTCAGGAAGTAATCCGAGTGATGGGGGGATGGTTCAGGTGGTAATGCAAGTGATGGGGGAAGATGGTTCAGGAAGTAATGTGGGTGATGGGGGGGATGGTTCAAGGTGGTAATGCAAGCAATGGTTCAGGAAGTAATGCGAGTGGTGGTGGGGGGCATGGTTCAGGCGGTAATGCAAGTGATGCAGGAGATGGTTCAGGTGGTAATGCAAGTGATGGGGGGATGGTTCAGGTGGTAATGGGAGTGATGGGAGTGACGGTTCAGGAGGCAATGCAAGCAATGGTTCAGGAAGGTAATGGGAGTGATGGGGAGGATGGTTCAGGCGGTAGTGTGAGCGATGGTTCAGGAGGTAATGCGAATGATGGGGGGGATTGTTCAGGCAGTAATGCAAGTGATGGGGGAGATGGTTCAGGCGGTAATGCAAATGATGGGGGGGATGGTTCAGGTGGTAATGCAAGCAACGGTTCAGGTGGTAATGGGAGTGATGGGGGGATGGTTCAGGCAGTAATGCGGGGGATGGTTCAGGCAGTAATGCGAGCGATGATTCAGGAAGTAATGTGAGCGATGGGGAGTGATGGGGAGCAGCAGATGAAGCTTCACTCGCTTGCCCGCCACTCATCTCCTGCTGTGCGACCTGGTTTTTAACAGGCTGCAGACTGGTACCAGTACTGGTACTAGCGAACAGAATTTAACAGCAAATGGAAAGGATTATATACTATGACTAAGTGTGATTTACTCCTGGAATGCAAGGGTGGTTTAAGAAACTAAAATCAATCAATGTAATACACCACATTAATAAAATGAAGAAAAAAAAATCCCAGAAGATCATCTCAATTGATGCAGAAAAAGCATTTGACAAAATTCAACACTCCTTCACTACTAAAAACTGGTAATAGAAGGAAACTATCTCAGTAAAATTAAGGTCACATATGAAAAGCCCACAGCTAGTATCATACTCAGTGTTAAAAGACTTAAAGCTTTTGCTCTAAGGTCAGGAACAAGGCAAGGATGCCCCATTTTCACTTCTATTCAACATAATACTAAAAAGTCCTAGTCAGAACAATGAGGCAAGAAAACGAAATAAAAGACACCCAAATTTGAAAGGAAGAAGTAAACTTATTTGTTTGCAGACAACATAATCTTATATGTAGAAAACCCTAAAGATTCCGCAAAAAAACCCGTTAGAACTAATAAATGGATACAGCAAGTGTGCAGAATATGAAATCAACACACAAAAATCAGCTGCGTTTTTATATACTGACAACCAACAATCTGGAAAAGAAATTAAGAAAACAATTCCATTTGCAGTAAGCTCCAAAAGAACAAAATACTTAGGAATAAACTTAACCAAGGAGGCGAAAGACTAGTATACTGAAAACTACAAAATGTTGCTGAAAGAAATTAAAGAAGATACAAATAAATGGAAAGACATCCCTTGTTCATGGACTGGGAGACTTATTAATATGGTTAAGATGTCAATAATACCAAAAGCAATCTATAGATTTAATGCACTCCCTATCAATATCCTACCGGCATTTTTCACAGAAATAGAAAAATCCATCCTACAATTCTTATGGAATCCCAAGGGACCCCAAATAGCCATATGAATCTTGGAAAAGATGATGTGCAGTCTCGTACTTCCTGATTTCAAAACTTATTTCAAAACTACTGTACCTTTTAATTTTTGAAGTATGTGGCTACATTATCATTCAAAATGAATTTAAAATAAAAAAACCTGAAAAGCGCTATTTAAAAAAATGAAAGGGAATGAAATAAACTGCTATAAGCAAAGCAAAACATTCTGTCTGCCTGTGGCACCAGGGGCAAACTACCAGACAGAGGATGTGCCCTCTGGCTGGAAGGCTGGTGTGGCTGGTATCAATACCAATAGCCACCAGTACCACCTCCCAGCCTGGGCTCTCAGAAATGGATGGTGCTGTGTTTCAGGCACCAGCCTGGACACAGCTCATCACCACTTCTCAGGTCAGTGTCACAGGTCCTACACTGAAGACCCTGGCAGACGGAGGCTTCCCAAGAGCAGGGTCCGGCTGGGGATTCAGAGGCCGGCAGCCACGCACGCACCTGAAGGACGGCTGCTTAGTGCCCAACCCTCTGCTTACTGTCTCCCTCCTGTACACACTGAGCCGTGATCTTTGAGGGAAAGAGACCTGGATTTTGGGGGTCCCCTGAGATGCACTGGCAGCTCATATCACAAGTTTCCCAAAATATAAAGAATTCCTACAAACCAAAAAGAAAAACAAATGACACCAACATATTTCAACAGGAAATACAAGTGGCTCTTAAATCTAGAGTCAGCATTGCTCGTTGGCAGCACGCTCCATCCCCAGCTCCATTTCCCAGCCATCCTGAGGACCAGTTTCACTTGAATGGCCAATTCTCACCATGAGAGTGTTCACAAAGAAACTCAACAAGAAGGCAGAGGGCTCATACTCAATTCACCCCCTCTGCTCCCCATATCAAGATGAAGAGACAGTAAGGAGCTCAGTATCAAAAAAACGAACAACCCAATTAAAAAATGGGCAGAAGGGCTTCCCTGGTGGCACAGTGGTTAAGAATCCGCCTGCCAATGCAGGGGACACGGGTTCGAGCCCTGGTCCGGGAAGATCCTACATGCTGCGGAGCAACTAAGCCCGTGTGCCACAACTACTGAGCCTATGTGCTACAATTACTGAAGCCCGCGTGCCTACAGCCTGTGCTCTGCAATGAGAGAAGTCACTACACTGAGAAGCCTGCACACTGCAACAAAGAGTAGCCCCCGATGACCGCAACTACAGAAAGCCCGTGCGCAGCAATGAAGACCCAATGCAGCCAAAAATAAAATAAATTAAAAAAAAAAAAATGGACGGAAGACCTAAATAGACATTTCACCAAAGAAGACATACAGATGGCCAAGAGGCACATGAAAAGATGCTCAACATCACTTAATTATTAGTGAAATACAAATCAAAACTACAATGAGGTATCACCTCAATGCCAGTCAGAATGGCCATTATCAAAAAATCTAGAAACAATAAATGCTGGAAAGGGTATGGTGAAAAGGAAACCCTCCTGCACCATTGGTGGGAATGTAAATTGATACAGCTACTATGGAGAACAGTACGGAGGTTCCTTAAAAAACTAAACATAGAACTTCCATATGACCCAGCAATCCCACTACTGGGCATATACCCTGAGAAAACCATAATTCAAAAAGAGACATGTACCACAATGTTCATTTCAGCACTATTTACAATAGCCAGGACATGGAAGCAACCTAAATGCCCACTGACAGATGAATGGATAAAGAAGATGTGGCACATATATACAATGGAATATTACTCAGCCATAAAAAGAAATGAAATTGAGTTATTTGTAGTGAGGTGGATGGACCTAGAGTCTGTCCTACAGAGTGAAGTAAGTCAGAAAGAGAAAAACAAATACCGTACGCTAACACATATATATGGAATCTAAAAAAAAAAAAAAAAATGGTACTGATGAACGTAGTGACAGGGCAGGAATAAAGATGCAGACATAGAGAATGGACTTGAGGACACAGGGCGGGGAGGGGAAGTGAGACTAGCATCGACATATACACACTACCAAATGTAAAACAGATAGCTAGTGGGAAGCAGCGGCATAGCACAGGGAGATCAGTTTGGTGCTTTGTGACCACCTAGAGGGATGGGATCGGGAGGGTGGGAGGGAGGCTCAAGAGGGAGGGGATATGGGGATATATGTATACATATAGCTGATTCACTTTGTTGTACAACACAAACTAACACAGTATTGTGAAGCAATTATACTCCAATAAAGACGTATTAAAAAAAAAAAGCATAAATTCAGAAGAGCGCTGAGGCCAGAAGGGGATGTGGCAGACAGCAGGAATTGGCTCTGTCCAGACCTGCTCCAAGACTTCCCCGCCATAGTCTTCACAGCTTGCCTTCCTGACCTCCCTCCCAGTGGGGGTGTCCAAGTGGTCTACTGGCTGCTGTGAGGCATAGGCTGGCTTTCCTTTTAAGAGGGTGGATGCTACTGGTACTGGCTTCCTTCCTTCAACTGGACATGAAAGCCATCTTATGACATGAGGGAGAGGCCAACAGAATCACAGAGATACAGACCTCCACTTAACTCCAAAGGACTTGTTTTGGAGGATAGAATAAAACTACTTCAGCCACCACTAGACAGGGTGTCATTTACCTGCAGTTGAAAGCATTTGTCATGGATACTGGGACCCCGAGCAGACCAGTGGTTTTAGGCAGTTGGCAGAGGTAAAAAGCAGGTAGCATTGCACTGATGGTGCTCCTGGGAAGGGAGCCACAGGCTCTCCTGGACAAAGCTTGGGGTCAGCAAGAACAGCAGGAAGGAGGGGGAGAGGAGGGTGCATGGCTGGTAACCGGTGGCCTGCCTGTCCTCCCTGCCCCACCTTGGCCTAGAGTGCCCACCTTCAGGCTGAGACAGAGAACCTCTATGTAGAGCTCGGGCTAACGTCTTGGGATCAGGCCCCCAGAGTGGCAGTTGGGCACAGAGTGAGGCCCCACAACCCGGCCAAGGGTAGGGCTTTGTCAGACACGTGCTCCCCCACCCCGTAAGCAGATGGCCTGTCAGGCTTCCCCAGAGGTGAGGTGTGCTGGGAAACAGCTCGACTACTGCAGGTAATTCCGAACACCCTTCCTGTTGAGGACAGGGGACAAAGCTGGTTAAGCAGAAGCAGAACTCCAGGAGCTAATGTGCTGGGGTGAAGGACTGAGCCGGGGTGGGGGAAGGCAGGAATTCAGAGGGACACCTTGGCCTTGGGAACATGTACTGATCAGGAAGAGGCTGAGTGGGCTTCTGTCAGAGTTGAGAGCCCAGGGGACCAAAGCAGGGGCCTAAGGCCCATGAAAGGTGGGGGTCCCTGGTAAACCACCTCTTCTTTGTGCTGGTATCCCCAAGGGATGACCCGACCCTAGAATAAGGGTAAACTGGAAGGAAACCAGCCCCTGCACCAGCCAGTGCCCAGCTCTGAGAAGTCCCCAGGCAGCCTGGAAAACCTCCATCCCGACCGGGTTGAGACCCTGCAGAGCGGGTGCCTTAAGAGCTGGCACCAAAGCAAATAAAATGCCCTGTGCAAAAGCCACATCACCTGAGGTTCAAGCCATTTCTACAAGCAATTTTTCAAATACCATGTCCAGCAGACAGCTGAAAATAACCAGGCACTTGAGGAGATAAGATAATGTGAACGAGAACCAGTAGAAACATTTATAGGCAATAGAGACAGACCCACAAGGGCTCCTGATACTAGGACTATCAGACATGCAATTTTAAAATAAAATAACTAAGCTTACTGTGCTCAAAAGACTAAAATGAAAATTTCAAGGAGAATTAGAACTATAAAAAATGATGGAGCAGAAGGGAGGACATGCTATCTCTCTGATGATGAGGGAAATGAAAGGGAAGCTATAACCAAAGACAGCCTCTAAGTAAAGTCCACAGAATGAATGAAAGACATAGACCGAGAGCTTTGTGAGACTTGAAAGCACCAAGGCAGGATCCCGAAAGAACTTACAAAGCAATGGAAATCGGACTGGCGGCAGTTTTAGCAACAGCAGCAAATGCTAAAAGTCTGTGGCACAATACCTTCAAAACTCTAAAGAGAATTGATTTTGAATTTAGGATTCTAGTAACCAACTAAATTAACATCTACAGCAACAAAATAAAAAATGGAGGCCAAGTACACACCAAGACCTCCAGAGTCCTCCCAGGACTAACCCTCCAATCTTTCACCTCTTTTACCCTCCCATCACCTCTGCTCAGCTGCTCCTTTTACACTCGAGCCCTCATACCTCACGGCCTTTGTCCTCACTCTTCCCTCTGCCTGGATGTTCTTCCCCCAGATATCTGCGGGGCTTCCTCCCTTACCTCCTCTGATCTCTATCAATCAGTCAGTGCTTCCTCGATCACTGGATGTAAAACAGCACCCCATCAGCACTCCGCACCCCTGCCCTCTTCATTGGTGTTCACAGGACCCATCCCCATCAACACATTACATGTACTTGCTCATTTGTCTCCAATCTGCCTCTGTCCCCATGAAGGCGGGGCCCCTGAGCCTTGCTCGCTGCAGCCGGCTGCCGAGCTACACCTGGCCAGAGTGGGGCTCCACCGGCAGCTGCCCAACGGTTGAGTGAAGCAGTGGAGTGAACCGTGCCCCCAGTTCCCTGTCAACCTGTTCCTTGCCCAAGTCGATCAATGCACTCTACCCACTTGTGTGAGCCACAGTCTCACCTGTGCAATTTCATTATGTTCATTATTCTCTTTCCCTCACCTGCTCCACATCCAACCACCCACCCGCCCAGTCTTGTAGGTTTTGCCTCCAAAATACATCTTGAATCTGCTTCCTCTCCCTTCTCTGTGGCTGCCACATGGATCCAAGTTGTCTTCAGCTACTGCCAGGTCTGCCTTGTCCTGATTGCTCTGCTACATCAGCGTCAACTCCTCTGCCGGCTCCCGCTGCCCCAGACTAAACCCCAGCTCCTCACAAGGTCCCAGGGATCCACCTCCTGCCCTCTCTGGACTCACGTCACACCCTCTCCTCTGCCAACGATGTTCCAACCACAGCGGCCTCCATGGGCCAAGCCCTCTGCACTTCTGTCACCTCTACCAGCACATTCCCCGGTCTCCATGGAGCAGGCTCATTCCTGTCCTGGGGTTTCATCCTGAAAGTCCTCTTCCGAGGTCTCCCCGCCGCATTCTCCCAGGCACACCCGTCATCGCTCTGTTGACTGAACTGCTTACTCGCTCACGTCTGCCTCCTGACCGGACTATGAGCCTCACTACTAACAAATCCACAGCCCCCGGCAGGCAGCTTTCCCAGCACAGGCATGTGGCTGAGTGGACGCTCCCTCAGCCCCTGATGCCAAGGGCTCCTGCCAGGGTGGGTGGGCTGGCAACTCGCCCTCTCTCTGATGCCGGCAGTGCGCTGGAAGAGTGTAACAGGGAAGAATTTCAAAGCACTTTGGCTTACTTTTCAATTTCCACCTTTACTTTTCAGGAGAGATTTCTTGTGGCAAAAAGGAAAGTGGCACTTACCACTACTGTTGACTCCCATTGGCTTCCAGTGGAGGAGTGAACAGGCCCCAGTAAGTCCTTGCATATTTCTCGGAGTCGGTATTCAAACCCTAATTACAGAAAACAAAAAACAAAACAAAACAGAAATAGGAACACATTAAAAAAAGAAATAAAGTCAAGAACAGGCTAAGTTGTTGTGTACATCAAAGCAGAAAGAACAAACACTCACTTTGTTGCCTCCTTGTCTCAGTTCAGCGCTCAGAGGCCATAGCAGAGGCTCTGACTCACCCCCCCAATCCCGGGAAACACACGCAGTGGCTGCTGTGTGCTGGGCCAGGGAAAACGAGACGTGGAAGCTCTGGGACAGACCCCCCAAGGGGGTGGAGAATGTGGGGGCTGTGGGAGGAGGGGAGTGGGCTGAGGGGGCCTACTGGAGAGGAGGTGGGGGCAGATGCGCAGGGTCAGGTGGTGTCCTTCGGGAGAAGATGGGCGTGGGAATGAATTTGGGCGGAGGAGACGGAGGAGGAGTTGGGGCTATGGCACAGCCGGGGGGGGGGAGCGCCAGCCACACTGGAGGCAGAATCGGGGGCAGCCGAGGCCACAGGGAATGGAGGAAATCAGCCAGTGATGAGGGTGGAACCTGAGGATGCTTAGAGGAGAGCTGGTGTCCCTGTGAAGCTCGAGTCCTCCTCCCCGCGGGGAGGAAGGAGGGACAGAGAGGGTAGGGGAGTTGTGCGGGCCCTGGGCCATAGGCGCGTGAAGATGGAGAAAGAGAAGCAAGCGGTGGAGGTGAGGTGTCCCCTACAG